>NC_069682.1:52661657-52961711 GCF_023699985.2 Odocoileus virginianus
CATACTTTTTAAAAATTGATGTGACACCCGGCTGTAACATGCAGGAGGAAGAAGGGAAGTTTTAATCCAATAACATCTGTTCAACACATAAGTGTTCAACAGGAGCACATCAGGTGATGTGGTGAAGGCGGCTACACAAAACAGTTGCCATGACAACAATATCAACTACAAACACAGAGAGACTGGGGTCCGTGCTGGTCACTCACACACCCACAGAGATGCCACCATGGGGGAGCTATTCCTGAAATGAGTGATTCTTGGTAAAGTTCTGAATGAAACAAGATGTGTCAATTTCCACCAATTTCCAAGACACTTATGTTCAGGGAAACTCAGCGACAAAGCTCTGCCAAACCCCTCTGTGCGTGCATGTCCACTGCACACCTGGGTTGCAGGCTCAAGTCATACTAATAGCTCTGGACTCTCCTGTTTGAGTGTCCAAGGGAAACCATTTGTGTCCTGTTTTTGATGGCTCTGTTTGAGCGTCCAAGGGGGTGGGGGCAAGTCTCCCCAGCTGGGGCCTGGCTCATTCCAGTGACAGCCCACAAAGTCTCCCCAGATGAGTCAGGGGCACCACTGACTTAAACCTTGTGCTCCCAGGCAGATCCCTGTCCCTGTCCTCCTCCAGGAAGATCCCAGGCTAGAGAAGGAGGCGCATCCTTCACTCCAACCCTTGGCCTTGGGGTGTGCTGAGTGGGTGAACTCTGGTGATGAGGATTTGGTCTTTACCAAGGTTGCACCTGGGCTTCCCAGGTGGCGCTAGTGGTAAAGAACCCACCTGCTAATGCAGGAGATATAAGAGACACAGTTTTGATCCCTGGGTTGGGAAGATCCAAGGAAATGGCAACCTACTCCGGTATTCTTGCCTGGGAAATTCCATGGACAGAGGAGCCTGGTGGGCTACAGTTCATGGGGTCACAAAGAGTCAGACATGCCTGAGGCAACTTAGAACAGCACAAGGTTACAAATGCAGGTATTTACCCTTTGCCCAATAGTTCAGGGTTAAGAGGATGTTCTCTGGAGAGCTCATATGGACACGGTGTGTGAGAGCTAGATTCAGGGCAGAGCTCTGGCATCCACTCAGAGCCTGGGTGGAGATGCCGTGGTCAGCTGGCAGTACGGCTCCAGGCACGCGTGAAAAAGCACTAGCATGTCTAGACTGGTCCTCCCTGGAAGCCCACCTGGCTGGTTTCTGGAGCATACATCAATTCAGAAGATGCAAGATCATGCCACGATTAAGCAGTGGAGCTCTAAATCCAGTCATGGCATGAACTCAAACACCGCCACCCTGTCGGTTCACAACCTTCTCTGACCATCAGTCGGTGGAGGTCACCTGGCGAGGCCCCGTCCCCAGTTCTCCACTCACTCACTCATCTAGGTGCCATGGTGGAGGCGTTTTGTAGGTCAACATCCGCAAGCAGGTGATAGCCCTAGCTGGCCTAGGTGGGCCTGGTCCAGCCGGTGGAAGGACCTGCAGAGCAGGGCGGGGGCTCCCTGGTGAAGAGGGAATTCTGCCTGTGGATGCCAGCTGCGGTCCAGGCACAGGAGTTCCGGCCCTTCCTGACTGCCTGCCCCATGGGTGGGCCAGACCTGTGCCGCCAGCCCCACAACCACTGCCACCAACACCTTGCCAGAAATCCCTCAATACACACCCCGCCGGGGGCTTCCCATGTGGCTCCACTGGGAAAGAATCTGCCTGCCAAGCAGGAGATGTGGGCTCAATCCCTGGGTCGGGAACATCCCCTGGAGAAAGAAATGGCAACCTACTCCAGTATTCTTGCCTGGGAAATCCCAAGGACAGAGGAGACTGGTGGGCTATAGTCCATGAAGTCGCAGAGTCAGACATGATTGAGCAAATAAACACCACCACCTCCCCTGAGAGCTGGGTCTCTATGTCACAGGCACAGCCTCCTTCTCCATAAACAAAGACGACAATACCGTGGGAAAAGCTCTCTCGAGTTCCCCCCGCTGACCTAGCCTGGATTAGCCAACACTCCCAGTCCTTCTGGAAAAGGAGACCCCACTGAGCACATGTAGCCGACATCCCGTGTTCCCAAACCTATGCGAACCAGGTGAACATGTATCTGTAATTAGGTGATTTAATCAGAATTTATGCACATTGATTTAAATGATTCAATATGGATGGAAAAAGAAAACATTCTTTCTAGGAGAACTGAGTTGGCTGCCTTGGAGTCGGTATAGGAGAGATGCTGAAACACGGCCTATGCAGGCATGTGTGGGAGAGGAAGCTGTAAGTGGTGGGGCTTCCACCTCAGGAAGGACTCGGCTTCCATGAGTCTAATTCTCACTCCTAGACAATGCATCACACAAGAGAGAACACTAATTGTAGAGCCTTCTGCAATGAGAAGTCTTTGATTCCACCTCAAAAGACAGCGGAATAAATGCACATCTGAATGCCTTAGGATGAACACATCACATTGATCACTCCTTACTTGAGCCACCTTTGGGGGTTTATCACCAGTGCTGTGTACAGAGGAGTGGGCTCTGCTCCGCTCCCTACTGGGTCTGTGGTCTCTTCCCAGCGATGCTCGGCCCCCGTGTGGGGATGGTGTCCACTGGGCACAGGGCAGGGGGTGAGACTCGCCTCCGGGTGGTTCCGAACAGCCCCTGGACACTGGCAGCCTCTGATGGGGTGGGAGTGAGACGCGCTATTTAAGATCTATCAGGGGTGTTGGTCCCTTATTCAGATTTGGGAAATTAAAGTAATACACGAAGCTTCCCACTGCTGCCTCTGGCATGAGGATCACTTGATCTCTGGTCCACACATTTATGGAGCACCTGCTGGGAACCAGGTCCTGCCTCTCACCCATCCTCCAATACTGCATTTCCTGCCCTTCCCCCATCTTCCCTTCCCTTCCCTCTCACCTTCCTGGGGCAGCTCTCCTGGGTGGTGGGTGGTTGAAGCCCGCCCCCCTGCATCCCTCTCTTCGTCTCCCCAACTGGGGTATCCTGAACATCCTGCTACTTCCCCAGGGACCTGAACCCCAGGCTCCTCCTTGGCCAAGATCTCAACCATCTGCTGGGGCCATCTCTTGGTTCCTACCCCAACTCAGCGGGTCCGGGAGTGGAAATCAGGTTAGTACAGTGCCCCAGGCCCAGGGCGGAGGCTCAGCAAGACTGCAGTGAACAAGCAAATATCAGGTGAGGAAACAGCAGGGCAGAGAGACACACAAATTCAACAAAACTGCCCTTGGTTTAAAAAAGCAAAGGGCATCACCCCACACACCAAATAGTCTCAACAGGAGACAGAACTGCACAAGGCTAAGAAGCCTTGACCTCACCAGCCCGGGGAGAGAGGAGGTTAGGATCTACCGGGGGTGAGTGGGAGGGCACACGGGACCTCCACAGCGCCCTGGGCACCTCACAAGCCACGTCCTCTGTCCCCCCACGTGCTGTAGGGACCACACTCTCTCTCGCCTGACCTCCCTCCCCATCCCATGTCCTGAGGACGGCTCCGCATCTCTTATTCCCTCCTCCATCTTGAGAGTCCCGTGCCAAGGGGGGTACACCCAGGCTGCCCAGAAGTATCTCTCCTTGAGCTTCATTGTCATTTAGGGGTTACCACTGAGGTTTCCCCGTGGCTCAGATGGTAAAGAATCTGCCTGCAGTGCAGGAGACCTGGGTTCGATCCCTGGGTCGGGAAGATTCCCTGGAGAAGGGATTGGCAACCCGCTGCAATCTTGCCTGAAGAATCCCTGGCAGGCTACAGTCCATAGGGTCAGAGAGTCGGACACAAGGGAGTGACTTCCACCACCAACAGCAGTGGTGAGGAAGGGACACTGGTGTCTGTTCCCGTCATCCCAGGTGTCCCTCGGAGTCTGCACGCCCCCCCCCCCCCCCCGCCCCAGCTTCCTGCCACCTCTGAAATCCCTGGGCCCAGCACTGGACAGTCGGGAACACAAGGCACTCATAAATGCCCATTACAGGGACACCAAGGGACTTCCCAGACCAGACTGTTACCTCACAGACACAAGGTTTTCCATTTACTTATCCACCTGTTTACTCCCCATTTCTCTTCTTCCTTCAGTCTCTCTCACAACAAAATTAGCTTGAACACCAACAGTAGCAGAGACCTCTAGTTTCCTACACAATCTTCATTCTCCCCTCTTATGTACATAGCATCAGAAAGCTGATTCTATTCAAAGAAGTCTCTTTTCCAGCTAAGTATAGTCATATGAAGAGGTTCTGACCAAGAAACCGTAGGGAGAAGTGTGCCAAAAAGCCTCTAAAGAGCAGTCCTTTTGAAGAGCTGACTCAGCTGGGATCTATGCACCGATGAGAGTTGAATGTGTCTGGCGCTCCTGAAGCCATCCTGGACCATTCAGGGTTAAGTGTCAGTGTGAGGATAACTGAGCAGGAAGATAGAAGGAAGCCTGGATCTTCAGTGACTTTGGAACAAACATGCCAGCCTGACTGTCTACAACCATTCCATGAAGCAGGGTACCTCCGGACCCAGTGTCCTGAACCAGCCTGACTGGGTCAAATCTCAGCTCTAGGACATACTAGCTATATGCCTTTGGACATCTTACCTAACCTCTCTGAACCACCATTTCCTAAGCTATGAAAGACAGCTAACAATAGCATTTACATCTTAAGGCTTCAGTGAATGCAGGCAGAACACAATCTCTAGCATACAACCCACATTGAATAAATGTTAACAAACTACCCCCCTTCATGGATCACTGCCTTGTTGTGGCAAAGGAGCTTGTGTAACTCAATGAAGTGTGAGCCAGGCTATGCAGGGCCACCCAAGACAGACACGCCATAGAGAAGAGTTCTGACAAAACGTGGTCTACTGGAGGAGGGAATGGAAAACCACTGCAGTGTTATTTCTGCGAGAACCCCATGAATATGAACAGTATGAAAAGGCAAAAAGACAGGACACCAGAAGATGAGCCCCGGTCCCCCGCTCCCCACCTCCTCCGGTCAGAAGGTGTCTAATATGCTATTGGGGGAAGAGCTCGGGGCAATTACCAATAGCTCCAGAAAGAATGAAGTGGCTGACCCAAAGCAGAAGCAATGCTCAGTTGTGGATGTGTCTGGTGGTAAAAGTAAGGTCCGATGCTGTAAAGCAAAATATTGCACGAGAACCTGGAATGTTAGGTCTACAAATCAAGGTAAATTGGATGCAATCAAGCAGGAGAAGGCAAGAGTGAACATCGACATCTTAGGAATCAGTGAACTTAAATGGATGGCAATGGGCAAATTTAATTTAAATGACCATTTATCTACTCCTGTGGGCAAGAATCCCTGACAAGAAATGGAGCCATCTTCAGAGTCAACGAAAGAGTTCAAAATGCACTGTTTGGGTACAATGTCAAAACGACAGAATAATCTCGGTTCGTTTCTAAGACACACCATCCAACATCACAGTAATCCAAGTCTATGCCCCAACCACTGATGCTGAAGAAGCTGAACAGTTGTATGAAGAGCTATAAGGCCTTCTAGAACTATTACCAAAAAAAGATGTCCTTTGCATCACAGGGGATTAGAATGCAAAAGGAGAAAGTCAAGAGATATCCAGAATAACAAGCAAGTTTGATCTTGGAGTACAAAATGAAGCAGGGCAAAGGCTAATAGAGTTTTGCCAAGAAAATGCTCTGGTCACAGCAAACACCCTTTTCCAATAACACAAACGACAACTCTACACATGAACATCACCAAATGATCAACACCAAAATCAGACTGATTATATTCTTTGCAGCCAAAGACGGAGAAGCTCTATACAGTCAGCAAAAACAAGACCTGCTGCTCACTATGGCTCAGATCATAGCTCCTTATTGAAAAATTCAGGTTTAAATTGAAGAAAGTAGAGAAAACCACTAGGCCATTCAGGTATGACCTAAATCAAATCTCTTATGATTATACAGTGGAGGTGCTGAATAAATTCAAGGGATTAGATCTGGTTGACCGAGTGCCTGAAGAACTATGGATGGAGGTTTGTGACACTGCACAGGAGGTGGTGACCAAAACCATCCCAAAAAAAGGAAATGCAGGAAGGAAAAGTGGTTGTTTGAGGAGGCTTTACACAAAGCTGAGGAAAAAAGAAAAGCAAAAATCAAGGGAGAAAGGGAAAGATATACCCAACTGAATACAGAGTTCCAGAGACTAGCAAGGAGAGATAAGAAATCCTTCTTCAATGATCAATGCAAAGAAGCAGAGGAAAAATAAAAGAATGGAAAAGCTAGAGATCTCTTCAAGAAAATTGGAGATATTAAGGGAACAAATCATACAAGGATGGGCATGATAAAGGACAGAAACAGTAAGGACCTAACAGAAGCAGAACAGATTAAGGAGAGATAGCAAGAATACACAGAACTATACAAAAAAAGTCATAATGAGCCAGATAACCACAATGGTGTGGTCACTCGCCTAGAGCCAGACATCCTGAACTGTAAAGTCAAGTGGGCCTTAGGAAGCATTACTGCAAACAAAGCTAGTGGAGGTGATGGAATTCCAGCTTAGCTATTTAAAGTCCTAAAAGATAATGTTGTTAAAGTGCTGCATTCAATGTCAGCAAATTTTGAAAACTCAGCAGTGGTCACAGGACTGGAAAAAGTCAGTCTTCATTTCAATCCCAAAGAATGGCAATGTCAAAGAATGTTCAAACTACATTACACTTGTGCTCATTTCGCATGCTATAAGGTTATGCTCAAAATCCTTTAAGCTAGGCTTCAGCAATACGTGAACCGAGAATTTCCAGATATAAGACCTGGGTTTAGAAAAGGCAGAGGAACCAGAGATCAAATTGCCAGAATTCGCTGGATCACAGAGAAAGCGAGAGAATTAAAAAACAAAAATCTGCTTCATTGACTATGTTAAAGCCTTTGATTGTGTAGATCACAATAAAATGTGGAAAATTCTTAAAGAGATGGAAATACCAGACCACTTTACCTGTCTTCTGAGAAACCTGTATGCGGGTCAAGAAGCAACAATTAGAACCTTACATGGAACAACGGACTGGTTCAAAATTGGGAAAGGAGTATGTCAAGGCTGTATACTGTCATCCTGTTTGTTTAATGTTTATACAGAGTACATCATGTGAAATGCCAGGCTGGATGCAGCACAAGCTGGAATCAAGACTGCTGGGAGAAATATCAACAACCTCAGATATGCAGGTGACACCACTCTGATGACAGAGAGTGAAGAGGAACTAAAGAGCCTCTGGATGAGGGTGAAAGAGGAAAGTGAAAAAGCTGGCTTAAAATTCAACATTCATAAAACTAAGATCATGGCATCCAGTCCCTTCACTTCCTGACAAATAGAGGAGGGAAAAGTAGAAGCAGTGACAGATTCAGTTTTCTTGGGCTCCAAAATCACTGCCAATGTTGACTGCAGCCATGAAATTAAGACACTTGCTCCTTGGAAGGAGAGCTTTGACAAATCTAGACAGCTTAGGATGTGAGAGTTGGACCACAAAGAAGGCTGAACACCGAAAAATTGATGCTGGAGAAGACTCTAGAGAGTCCTTTGGACTGCAAGGAGATCAAACCAGTCAATCCTAAAGGAAATCAACCCTGAATATTCACTGGAAGGGCTGACATTGAAGCTCTGATACTTTGGCCACCTGATGCAAAGAGCTGGCTCATTGGAAAAGACCTTGATGCTGGGAAAGATTGAGGGCAGGGGGTAAAGGGGGCGACAGAGGATAAGATAGTTGGATGGTATCACTGACTCAATGGACATGAATATGAGCAAAGTCTGGGAGATAGTGAAGGACAAGGAAGCCTGGCATGTTGCAGTCTGTGGGGTCACAAAGAGTCTGACATGACTTAGTAACAGAACAACAACCAAGCTACCACTGCACTATTACTACTGGGACTATAACTTGTGCAGGATAAGCTCTGACTCTGGGTAAAGAAGGCAAGCATCACCAACCATTTCACAGACTCAGACAGATGGAGTAATTACCCTGGGCTCCCTCAGTCTGCACCTCCCAGCCACGTGAGCTCACAACCACCAGACCACCTGTGCCCCTGGGTGTGGATCATGTTTTATTGATGCTGAAGGGAGACTGGTATTGCTTTGCATCTCCTTATAAAACATGCTGTACTTTCCTGGACAGACTCCCAAGCAACTGAGAAAAACCAAGAGCAGCTGACGCCACGGGAAGTCTCAAAGGCCACGAGCTGGTGAGAACGAGGGGGCCTGAGCCCCACCTGCAGGGGGCCTGGGGCCCTGGGTGCTGCTCTCCCTTCCCTGCAAAGGAGTAGGGGAAAACACAGGAGTGGGAAAGACTAGAGATCTCTTCAAGAAAACTGGAGATATGAAGGGAATACACAGTGCAAGGATGGGCATGATAAAGGACAGAAATGGTAAAGAGCTAACAGAAGCAGAATAGATTAAGAAGAGATGGGCAAGAATACACAGACCTATTAAAAAAAAATCCATAATGAGCCGGATAACGTGGTTATCCGGACACCATGTGCTCCACCCCAAGACCAATTTGTACGCATATGTCTTCGGAGGCTTAGATTTTGTTAAACCTTTCCTGATTTGGAAGTGCCATTTTCTATTGCTTAGCTACTTCCAACTCAGAGCAGAACACGTGAGACTCAGACTTCACAGCCACTGCCCTGCCTGCATTGTCCTGGCCTCACCCACCTCCCAGACCCTGTGGGACCACCGCATCGCTCCCTCCAGAGTTGGGGGGGTCTCGTCTTACCCTCCCCCCAACATCCCACAGGGCCCCCACTCAGCTCTGCCCTAAGAGTCCCTTCTGTATTTTTTCAACAAACTGTTGCAGGTGCCTAGTTAACCCCAGCATTCCTCTTGACCTTGGAGTCTACATCATATTCACATGGGGCTCTCACCACAGCAGCGGAGCAGGGAGGTAGCATCAAGCTGGGGGCTGGGATGGTTTATCTGGATAGAACAGGCCTGACCTCTGTGTCCCCTGAGGTTTCTAACCAGAGAGAGACTAAGAGCCTCAAGAACATGCCCAGAGTCACTGGAGGGCTGGGGAAGTAAGTCAGGTACATTTGCTTCTCCACAAAAAAAAAAAGAAGAAGAGAAACTACTAACACAAAGGTCTTTGCTCCTGGGATCTCAAAATCCTCTTCAGAGGGTAGAGACCTGGGCCCTGCACCTCTCAGCCTAGGGGTGGCTGGTAACTCGAGATCACCACCCCAACCAGTTACTGTACTGGGTGCACCCTGAGCTGGACTGGTAGGGTCTGAGGGGTCCTCACCCCACCCTCAGCCTTCCACCACTTCAGGCCCCCTTTCTCTCCAGGCAGGAGTAAACATGAAGCTCAGATGTGGGCTTCAATTCTCCTGGAAGTGGGGTACCTGAACCTCAAGGAGACTGAGAGCCACTGTTTCCTAAGTGCTTCCCATATGTCAAAGATGGACAATGAAGGTACTGATGGTGATGATAAAGATGTGGATGAAGATGTTGCTAAAGATGAAGATAACAACAAAATGATGAAGATAAATGATGTAGAAGAAGAAGAAGAAGATGGATAAGATGCTGATGAAAATGATGGTCGTGATCGTGAAGATGAACAAGATGATGAATGAGGTGATGAAGATGGTGAAGAGGATCAAGACAGTGACAGTGATGAAGATGTTGCAGAAGAGAATAAAGTTAGAGAAGACACAGATGAAGAAGAATAGGATGGTGACACTGATCATGATAATGGGTCTTCATACAAGTATATCCCTCAACCCTTGTGACAGTAACTGAAAAATTATTGAGTGCCCACATGGCCCAGGTACTGTTCTAAGGATTGGAGATAAGGCTAAGGGGTGAGGGGTTCCTTTGGGGTGATGAAAACTTCCTAAAATTGCTAGTGGTGATGGACGCACAACTCATGGATATACTAGGACCACGAGACTGTGCACTTTGAAAGGGCGGATTGTACAGTATGGAAGTTACATTTCACACTGTTAAAAGAAACTCTCTAGTTTCATATTTATTTGTTTTATTCTCTGGTGCTTCCTCCCTACCACACAGAAGTTCAAACATTTTATGTATCCTGTCTCTCTGCATCCTTTCTGCAGCCCTAGGAGATAGGCTTTGTTGTAATAATTCCCATTTTACAGAAGAGAACAGTGAGGCACACACCAGGGAGGTCACCTGCCTGAAAACACAGCCAGAACACAGCAGAACCAAGACAGGAAGCAAGACATCCTGCCCAGAGTCCATGCTCTCCCCACCACACAGAGACGCTTCCTTCAGGATGAGAGCAAAGAGAGCAAAGGTCACAAGGCCTTCCAGGTCAGCCCCCTCACCCACCAGGTGCAACGATAAGACCCGTCGGGGCTGCACAGGGCGCTGGCACACACAGTCTCTGGTCTTGATGCTTCTACTGCTGACCATCCATTCAGACCCTGACCTGCTGTTTTCCCTACAGAAATTCAACAGTCACAACCCCCCATTCTCAGCATAAACAAGAGCGAGCTTCTCATAAAATAGGTGATATATCACAGGGTGACCTCCCCCAGGACCAATACTGCCCACAAATGTGTTTTATGGGGTCCACACTTCCTTTTTTAAAAGCACTGATTTAGAAAGATGATAGAACGATCTTAGATGCAGAGCAGCAAAGGAAACACGGATATAAAGAGCAGAATTCTGGACTCAGTGGGAGATGGCCAGGGTGGGATGATTTGAGAGAACAGCACTGAAACATGTATATTACCATATGTAAAATAGATGACCAGTGCAAGTTCAATGCATGAAGCAGGTCACCCAAAGCTGGTGCTCTGGGAAAACCCCAGGGAACAGGGTGGGGAGAGAGAGAGTTCAGGATGGGGGTACACATATATACCCGTGGCTGATTCATGTTGATGTATGGCAAAAACCATTACAATATGGTAAAGCAATCATCCTCCAATTGAAATAAATTAATTTCAAAAATAAAATTAAAAAAAAAAGCAAGATCCTTCCCTCAATGAGAATCTGCTCTCTATGTGGAGAGTCATACAAACAATCGTGAACCAGGGAGCGGTCCATGGACCAGCTTCAGGGTGTTATGAAGCGGGTACTGTAGGCAGGGCATGCTGAGAAAAGAACTCTGAGCTGAACAAGTTCAAGTTCATTCCCCACTCAGCTACTCACTGGCTACTGGCAATTTTGAGCCTCAGTTTCCTCACATGCAAGAGAAAGGTTGTGGGCCCGCCACATGGGAATGAAACGTCATGAGTCCTCAGCACGTGCAGATGGCGCAAGACAGAGGGTGAAATTTCAGAAATCGTGGGAGGAATTTTATACCTAGTAGGACTGACCTGTGAAAGTGTTAGTCACTCAGTCATGTCTGACTCTGCAACCCCATGGACTATAACCCGCCGGCTCCTCTGTCCTCAGAAATTTCCAGGCAAGAATACTGGAGTGGGTCGCCATTCCCTTCTCCAGAGGATCTTCCCGACCCAAGGATCGAACCCAGGCCTCCTGCATTGCAGGTGGATTCTTTACTGCCTGAGCCACCAGGGAATTCTCAACTTCATGAGCCCCAAGGGTTATTAATCACAGACCCAGTCACCTGCTTTGTAGATTCCAGGTTCCCTATGAAGTGGGGCCCCATTAAGCTAAGCCTCGCCCTTCCCACCCAGCTGTACTTCCTGCTGGGGGGGCCCAGCTGTTAGGTTTCTGTTCAAGAATTACCTTGGGCAAATGAATTATCTTATCACTCAGCTCCCTCTTCTCCTCTATTGTCTGAAAACCCCTTTAGAAGCTGTCCCCCCGGCCATTTCAGAGCCTGGGCAGATGCATGTCCTATCGTGTACAAGAACGCCGAGTCCAGCCCTCTGAGGCTCTGCAGTCGAGCTGGGCTGGGAGAACACCCTGTGCCTTCCTTGCAGACGGCGGCTCATTAACCAGCAGCCTCCTTCAACAGCGGCCTCTCCTGACTCAGTCCAGCTGGGCCCCCGATGGCAGTCCCAGCCTGGCTGCAAGATTCCACCTCCCGAAGTCGGGGAGCCCAGGTCCGGCCCCTCCTCAGCAATGTGAGGAAGGACTCGGCTGCCCTTGTCCCATTTCATCCAAGCAGAAACACCTGCCCCGATGTGCCAACTGAAATCCCCAAATTACTCAGCATCACCTCGTGGCTGGAGCCCTGCAGGCTTATGGAACAGAGGAATGTGGGTTTCAAGTTCCCTCACTTCCCTTGGATTACATTTAATGCTGCCCAGTTTCCATAGATGGATGGGACTTATTAAACCCGACACACCTGTTCGGTACCCAGAGGTCCCCCTCGGGAAAACAGCTGGCCACCTGCTGTCCCTCTGTTGTGCTACGAGTTTGGAGGGAATGCACTGCGGTAGGAAACACACCCATGATCAAAGGAACCGCACAACCTGGAAAATGTGCCGGCGCTTCGGTGACCCTGATCTTGGCTGGTGCTGCTGGTAACTTGCATCCTGAGTTCACCACCACTGGGGAGGCGCCTTCATGTGGTCCTCCCACTCCTGCTCATGGGTTGGACCCCCAGGAAGAGCACCAGGGACACATGTCCAAACGTGGATACAGAGCCTCCCTCCTGCACCTGCCTGCCTTCTTCCTGTCTTCCCTCCCCCAGCACAGAGCATCGACTCCATCATGTTGGGGCCACCTCCTCCAGCCCTTACCCACGTCCTGCTCCCCGTCCTCCCCCGGCTCTCAGTCCATCCCTCTCCAGCCCCATCATCACGTGCTGACGTTTGTCTCCTCGGCTCTTACAGACCAGAGTCACATGCCCCCTTGAGGCCCCCTGCTGGTGGGGGCATCAAGGGAGGGTCCTCTGGGAAGGACCAGAGGCGGCTGTGTGTGGACCAGGAGCAGAGGGCACCCACCCCGGTCCTGCTGAGCCCTTCAGCCTCCCCCACCCTGCCCACCCCAGCTCCTCACAACCACACCACATTCTCCAAGAGGCAATGTGGATTCAGGCCTTGGTACCCTCTTGCAGCTGCTCTCTGCCTGGGACATCCTTGCATGCCAGCCCACCACGTGGACTGACACGTATCAGGACATCAAGACCATGCTCCACGTCACCCACTCTTCAAAGCCTCACCCCAACTCTGCCTCCCTCCGCTGGCTTAATCTCTCCCTCTTAGACCTCTGCTTCCGTGGCTGATTCATGCGTTTATTTTGTATGTATCTGATTAGATATGATGGTTCCTGATGCGCCTCTGCACCCCGGCACCCAACCCCTACACTCTGCAGGGACCTGAGGTTTGTGACGGGGTTTGTGCTCCCGGGAGACATGCAAGGGCGTGGAAGCGATGCCGTGGGAGAAACAGGCCTGCTCTGCTTCGGTCTCGACCAGATTCCCTGTTAAGTCATCACCATATCCCGTTACATCACAGTGAGCGTGCATACACCGTGGGGTAGGAGGCAAATCTACGAGGAACTGAAGTGCGGTGCTAACAGCTGTCATTACATGAGTTGGGGGTGGCTGCACCAGGCCCTCAGGAGCTGCACCCTCAATGATGCCATGGCAGGGGTACATGGCCCCCCATGGCACAGAACAAGAAGGAAGGTTCTAGAGCTGCTGATGCAGAAGCAGACAAAAGACCAGTGGAGGATGTGGACCTTATCCGCTTGTTAGTTCCGATGCACCAGAAATGGATGCTCCCTGAAGTGGAGTGTTTGGTTAAAATATGCAACTTGCCATCCTGGCTGTTCACCTGCTTGGCTGTTTTCAGTCACATGCATGCCAGGGGTAGATGGCACGTAAACCACCACCCTCCAGGATGGGGTGTTCTTAGTTCATTATCAGTATTTATGCTAGTAAAATATAATGTAAAATATTTAAAAATATTTTTAAACTTTCCAGTCACTTTAACTGGGGATGAAAGTTTCTTTGTTACTATGAATTCTTTATATCTCTAGTTACTAGTGAAGCTGAATTATCTTCATATGTTTATTTAGAAATTTTGCTCCCTCCTTCCCAAACCATGAATTCCAGGCTATTTCCCAGTGATCTGCAGAGTTCTGCTAACAACTGGTCTTCATTCATGAATGATGAAATCATCTCACTCAATGCATTTCCCTTCCTCTTTTCTCATTTCCGGAAATGTTGTTTTAGTCATTTAGTCGTGTCCAACTGTTTGGCGACCCCATGGACTGTAGCCTGCCAGGCTCCTCTGTCAATGGGATTTTTTCAGGCAAAAATACTGGAGTGGGCTGCCATTTCCTTCTCCAGGGGATCTTCCTAATGCAGGGATCGAACCCACGTCTCCTTCATTGGCAAGCAGATTCTTTACCACTGAGCCAGTAGGGAAACCCTCTAGAAATGCTGTTCTTATGAATAATACATAAAAAGAATAAAACCACTGATGTGTGGAAGTAAGCATTGTATGTAGTTTTATATTAAAAGTAAAGACTTTGACAGCAAGAGGGAAAAGGGAAGCTGGTGCCAGTCTGTCCCTTCCTTACACCCCAGACCACTATTAAAGTGAAAATGTAAACACTAGCAGAAGAATGGAGGAGAAGGCAATGGCACCCCACTCCAGGACTCTTGCCTGGAAAATGCCATGGATGGAGGAGCCTGCTGGGCTGCAGTCCATGGGGTCGAGAAGAGTCTGACATGACTAAGCGGCTTCACTTTCACCTTTCACTTTCATGCATTGGAGAAGGAAATGGCAACCCACTCCAGTGTTCTTGCCTGGAGAATCCCAGGGACGGCGGAGCCTGGTGGGCTGCCGTCTATGGGGTCGCACAGAGTCGGCCACGACTGAAGCAATTTAGCAGCAGCAGAATGGAAAACCCTCTGCCCACAATGCTAGGTGGCAGAATCTCATGCATGCCAAGAGGGCCTCCACAAAAATATGTACTTTTAGTTATACTTTTATATTTAAAGTTGAGAACTGTATTTGAAATCATGTATAGAAAAATACACCTCCTAAAGATAAAATTAAGGGCTGAGGAAATTAAAGTAACACTGAGAAAAAAACAACAAAACAATCCCACTCCTGGGCACATACCTGAAGAAAACCATCATTTCAAAAGATCCATGCACCCCAATGTTCACTGCAGCTCTATTTACAACAGCCAGACCATGGAAGCAACTTAAATGCCCATCAGCAGGGGGATGGATAAAAAAATCTGTGGCACATATATGCAATGGAATATTACTCGGTCATAAAAAAGAATGAAATTGTGCCTTTTGCAGAGTCATAGATGGACCTAGAGACTGGCATACAGGCTGAAGTAAGTCAAAGAGAAAAACAAAAATATATTTAATGCATATATGTGGAATCTATAAAAATGGTACAGATGAACCTATTTGCAAAGCAGAAATAGAGACACAGATGTAAAGGACAAATGTATGGACATCAAGGGGGGAAAGAGAGGGGTGGGATGAATTGGGATTAACATTATACAGCACTATGTATAAAATAGGTAACTAATGAGAACCTACTGTATAGCACGGGGAACTCTACTTAATGCTCTGTGGTGAACTAAATGGGAAAGAAACCCACAGAAGAAGGGATACATATATACATACACACACACGCGCACACACACTCACACACTCAGCTGATTCACTGCTATGCAACAGAAAATAATACAACATTGCAAAGCAACTATACTCCAATAAAAAAATGTTTTTAAAGGACTACAACCGGAGCACATCTGGAGAACTACAACAGATGGGAAAGAGGTGAGAAAAGAAAATTCAAACTAAAACAGAGATGCTCCCCAATAATCCTGTCTCACTCCTGGCTCATCACTCTCTCCACAACTTCAGCCTTCAGTGGGCATCGGCCTTGCATGAATGCGTTAGAAAAACTTCAAGTTCTATGCTTTAGAAATTACCATCAATTATCCAAAATCTCCAATATTAAGTCAAATGACAGGAGTCTATTTTAATACCTACATATTTTGTTTCTGGTAACCATGACAAAAATGTAACATAGGTGAGTTAGAACATAGTATGATCAATAAATGTGAGACTCCTTCCTTCCAAAAAAAAGTTGATGAAATTAAGACAAAGGCCATACAATAGAAGGTCAAACATAGACACACAACCCAAATGATACAAGGCAGTTAGTTGCACACTTGGCTCTGAGCTTCCTGGTAGCCAAGACAAAAAGGGAAACATGATTAACTACAAACACGCACGCTCCTGAAAAAACCAACGTAATAAATGTGGCTTATTTTGGTCCCGAGGCCTCCGAGAACAGTCTCCCAAGGGTCCTGAGGGAGGGGATATAGTGCAGCACAAGACAGCAGTGACACTCAAGGGAAGTGCTCTGTTAAAATACAAATTCCTGTTCAGGAGATTCGGGGTGGGGCCTCGGAATCAGCACTTTCACAAAGCTCCCTGGTGACCTGGATGGATGTTCTGATGTGGGCAATGGCGAGGATGGGACGACCGATGACCCTGCCCCCAACACGTCCTGCTGCATGACAACAGGCAAGTGACTGCACTGTCCTGAGCCAGTTATCCTCATCCGAAGAACAGGACCATTAACAGTTCCTACCCTACAGAGCTCTCACAAGGCTCCAAGGAGGTGATGTGTTTGAAACACTTGGCAGGAAGCTGGTACACAGAAGACACTAAATAAGTGTTAACAATGACCTTCATTAATAACCATGCTTCTCTGTCCCCAATTATATGATGTCTGCAGGGCTGGACTCAAGACACCCAGGAGGAGCTGGGCTCTTACCCAGCACTGCTGAAGAGGGAAATCAGCAAGTGTTTATCAATATCCGTTATTATGCAATCCCCCGCCCTCTGCAAGAATGCCTCAATACTTCCCAAAGGAGCAGCTTCCTTTCCAGCAATTAAGTCATGTATTTTCCTGCTAAGCCCAGAAAAAATCAGGTTTCAATATTTTCAAAACCCTGTGTCCATAGAACTGAGACCCTGCTCTTTGCCCCAGCTTCCCTGGCACCTTCAGCAGAAAAAAAGCCCCATGGCTAATATCCCATGATTATCAGGGGTGCCAATCTCCACTGCCATCCTGAAAAGCAACAAGCCTTGTCCTTAAGTTCTGCAGTTTTCAAGGCAGGTGCGGGGGAGGGGAGCAGTAGCACAAAACACTTATTTTCTGGGAACCTGTGTTTCCCGGAGGCCTGAGTGGCGGCAGTTTGTTCTGGAAACGGGAGAACAGGACGTGCAGAGGGGCCAGCTCAAGGAGCATTTAATGCCCACATAAACGTTCTAACTAACAGTTCCTGGAGGACGCTACTGAGCATTCACCAGCTTCTCACAAGGCGCCCCTTGTGAGCAGAGGAGCCCCCAGGGGAGACTTAATAGAAGGTCGTGCAGCATTCTGGAGGCCCCTGGCACCCCGCCCCCCAGCGCCAGGCAAACTGCACCCCAAGGGCTTTCCTGGTGGCTCAGATGGCAAAGAATCTTCTACAATGCAGGAGACCTGGGTTTCATCCCTGGGTCGGGAAGATCCCCTGGAGGAGGGAATGGCAACCCTAATATTCCCGCCTGGGAAATCCCACAGACAGAGGAACCTGATGGGATACAGCCCATGGGGTTGCAGAGAGTCAGACACAACTGAGCGACTAACACTTTCAAGGGGAACAAACACAGGGTCGTTACCAACTACACTAACACAACCTGAGTCCTCCAGGTGCCGCTCAGCACCCGGGCCTGGCCTCCGCCCCTCCCAGGAGACCACCAGTCAAGTGCATCCAGCCAGGACCACCAGCAGCAGCTCCACATCCCTCCCCTCCCCATCGGGAACACACTTTCACCTTTCCGCAGAGGGACTACCCTAGAATCTTCCGAAGGGCCCAGGAGGAAGGTGCTGCCACGGTGCTGAATTTGCAAACCAGGGGGAGATTCGGAGAAGGCGGTGCTCCCAAGCCCACAGCACTGTGAGGGAAGCCTGGGATTTGAACCTGCCTGGCTGCCTTTCTCCAAAGCCCATGGTTGGCCCAGGGTCTCTCTCTGGATATTTTCACTAACCATGTTGTTCCAGGTATAGGGGGCACATCTGCATCCCCTCCAGCAATCCCCACCTTAACACAGGCATGAAGCATTTTGCACAGAGGCCCAGGGCCTGGCTGGAGGCCTGAATGTCCTGACGGAAGCCACACAACATAAGAAAACCCAGAGACTCAGATAAGCCAGAGACTGCCTCTGAGAACCTGCTTCCCCCGCCACCTAGGCTGGGTGTTCTGAGGAACCTAGCCCGCCTCCTCAGACCCTGGGCAAGTTTCTAAACCTCTCTCATCAAGCCTCAGTTTTCTCATCTGTAAAATGGAGATGATGACAACTGGTTCCTACAAAGATTAAATGAAATGAGGGAAAGCAAGCAAAACTCACTGCATGGGCTCTGCACTTAGAAGGCAAAGTTGTCATTTAATAACTTTGCAAACAAATGCCGAATTCTAGTGCTGGACACCTCAAGCTTATAATAACAACAATAGTAATAAAGAAAGCTGTCAGGCATCCTTATCACCGGCTCCACCTAAATGGTGAGCAACACAACCGTACTGAAGCAAGACCATAACTTCCAGAACTCGCCCACTGTGAGAGTCCCTGGAGCTTTGGGTCTGTGAGACACTGCAGATCCATTTACACACATAGCAAAGGTGGGCTGGGCTGCTGGACTGAAAGGGGATGAAAACTACCATGAGGCTTTATTCCCCCAAGCTGACTCTGACTTCATATGCCCCCCCTAACAAGCAGCAGCACAGAGTTGGGGAGACCAAGACCACTTCATCCAAAAACGTTCTCAGAGTGCCCAAAAGATGAAAGAGTAAGGGTCTGGAAATTTTTAAAAAATACACAAGATGAAAACACCAACTGCACTTTAGGATATGGTGAATGGCCGGTTGCCATGGCAACCAGAGGCTGAATTATTCAGCAAGTGAAGGCAGAAGAATCTCTGAAAGGAGGCAAAACAAAGACAAAGGATCCAATTAAACCACTTCTGTAGGGAAACAAGCCAGGCAGCTGGGAGGGCTGTGTCTGCCCCCCGGGATGTGATTTCTCAGCCACGGCCCTTCCGTGTCTAATTCCGGGCTTGCTTTTCCATTTTTAAACATGGTGACAAACAGCCAAGGAGCTACTATGTTCTACTCCAAGATTTAAAACAAGCTACAGACTCAGTGATTAATGGAGGAAGTCTAGTCCAGGGCCTGGGTTTGGGGTACCACTTAATCAGAGGGACTTCGAGGTCCCAGCACCCTACCTTTTCCCACCTCCTGTCTGCCCTGGGAGTGGAGTCCCCAGAGTTCTCTTAAGCCAAGCATCATCGTGATCATTTTGTTTTCCTTGAATCTCATGTACTTACAATGCTTACTATTTTTTCTTTAATTTGCTTAGTATCTTATTTTGAAGGAAAACTTGGTTTTGTTTGAGTGTGTACATGCTAAGTCATTTCAGTCATGACTGACTGTTTGTGACCCTATGGACCATAGCCTGCCAGGCTCCTCAGTCCATGGGGCTCTCTAGGCAAGAATTTTGGAGTGGATTGTCACTGCCTCCTCCGGGGGATCTTCTGGACCCTGGGATCAAACCCACATCTCTTAATGTCTCCTGCATTGGCAGGCAGGTTCTTTACCACTTGCCCCATCTGGGAAGCCCCTGGTTTTGTTTAGCAAATAGAAAACCATTATTGACTGGCACAGAAGACAACTGCAAAAGCAAATGTGAAAAAATCATGTTTTTGACATCTGGGCAGGGGAGGATGTTTTAAGACTGGGCACAAATAGTATGAACCATAAAGTACATCAGGGGCTGGGTGAACTGTTGTTCATGTTTGTGCATAAACCTCCATTGGACCCCGGCCGCACTCACTCACCACGCACTGGCCGTGACTGAGTAAGTGTGACAACAGTTGTGTGGTCACAGCAGACACGGTAGGTCCCCAGAGGCAGCAAGATTCAGTATCTGGCTCTTCATGGAGAACATCTGCTGACACCAGAAGTACATGATCGATCATCTGGTGACTTTAGAAATGAAGAGGTTTCACACATCAAAGGGAAACATCAACAAAATGATGAGACCGGCCCCAAAGAGGGAGAAGAGGTGCCATTCGCAGACCTGGAGAGGGCTGGGAGCTGCGATTTCCAGAGTAAACTCCTCAAGTCAGTAAGATAAAGAAAACTTCGCGTAATGGACAGAAAAGGAACTGAAAAAAACAAAAAGCTAATAAGCACACACACAAAAAAAGAAAAAAGTTTAATCTCGCTAGAAATGAGAGGCAGAAAACCATGCCTCCCGTGATAGTGTGTGGCATCGTGAGACAGGCAGCCGGGACACAGAGCTTGATCGGCCGGCACATCCCCTCGGCCATGAAATCCATGCAGCTCTGTTCCCAGCCCACCCTCCTTCCCACCCACATGCACTCATTGAGTATCTGGTTGGTACCAAGCCCGAGAGTGGGTACCACCACACAGGAAGAGGTCTGAGGATGCTCTCAGGGGTGTGGGGCTCAGGGGACCTCTCTCTCATTACCCACAGCTCTATCTCCAGCAATAACCACAGCACCAGCCTGCCCTTCATTTGAGTGGGATAAGCCTTTGTTGAATAAGAGGAACAAGTGCTTGGGGGTCTGACAGTCTCACTGCAATCAGGCGAGGAACATCCAATGTGGAGAGACTCCTTCAACCCATTAAAATCAAGGAATTCAATAAAGTCCCCCCTCACCCCAGAGACTGATCCAGGTTTGGGGGTGGGGGGAGGTGGGGCTCATCAATCAGTACTTTTAAAAAGCTTTTCCACAGGGAGCCCTGTTCTGGGTTTGGGGCCACCGGTCACCATGGGCACCTCAATAGCCATCCACAGTGGGTCCCTCACCACGCAGCTCGGAGCCAACACAGAAGGAGGGGTTCCCAGGCCCCACCAGCTACGGTGAGCACTGATTTGAAAGATGTTAGTTGCTCAGTCATGTCTGACTCTCTGCGACTCCCTGGACGCTAGCCCACCAGGCTCCTCTGTCCATGGGCTTCTCCAGGCAAGGATACTGGAGTGGGTAGCCATTTCCTTCTCCAGGGGATCTTCCAGAGGTCTAACTCGGGTCTCCCGCATTCAGGCAGACTCTTTATCATCTGAGCCACCAGGAAAGCCTGAGCACTGACTTACTGAGCACCTACTACATGCCCCAGGTCTGCAATGCACCTTCCTTATGGGATCTCCCCGCAACTCACAATGACCTTGAGAGCATCAGCACCCCACTTCATGAATGAGTAAACTAAGACCTGGGGAGGTGAGTCCATTGGCCGAAGATCCCCAGCACATTAGCACAGAGCGGCGATTCAGACTGGGACTATGTGATTCCAGGCCCTCAGGACTCCAGCCAGGGACCCCACAGCCTGCGGAAACGTGTTCCTGCTGAGCCCACTGCTCCTTCTCTGTGAGCCCACAGCAGGTATCACCCCATTTCACAGGGGAGAAAACTGAGGCCCAGAGAAATGCGACATCTGGGTTCTGGGTTTTACCAATTACACTCACTGCCCTCGGCCCTGAAAAACCTGAAGTAAAGGCATTCAAAGGGCGACACACTGGGCCAAAGCTCCCAGCAGGATGGGAAACAGAGGCCCATCTGCCCGCAGTGAGGAGGCATGAGCCTCAGGCAGAGGGACGACCTGGAGGAGAAGCCCAGGGCGACCTTCGGGGGAGTGGTCCTAGACCAGGGGTGGCAGTGGCTCTGTCCCCAGGGGATGTGTGGTTGTCACAGTGGTGGGGGGAGGGCGGGCTGTGAGCATCTCCAGGGCAGAGGCCAGGGATGCTGCTAAATGTCCCATGGTGCACAGGACACCAGAGTCACCCAGCCCCAAACATTGGGACCCCCGAGCTCGGGAGCCCCTGCTGTAGACCCTCACTTCTCTGAGGGTGCCATAGACCAGCGGCACTGGCAAACCCCACCCCGTCCCCCCCAGAGCTTGCCCAAACCACAGGCCCTGCTTCTATAACCAGTCCTTCTCCACGAGGACTGGGCCCCCGCGGAAGGGACTCAGCAGTGTCTAGGGACACGTCAGTTGTCACAGGGGATGTCATGGGTCCAGGCCAGGGAGGCCACCAAGCATCTGATGCTCCGATGGCCCCCACGGCAAGAAACTTTGGTCCCGAACATTGATGGCGGTGGGTGCAACGCAGGGTCGGGCTGTGGGCGGGTAGGACCAACCCCTCTGGGGCCCACGCACCCACACTTACTTGGAGAGCTTCATTTCGATCTGCTGCCGGATCTCCTGCCGCTCCTCATCCGTCCTCTGGGGGAAGATGTTTCGGTCCTCCAGCTCCTGCCTGCTGGGCCGGTTCCTCAGCTTCACCGCCAGGAGCTCCTTCTTGCATTTCCTTGGCAGGGTACCTGGGAGAAGGGGTGATGAGATGACAGGTGTCAGGAGGTGCCAGCTGCCAAGCGAGATGCTCCCCATCCCCACTGCAGGGAAGACCCTGCACCAGAGCCACAGGGGTGAGTCCAGTAGCTGTGGTGCCCCCCAGAGAACGGTGGGCAAGGCACCTCCCTTCGCAAAGCCCCCTCATTCCACATCTTCCATGGGTGGGGTACTGATTGTGCATACAGGTCTCCACTGACCATCGTGAGAGACACTTGCTGTCTCAGAGCAATTATCAATAGCACCTCCTTTTCTTTCAAAAGTGTCCGAGTTTGGGTCATAAATTAGTTACTTCTATCCACGGTGGCCCTTCCCTTCCTCCCCACTGTCTGCTTCCCTGTGGCCACCTGGATCCCCTTTCATTCCTGGAACATCCCAGCTCATGGTCTCAGCAACATGTCCATCCAGTGCTGACCACCCTACTCTGCCTGGACCATCCTGGGCTGGCTACCTTTTGAACCATGTCGTTGGCCTGGAACCCGGCCCTCAGAGACCCAATAGGTCCTCTAATCTCTGTCACCCTTAGGATCAATTCCTCCCCTATCTGGTCTCTTTCTGGTTCCTTAGTTTATCATCTGTCTCCTCCACTAGACTGAAAGTTCCATGATAGTCTGTTCTCCTGGGTCCTGGAACAGTGTTGACGCAGCAGGTTATCCGATCCGGTCGAGTGAGCCTGACTCAGGGTCTAGAAGGCTGACACTGATCTTTCTCTCTCCCCGTGTCCAGAAGCAGCACAGTGACATCTGAGTGCACGTAAGATGTGAGATCTTAAGGAATGATGTTCAGATTTACCTAACACATTATTGACTGGGAGATTTTTTTGCAGAAACTAGCACCTGTAGCTGGCAATTTACAAAAGTGCACATTGAAACACTCCAGTCACTAATTTTCGGGTAACATAAGAAAGTGAAAGTGTTAGTTGCTCAGTCAAGTCTGACTCTTAGCGACCCTATGAACTGCATACCCTGCCAGGCTCCTCTGTCCACAGAATTCTCCAAGCAAGAATACTGGAGTGGGTTACATTCCTTCTCCAGGGGATCTTCCCAACCCAGGGATTGAACCTGAGTCTCCCACATTGCAGGTGGATTCTTTAGCATCTGAACCACCAGGGAAGTTGGGTAACAAAAGTAGTAGTGATACCTCTCTTGTCAGTAAGTTGCTAAGAGCAGAAATGGGGATTGGCTGCATTCAAGGTCAGAGAAGGGTCATGCCTTAGGTGCCAGGACATGGTGCTGAGCTTTCTGAACACCAGAGTCTGTATCTGCCCCAGCCAGTGCACATGCTGACAACTGGCAAGAACTCCAAATATTAGTACAACGTAGACTGTGATTCTGAGGGTATATGGTTTTGCACTTCTATTATGGGGTAGGTTTAATTCCTGGAGTTAGAACCATCATCCAATGTGGTCACCCCACAGCTGGTGGCAAACTATTTATTAAGAATCATGGCTCCCTAAATAAAGTCAATTCCCAGCGTGGGGTGTGGATATACAAAGTAAGAAATACATCCAGCAAGGTGATAGTTTAACAGAAATTTGGGATAAAGTAAGATATAAAAAATCGTACTTGACTGAAACTTGACTTTCTAATGTGAACTTGTTTACTATGTGTTTTATAGACAAAGAGAAAAATAATGACCCCAGAAACCATTTCAGCCAGGACTCCAGCCTGATTTTGCTTTAATAGCTTTATACATGATTGGAGACCTGTATTTATAGAATCATAAAAGCCTAAAGCAGTCACGTGCATTTTTCTGTTGATCTCTGCTGCATGGTCTGGGGAAAATTGAAAGCCAAACTGGCATTTATGAATCGAGGGAGCCTCAAAGGTCTTGGGACATGTCCTTCGTGAATGTCAAGGGTCTCATACATGGCGGGAAGGCGAGGGGGATTGCCATTTCAGACGAGTGTAATATGCTTAACCGTGAAATGACACTGAAGGCGGTTTAATCTTTTCAGCTTTTGATAAAGAACGTCTTTAAGCCTACTGCAAATGTCTCAGGCTTGTCATTACGAACTTTAAGCATATTTGTTCTTAACTGAAAGACCCTTTCATCAGAGATTTCTAGATGTGATGAGAATTCACTGCACAGGAAGTCTTAGTTCTAAGAGCGGGTAATTCTCTGCTTAATCTTTCAGCTTCTGTGAGCACAGCTTGGGCACCTATAGGGCCATTATGAAAATGTCTGGGCTGACAGTCATTCCCGGGCTATCAGGGGTTACCAGGTTTGGCTACTTAAAAGTCAAAGAGAAATTTCCAGACAAATGGCTTAAAATGCAGGTTTTACATGAATTTGAGTGGTACTTCTACCACACTGACAGCATTAGTCTAAATGAGCAGGTGATCCAGAGCAGGGTGTGATGCAGAGAAACAGAGGCTCGGAAACTTCCCTTCCTGACGGTGGGGACCATCGTCTCTGCAAGGGCCCCGATACACACTTGTGTTCCTATCTTTGGAGCCAGAAATCCCCCTTCCAAGAGTGTGCTCCCCAAACAAATGAGACAAGCACATAAAACTCACATATGAGGGTGTCCACCCAGCCTTATTTACAAAGTAAAGAAATTAAACACACCCGATTCGTTGGAAAAGACCCTGCTGCTGGGAAAGATTGAGGGCAGGAGGAGAAGGGGGTGGCAGAGGATGAGACGGTGGGATGTCATCACCGACTCAATGGACATGAGTTGGAGCAAACTCTGGGAGATAGTGAATGACAGGGAAGCCTAGCGTGTGGCAGTCCATGTGGCTGCAAAGAGCTGGACACAACTTAGTGACTGAGCAACAACAGCAACAAACACAGCCAAAATATCCCAACAAGACAGCATGTGCCAAATTACGGCACATGTGTCATCTGAATATTCAGTTCAGTTCAGTCGCTCAGTCGTGTCCGACTCTTTGCGACCCCATGAACTGCAGCACGCCAGGCCACCCTGTCCATCACCAACTCCCAGAGTCTACCCAAACCCATGTGCATCGAGTCTATGATGCCATCCAACCATCTCGTCCTCTGTCATCCTCTTCTCCTCCTGCCCTCAATCTTTCCCAGCATCAGAGTCTTTTCAAAAGTGTCAGCTCTTCGCATCAGGTGGCCAAAGTATTGAAGTTTCTGAATATTATCAACCTATTAAAAATGGCAGTTGTTATTGCTTAGTCACTCAGTCATGTCTAGTTCTTTGGGACCTCATGGACTGTAGCCTGCCAGGCCCCTCTGTCCATGGGATTCTCCAGGCAAGAATACTGGAGTGCACTGCCATTTCCCTCTCCAGGGGATCTTTCTGACCCAAGAATAGAATCTGCATCTCCTGCATTGGCAGGCAGATTCTTTACTACTGAACCACCTGGGAAGCCCTGATTAAAAACAGTGGTATAAAAAAATAAATAAATAAATAAAAACAGTGGTATATTCATTATTGAAAGACAAAAAGACAGTCATGTCGAAGATAAGGTGACCATAGGTTCGTGGACTTATCTCTGGGCTTTCTATTCTGTTCCATTGATCTATATTTCTGTCTTTGTGCCAGTACCATACTGTCTTGATGACTGTGGCTTTGTAGTAGAGTCTGAAGTCAGGCAGATTGATTCCTCCAGTTCCATTCTTCTTTCTCAGGATTACTTTGGCTATTCGAGGTTTTTTGTATTTCCATACAAATTGTGAAATTATTTGTTCTAGTTCTGTGAAAAATACTGTTGGTAGTTTGATAGGGATTGCATTGAATCTATAGATTACTTTGGGTAGTATAGCCATTTTGACAATATTGATTCTTCCAATCCATGAACATGGTATATTTCTCCATCTATTTGTGTCCTCTTTGATTTCTTTCATCAGTGTTTTATAGTTTTCTATGTATAGGTCTTTTGTTTCTTTAGGTAGATATACTCCTAAGTATTTTATTCTTTTTGTTGCAATGGTGAATGGTATTGTTTCCTTAATTTCTCTTTCTGTTTTCTCATTGTTAGTGTATAGGAATGCAAGAGATTTCTGTGTGTTAATTTTATATCCTGCAACTTGACTGTATTCGTTGATTAGCTCTAGTAATTTTCTGGTAGAGTCTTTAGGGTTTTCTATGTAGAGGATCATGTCATCTGCAAACAGCGAGAGTTTCACTTCTTCTTTTCCTATCTGGATTCCTTTTACTTCTTTTTCTGCCCTGATTGCTGTGGCCAAAACTTCCAAAACTATGTTGAATAGTAGTGGTGAGAGTGGGCATCCTTGTCTTGTTCCTGATTTCAGGGGAAATGCTTTCAATTTTTCACCATTGAGGGTGATGCTTGCTGTGGGTTTGTCATATATAGCTTTTATTATGTTGAGGTATGTTCCTTCTATTCCTGCTTTCTGGAGAGTTTTAATCATAAATGGATGTTGAATTTTGTCAAAGGCTTTTTCTGCATCTATTGAGATAATCATATGGTTTTTATCTTTCAATTTGTTAATGTGGTGTATTACATTGATTGATTTGCGGATATTAAAGAATCCTTGCATTCCTGGGATAAAGCCCACTTGGTCATGATGAATGATTTTTTTAATATGTTGTTGGATTCTGTTTGCTAGAATTTTGTTATACAATGGAAAAAAGATAACCTCTTTAACAAGTGGTGCTGGGAAAACTGGTCAACCACCTGTAAAAGAATGAAACTAGAACACTTTCTAACACCATACACAAAAATAAACTCAAAATGGATTAAAGATCTAAATGTAAGACCAGAAACTATCAAACTCCTAGAGGAGAACATAGGCAAAACACTCTCCGACATAAATCACAGCAGGATCCTCTATGACCCACATCCCAGAATTTCAGAAATAAAAGCAAAAATAAACAAATGGGACCTAATGAAACTTAAAAGCTTTTGCACAACAAAGGAAACTATAAGCAAGGTGAAAAGACAGCCCTCAGATTGGGAGAAAATAATAGCAAATGAAGCAACAGACAAAGGATTAATCTCAAAAATATACAAGCAACTCCTGCAGCTCAACTCCAGAAAAATAAATGACCCAATCAAAAAATGGGCCAAAGAACTCAACAGACATTTCTCCAAGGAAGACATACAGATGGCTAACAAACACATGAAAAGATGCTCAACATCACTCATTATCAGAGAAATGCAAATCAAAACCACAATGAGGTACCATTATACGCCAGTCAGGATGGCTGCTATCCAAAAGTCTACAAGCAATAAATGCTGGAGAGGGTGTGGAGAAAAGGGAACCCTCTTACACTGTTGGTGGGAATGCAAATTAGTACAGCCACTATGGAAAACAGTGTGGAGATTTCTTAAAAAGCTGGAAATAGAACTGCCATATGACCCAGCAATCCCACTTCTGGGCATACACACCAAGGAAACCAGATCTGAAAGAGCCACATGCACCCCAATGTTCATCGCAGCACTGTTTATAATAGCCAGGACATGGAAGCAACCCAGATGCCCATCAGCAGACGAATGGATGAGGAAGCTGTGGTACATATACACCATGGAATATTACTCAGCCATTAAAAAGAATTCATTTGAATCACTTCTAATGAGATGGATGAAACTGGAGCCCATTATACAGAGCGAAGTAAGCCAGAAAGATAAAGACCATTACAGTATACTAACACATATATATGGACTTTAGAAAGATGGTAACGATAACTCTATATGCAAAACAGAAAAAGAGACTCAGATGTATGGAACAGACTTGTGGACTCTGGGAGAAGGCAAGGGTGGGATGTTTCAGGAGAACAGCATTGAAACATGTGTATTATCTAGGGTGAAACGGATAACCAGCTCAGGTTGGGTACATGAGACAAGTGCTCGGGCCTGGTGCACTGGGAAGACACAGAGGGATCGGGTGGAGAGGGAGGTGGGAGGGGGGACTGGGATGGGGAATACATGTAAATCCATGGCTAATTCATATCAATGTATAACAAAAACTACTGTAATGATGTAAAGTAATTAGCCTCCAACTAATAAAAATTAAAAAAAATAAAAAAAAAAAAAAAACCAAAAAAAAAAAAAAAAAAAAAAAAAGACAGTCATGATAAGTTGCTAAGAGAAATAACTTCTAGGAAAATATGCACCATATATACATATATAAATAGATAGATATAGATATATATCTTTATCTACATTTGCATTTAATTTTGTAAATATATACAACCTTCTTATAAATTGGCATAGAGACACTAGAAATGGACTTTACTTATTAATTTATCTGTATTTTATTTTTAATCATCAGCATAGTTTCCTTATCTCTAAATAATTGTTTAAAAAGAAAGACCCTAGTGGAATTAAAGTAGCAAAGATAGTAGAAAATTCTCTCCTTCATAAGAGCAACAAGAAAATTGCAAATATCATCAGGATCAACTTCTTCAGAATTCTAAAAATTAATCAAAGTAATTTAAAGCAGCACAGGGAGTCTTTATTCAAGATGAACTGGTGGAATCTCAGTGAGAATGTTTTGCTCCATCCACTCCCCTGCCCCTCTCTCTAGATTGGAGCATGCTTGCAGCAGTTTGCTCTCTCCTGAGAACCAGGTGCCTGAAAGCCACTGTGGGAAAAGGAACAACCCTCATCCTCAAACAGCTGCATCATTTGACCTGCTGCTGGTACCCAGAAGTCCCCACCGCAAGGCTGCCTACCTTGGATCTGACTCAGAACCAGCCCCGTGCAAAATGTCTTCTCCCTGGGGGCGTTGGTTGAAACAATATTGTCTTTCCAAGCACAAGGCTTTCATTTATCTTCAGACCACTCTGGTTCAATACTCTATAGAGTTCTTAATTGGCCAAAGCAAATACAAACCAATGCATGGGCCAAAAATACTAAGTCAATTAAAAGTAAAACCTTGGACTTCCCTGGCAGCTCAGTGGCAAAGAATCTGCCTTCCAATGCAGGAGACACGGGTTTGATCCCTGGTATGGGAGGATCCCACATGCCACGGGGTAACTAAGCCCACGCAGCACAATTACTGAGCCTGGGCTCCAGAACCTGGGAGCCGCAACCACTGGAGCCCATGCTCCACAACAAGAGAAGCCACTGCAATGAAAAAAGCCCATACGCCACAACCAGAGAAAGCCCACGTGGCAATGAAGACCCAGCACAGCAATCAATCAATCAATCAATCAATAAATAAAACTATATACAAAAGGATGTTACAGATCCAGTTCCTCTCCAGCTAATGCTGGAGAGCCTTTCCCAGGCACAGTTGGCTGGCAGGCAGGGCTCAGCAGGCACGGTAGGCAAAGCTGGCACTTCTCCCAGGACCCAGCATGGCCAGAGAGCAGCAGACCCCAGAGCTCTGACTCCTCCTCACCTGCAGGGGGCAACCTCCTGACTCCACACAGGCTCACCACCAGTGAGTGCGGCATGCAGAACATCTCCCAGCCCTGTGTCATCAGGACCATTATCCACCCGGTAGGGAAAGGATGCTCGCGTGGGATATCAGGCCTTGGACCACTCTCTTCCTTGTCAAGCCTACCTCTTCTCTCCCTAGGCACTGCACTGGCTGGCGTCCTCCCATCAATGTCTTTGGCTGGTTCTTCATCATCTCCCCTCTAGACAAGTGTGTGCCCAGGACTCAGCCCTCAAACCCTCCTTCATGTTCGCTTCCTACATGACCTCACCTGCCCCATGACACTAGGGACTAACTACTAACACTCAGATTCTTCCTCCCCTGTCACATCTTCTCTCCTGAATCCATGCTGCATCTTCAGGCTGTCTCCACTCAGGTCCCAATCAAGTGTCTCAAACCTAGCATGGCCACAACCGAGCTCCTGTTTTCTTGCTGAAGTGTCAACAGGTTAAGCAACAGAGCCAAGATTTATACATGGGCTTGACCCCAGCATCCACAGTCTTAGCTGTAACCTTCATGGATCTATTAGGTTCAGAAAGGCACCATTTCTAGTGGACCTGTTATTCCTGTTGCACACCTAGCCCAAGAGGAGAAATGACCAGGTGGGGCATACCCTGCTGAGCTCACTTGGGTGAAGCAGATGTGAAAACAAGCACCTGTAATGATCTGAAACACATTATGTGTGTTCCTATTTGCACACTCTCACAACATACCCCAATTATCTGTGTGACTTCCTCTAACCATGGTCATTATCCAAGCTTGAAACATTTTCACTCAATGGAGGAAAACAAATCTGGTGAGCTCATCCACAGAGAGGATTCTGCCTTTTTCATTTCACTTCCTGCACAAACTCAGGAAATGTCTGCTGAGTTCCCTAGTGCAGGCAAGAGAAAACAGGCCACACAAGGAAGGAGACTTGAGGTCAAGATCAAGGAAGGATTTCTAGAGGAAGCAGCATTGGGGTTGGATCCTGTAGGAAGGATTCCCTCGGGGATTTGTCATATCAGAACACAGTTTGTTCCATGGAAGAATGTGCCGGGAAAATTTGTCCAGGGCTCCAAAGGAAAATTGATGATTTTGACTTCTACTTCTGACCAAGATAAAGTAATATATGAATTTCCCACCCACAAATAAACAAAAATCAAAATATATGAAACAGTGGTTTTGACGACACTGGGAAGGATAGTGACCCTTGACATGGGAACCAAACAGTGAGCTCTATGATCACCCAGCTGACTAGGTCTTGAGGTCATGGACCAGGAAGAGCCTGGAAAGCCCCTGAGTGGAGAAGACAAAGCCTGAAGACCAAGGAGACAGAGACAGCGAGAGTCTGCAGGGTAGGGGTGGGAAGGCGGAGCAGCACAGAGAGAGGCTGGAGATCTGCAAAACTAAAGAGCAGATTTAAACCCAATGAAATCAATGGACCTGTGAAGTGTAAACAGTCTGAAGAACTTGAAAGTGAAAGTGATCGTGTCTGACTCTGTGCGACCTCACAGACTGTAGCCCACCAGGCTCCTCTGTCTATGTGATTCTCCAGGCAAGAACACTGGCGTGGGTGCATGCGTGGGTGCTAAGTCGCTTCAGTCACGTCTGACCCTTTGCAGCCCCATGGGCTGCAGCCCTCCAGGCTCCTCTGTCCGTGGGATTCTCTAGGCAAGAATACTGGAGTGGGTTGCCACTCCCTTCTCCCAGGATCTTCCTGACCCAGGGATCGCACTCAAGTCTCCTGAATTGTTCTCAGGCAGATTCTTTACTGTCTGAGCCTCTGAATAGCTTAACTAAAGGCAAAAATTCTCGGGAAGGACAAAAAAGTAAGCACAAACTACATGCTGCCTACAAAACAGGCATTTAAATAAAAACATGAAAAATAAATATCGTATATTAACGCATATATGTGGAATCTGCAAAAACTGATATAGACGATCTTCTTTACAAAGCAGAAATAGAGACACAGATGCAGAGAGCAAATGTGTGGATACCAAGGGGGAAAGGGGCTGTGGGATGAATTGACTTTGACATATATACACTATGTATAAAATGCATAACTAATAAGAGGCTACTATGCAGCGCAGGAAATTCTACTCCATGTCTGTGGTGACCTTAATGGGAAGGAAATTCAAAAAACAGAGGGGATATATGCATACTTGTAGATGATTCACTTTGCGGTACTAGAAACTAACACATTTTAAAGCAACTATTGTTGTGGTTCTTCAGTCACTAAGTTGTGTCTGACTCTGCAACCCCATGGACTGTAGCATGCCAGGCTCCTCTGTCCTCCCCTATCCCCTGGAATTTGCTCAAATTCATGTAAAGCAACTATGCTCCAATAAAAATTTTAATAAATAAAAAGATGCAAAGAGATGAAAATTATAAAGGGAAAAAGTACCATTCTAAGATTAATCAAGAGAAAGTTGAAGTGGTCCATTAATATCAGACAAGGGAGATTCCGAAGCAAAGAGGCTTCTCAGGGATAAATAGGATCATCCCGAATGACAGAGGGACAGCTTAGCAGAAAGACAAAACAATCCTAAATATTTATGACCCTATTATAAGAGGTTCAAATATATGAAGCAAAAACCAATAGAATTGAGAGAAGAAATACATAAATCTATGGTTAAAGTTGGCGATTTCAGACCTCTGAGTAATTGACAGAACAAGTAGATAGAAAATGTGTAAGAATATGGAAGATGTGATCAACACTGTATCAAGAAATCTGATCCAATTAACATTTATAGAAACACTCTAACACACAACAGAAGAATACACATTCTTGCCAAGAGCACAGGCGATATTTACCAAGACAGACCATACATACCTGAGCCATAAAGCAAGATTCAGTAAATTTAAAAGTTCTCAAGTCATACAAAGTATATTCTTTGGTCAGAGTGGAATTAAATTAGAAATTAATAACCAAAAGATCTCTAGAAATATACCCAACTATTTGGAAACTAAATTTTAAAATTCTGAACAACCTACAGTCCCAAGAAAGTATCACAAGGAAAATTAGGAAGTATTTTGAAGTAAAAATAAATGCAGCATGTCCAACTGATATTGGGGGCAATTTACAGCATTAAATGCCTATATTTGAAGAGACTAAAAGGCCCAAATCCATGATCCCTGATTCTATCTTAAGAAACTAGAAAAAGATGCAAATTAAAACCAAGGATGTAGAAGAAAGGAAATAATAAAGATTGGAACAGAAACTGATGAAACAGAAAATAGAAAACAATAAAGCTAATGCTTTGAGAAGAGCAATAAAACGAATTAAACTCCAGGCAGACTTCTCAGGGGAAGTGGGGAGGTAGGAGTGAGAAGGGAGAGAAAGACACAGAGAGACACAGACAGATACACACACACAGATTGTCAGTGTCAGAAATTAGAGGGGCAATATCCACCCAAACACAAACCATCAAGACTCACTTAGGAAGACACATACAACTGGAATAGATCTGTATCTACTAACTAAATACAATTTCTACTTTAAAACCTTCTCCCATTTGAAAAAAAAACCACCTGCAGCCCCAGATGCATGCATTGACAAACTCTGTGAAATATGTAAGAAGTAAATAATTCTAATTCTATACAAAATATTTCAGAACACTGAAAAGAAGGATAGATGGTAAAACTCATGCTATGAGGATAGAATTTAGAGATGTCAAAACTAAGAAAGATACCCTAATAAAGACTACTAGAGACTAATAGCCCTCATGAACAATAATGTAAAATTCTCAACAAAACAGTAGCAAATCACATCCAACAATTGATAAAAAATGACCAACTGGGAGGCAAGGTGGTTTAACATTTGAAAAGCAACACATGTCATTTGCCAAATTAACAAACTTTGGAAAAGAAAAAAATATATTATTAGACCACCCTTTGATTTATGGGATGCCGACTCTATCAGAGCAGACTGGCCCTTCCTGGGCTCTGCCTGATATCTTACCGGTGAGATAACAAGAGGGAAGGTTAAGTTCATGGAGGTGGGAACTGTCCCAGGTCACCACTGAGAGCAGTGCTAAGGCAGGCTGCCTTCTGGCCCAAAGAAGCCTAATCTCTCACTCAGCTATGAGAACAGTGCAAACAACCAAAGACCAATAGCATCAGTTAGAGGAAAGGATCCCCTTCCCCCACCCACATCTCATCTCCAGCAGAAACCACTATGGACATTTTGTGGGACTTGCTTCCAGATCTAATTTGTCTGCTGTTAACAACTGACACCCCCATTTAACTGTTTCACAGAAGTGGGATCGCACCACATACAGCACAGCAAAGGCTGGCTCATTCATACATCCAAGTCTAAAGCAGGACGACCCGACCCAACTCTCTCCCTTCAATGGCTCCAGACACTCCCCGAGTGTGGATGTCCCCTGATCCCATTACTTGTTGGTCCAGTTCCCCTGACATCTAGGTTAGGGCTTATTCTGGCTCTTTTAAGCAAAGCTTCAGGGACTACCCTCATTTCTGTGTTTCCCTCCACATGAATGAATATTCCCATCAGCTCCATTTCTGGGAAGGCAAGCATTCCTGAGCCAAAGCTGCTGTGTATTTTAGGTTTAGGCAGACACTCCTCTCCCCCCTCCACACTGGATCGTCTCCTCACTATTCCTCCCAGAATCCCAGTCTTGAGTACCATCTTGAGAAGAGGAGTAACATAAATGGGGTCGTGTATAAATATGAACAGAAGGCTGAGGAGTTAAAAATAAACTCAACACGAGATCTTTTTCTCAATTAGTCACATTTCAGAATTTATCCTAAGGACATACTCATGGAGATGTACACAGCCTTAGATATAAAGATGCATATCCCCACACCACTAATGCAGCCCTTTTCCCAATAAACTGCATGTCCAGACTGGTGATCCTGGGGTTAGGGGGATGGGGGGAAGCCTCAGGCCACATGAACGGGAGGAGGAAGGCATGAATGTCCCCCTACCCGCCATGAGCTATAGGGGCCCCAGTGAGAAGCCCTCACATCTGCCTTGGCACAAGCATGGATGCTGTGGGGCCATCTTAAAGCTGCTGTGGATTTTTTGGTTCAGATATTATACTTTTTAATTCTAGAATTTGCATTTGGTTCTCTTTCATAGTGTCTGTCTCTCTGTGAAGATTCTCCATCTGTTCATTCATCCTGTTCTTTAAGGCTCTGAACATGTTTGCAGCAATGGCAGGTCTATTTCAGTTTTGAACATGGTTGTCTACTCCACAGCACACTCCTTACTCCAAGGTTTGGCCTTTCTAGGGTTTTAAAAGATGGTCCATGGTACTCACTGAAATCTCTCTGTGGTCTGGACTGATCCCAGCATCCCCATTCTCCAGGATCACACACCTTCCTTGCTCCTACAGGTGATCTCCGCTAAGTCCTAAGGAATTCTGTCTGCCCTTGGCTGGCTGAATTTCCACATGAACTTCGGGGGGCCCCATCGCATACCCCCCTTTTTCAGGATCCTGTCCTACAAACTCCAGCTGCTTCAGCACCACAGATCTGCAATTTGTTTCCCATATCAGTGTGACCACCACTCAGCTTGGAGGTCACCTCCCTGCACCCTCCATCCTAGGAAGATGCTCCAGGCAGAAAGCGGACAGTTGGTTGTGGGGCTCACTCTGTTTCCCCTGTCATCCAACGATAAGAGTGAATTTCAAACTGTGAGCTACTACTGCAATTTCAGTGGCTAATTCCGTGCATCACTGTAATTCCACATCCACAGAGTTCTCTGGAGTCTGGAGCCTAGTTTGGGTTGGTTGTTGATACAATAGGAGCTCTGTTGTATCAGATTATCACTGGGCCTGTGAGTCCCACACACACCTCTGCTGCTTGGTGCTTTTGGTAAGAACCACCACAGTCTCACGGGGCCCACCACAAACAGCCCACTCCCTTGTCCCAAAGCGTCCCGGGATGCCGGTCTTGGGAGCATCCTGCATCCCAGCGACTCTCTGCAGCGCCTCCTGGTGTGCATGCGGGGAATGGCCAGTTTCCGGGTAACGCCAAACCCGGAGCCCCAGGCCAAGCAGGAGCAGGGACAAGCGGTGTTCTGTGCCCTCATCCTTGTGAGGATAGGCGAGTTCTCACCCCATCAGACTGCAGGTGACTCTTCACATCAGAGGATTCACTGCCAGGGGCTGTTCAACATACCCCCCACCACATTTAAAATAGGATTCAAATAACACAACACACTTTAGCTTTCACTTTTCACCAGTTGTGTCCAGGGGGAAATGATGTCCGAGTCTGAAGAGAGGGCCACCCTTTCCTCAGTTCAGGCAAGATCACAAGCGCCTGGCCCTGCGCCCCCCACGGTGATGTCCCTGTATCATCGCATCGTCCAGCCCAACGTGTCAGGATTTCTCATCCAGACATGGCCCTCTTCCGCCTCTTTGCCTTTATGGCAGCTTTCAGTGTAGCCACGAGCTCCCTCGGGTGCTCTGGTTTTCCCTGAGAATACCCAGGGACCCAGAGCTGGGACATGCAATGCTTGTCCAACAAACAACAATGCAGATTTTTGTATAAGACGCAGTAGCAAATTCTAGCTTTTATACTAGGGTGGACCTATCAAGGATGAGATGGTTGGATAGCATCACCAATTCAATGGACATGAACTTGGGCAAACTCCATGAGACCGTGAAGGACCGGGAAGCCTGGCGTGCTGCAGTCCATGCGGACATGACCAAGAGACTGAACAGCAGCAATCAAGGATGGATTTTGGACAAAGTGCACCAGACACCGACCACCCCACCCCACCTGAGCTATGTTCTTCCTGAAATGTCAATCTCTGGGCCTCACTTAAAGATTCAGGAGGTCAGGCTGTGGTAGAAAAGAAAAATATTTACACAATGGCTATTTCATGTCATCTTTTCTTCATTACTACTTTTGCGTACATTTTATAATGTTTGCAATAATACATTCATGTATATAAAGTTTATAAATAACTAAATGAAAATGAACATAATACACAACGAAATAACATACAAATACCCAGTGTGTGTGTGTGTGTGTGTGTGTGTGTGTGTGTGTGTGTACACTCCTGGGATGCACCAACAGAAAACTGGGTGACCTTCTCTTTAGACACTCGGTTCTAAATGCTCATCTGGTTGCAGCCTCACTGAGAATGATTTGCTAGGTCCCTTGTTTCCCGGGTAAAGCCCTGCCCCTGAGTCTCCAGCTGTAGAACCCATCCTGGGGTTCTGTTTAGGTCCAAGTAAACATTTGGATGGCCTTCCCTGGTGGCTCAGTGGTAAAGAATCCACCTGCCAATGCAGGAGACTGCTTGCAATGAAGGAGATGTGAGTTCTATCCCTGGGCCGGGAAGATACCCTGTGGGAGGAAATGGCAACCCACTCCAGTATTCTTTCCTGGGAAACCCCATGGACAGAGGAACCTGGCGGGCTACAGTCCATGGGGTTGCAGAGAGTCAGACATGACTGAGCGACTGAACGACAACAAACATTTGGAATCCTAAGACTATCACAGACCAGATGCCGCACCTGTCTGCTCAGGACACAGGGCAGCCCCGGGGTTCCCACTGGGAAAGTCCTCCCAGCAGGTCCCACGGCTCCCCAGGAGCTCCTCCCCCAACAGGTGACACAGCTCAGCTGACGATCAGGCGGGTGTGGGAGTGCCCTTGAGCCGCACCGGGGCCTCCGTCTCCTGTGGCTGTTGACTGGGCTGTGCTGCTGGGCCCCCTCCAGGGGATCTTCCTGACTCAAGGATCGAACCCAGGTCTCCTGTGTCTCCTACACTGCAGGTAGACTCTTTACTCAGTGAGCCATAGAGGAAGTCCTCTTCCCCAAACAGATGCAATGTACCAGTCAATAGTGATATTTTTCACCATTAGCGATATTGACTGGTGACACCATGGCTGGAATTCTCAGCCTTCTCAGATTACCTAGGAAAGTGCAAAATGTGATGGAGGAGATTCTCACATCAACCCTACGCCGACACCAACAAAGACTCTCCAGATTGGACACCTTCTGCGCTGCAGGTGGTCCACGCCAGCTTTAGTTTCCCAAGTGTGTCCACCTCTGCCATATCTCTGAGACTTCATCTGCCTGGCAAACTCTTCCTCATTCCTCAAAACCCTATTAAACAGCCTCTGGTCCTCCTCCTGACATCTGCCCACCGCCTAACCTGTTCTTGGCCCAGGCATCAGCTCCTCCGTTGCACGCTTTGTCGAGCTGTGTTACTCTTGCCTATCTGTGTGTTTGTAAGACTGAGAACCCCCCCAAAGCAGGAATGAGGGCTTTTCTAAAAAATACCTATCCTATTGGTTTGCTAATGATAAAAGTAAGACATGTTCATTAAATCCAAACTAAGCAGAAGACATGGCAAGACTTAGAGCAGAAATCAGGGAAATTAAAAGTAGAACAACATGGAAAAATCAATAAAACCAAAAGCTGGTTCTTTGAAAAGATCAATAAAATCAATAAGCATCTAGCCAGACTAAGAGAAAAACATAAAGGACACTAATTGCCACTAATCAGAAATAAAAGAGGGACTATTAGTATAGATAATAGAATAGCATCTATACTATTATCTATAGTGTATTATCTAAATATACTACTTGTAATAGTATAGTCAGTCAAGTTGCTCAGTCGGGTTCGACTCTTTGCAACCCCGTGGACTGTAGCCTACCAGGTTCCTCCGTCCACGGGATTTTCTAGGCAAGAATACTGGAGTGGATTGCCATTTCCTTCTCCAGGAGACCTTCCCAACCCAGGGATTGAACCTGGGTCTCCCACATTGTAGGGAGACACTTAACCATCTGAGCCACCAGGGAAGTCTTTATACTTTATAATAGTATAGATAATAATATATTATATTATTAGTATAGATAACACAGTGTTAAAAGGATATTAAAGGAATACTATAAACAATTTTGTGCCTATAAACTGGAAAACCTAGATGAAATGGATCAATTCCTAGAAGACAATCTGCCAAAACTCACACAAGAAATTGATCACCTGAACAAGCCTCTGCTAAATAAAACGAATCAATAAACAATGATCCTCTGAAACAAAAAGCAGCAGGCCCAGAGGGGTTGACTTGTGAATCTACCAAAACTTGTGAGGAAGTATTACATCAATTCTCTACAATTGATTTCACAGTTTAGAAGTAGAGGGATTACTTCCTAACTCATTCTGTGAGGCCAGCATTACCCTAACACCAAAACCAATGTCACAGGAAAAGAAAATCAAAGATGAGAATCTCTCATCAACACAGATGCAAAAATCCTTAAAAGATTAGCAAAATTGAATCCAAAAATGTGTAAAGAATTACATACCACAACCAAATGTAACTTTTACATATGCATATGCAAGGCTGGTACAGCTTTTGAAAGTCAATTTATATAATGAATCACATCAACAGGCTAAGAACTAATAATCACATGATCAAATTAACTGATGGACAGACCCAATACCACCAGTTTATGACTTTAAAAACTAGTAAAGAATGACGTCATGAAATTCAAGCCATGAAATTAAAAGACGCTTGCTCCTTGGAAGAAAGGCTATGATCAACCTAGACAGCATTTTCAAAAGCAGAGACATTACTTTGCCAACAAAGGTCCATATAGTCAAAGCCATGGTTTTTCCAGTAGTCATGTATGAATGTGAGAGTTGGACTATAAAGAAGGCTGGGTGCCAAAGAATTGATGCTTTTGAACTGTGGTGTTGGCAAACACTCTTGAGAGTCCTTTGGACTGCAAGATCAATCAGTAAATCCTAAAGAAAATCAACCTGAATATTCATCAGAAGATGCTGCTGCTGCTGCTGCTAAGTCGCTTCAGTCGTGTCCGACTCTGTGCGACCCAAGAGACAGCAGATCACCAGGCTTCCCCGTCCCTGGGATTCTCCAGGCAAGAACACTGGAATGGGTTGCAATTTCCTTCTCCAATCCATGAAAGTGAAAAGTGAAAATGAAGTCGCTCAGTCCGACTCTTAGCAACCCTATGGACTGCAGCCTACCAGGTTCCTCCGTCCATGGCATTTTCCAGGCAAGAGTGCCGGAGTGGGGTGCCACTGCCTTCTCCAGGAAGATGAATGAAGCTGAAATTGAAGCTTCAGCTTTGATGCTGAAGCTGAAGTTCTACTACTCTGGCCACCTGAAGAGAAGAGCCGACTCATTGGAAAAGATGCTGGCAGGAGGAGAAGGGGGTGATAGAGGATGAGATGGTTGGATGGCATCACCAACTCAATGGACATGAGTTTGAGCAAGCTCCAGGAGATGGTGAAGGACAGTAAAGTCAAGTGTGCTGCAGTCCATGGGGTCTCAAAGAGTTGGACACAACTGAGCAACTGAACAACAACAAAGAAGGACGTCAGCAGCGTGGTGGACAAGAAGCTCCTTGTCTGTCTCTGTCAATCTACAACCACGGCTCAAGAAAGCTGCCTCTGCCCACCACGTCAGGACCCTGGAGAATTCCACACACCTGTGCATCTACAGCGGGGTGGACTGGGAAACAGAGAGGCGATGGGACCTGGGCAACGGCAGAGGTGGGGCCTGTGATCCCAGACCCCCAGCTGCCAAGCCTGCAGCCCCAGAGATCCCAGTAGCAGCACCAGAGGAGGGAACACACACAACTCCAGCCTCCTGGCCGCGGTAGTGCCCACAGCCACAGGGAAATAGGTGGCCGTGGAGGCAGGGCCGGTGACCTCATCCCTCTGGTCATAGATGTGCCCATAAATGCCCCCCATAGCCTGCAGCAGCAGGGCACATAAACCCCAAGACCCCAGACACACCAGAGCTACTCAGGACCCCGGCTCCCCCTGTGACGCAGGAGACCCTGGACGCAGTGGAAGTGTCCATCATCTGTGTCCCGGGTGGTGACCAGAGGCAACGAGGTACCAAGACGCCGGACACACAAGCAGAGGCAACAAGGGCACGAGGTGGAGGGTGCAAAGTGCTGATTCTCAACCACGACCAGAGGTAGTGCAGGTAGGAGAAGCCAGAAACGTGTGCTAGAGCACCACCTACTGGCAAAGGAAAGAAACGCTTCTTACTTCTCACCTGGCTAACTCATGTCCCACTCTTCTGCAACCCCATGGACTGTAGCCCACCAGGCTCCTCTGTCCCTGGGATTTTCCAGGCAGAATACTGGAGTGGGTTGCCATTTCCTTCTCCAGGGGATCTTCCTGACCCAGGGATGGAGCCCACGTTTCCTGCATTGGCAGGCGGATTCTTGACTGCTGAGCCACCAGGGAAGTCTGTTGAATTGTTAGAATCAAGTTAAAAAGAAAAAAAAGTTAAAAAGCTTTACCTAAAGAAGAAAGTTGTTCACAGCTTCAAATGCAGCGGCAGAGGAACAACTCATCAAGTGCCATGGAGAACCACAGTAACGTTGCTCCACCAAAAAAAAAAAAAAAAAAAACAACCAAACACGACAATTCTCCAGAAACCAAACTTCAAGTCATGGAATACTGTGATTCAGCTGATAGAGGATTCAAAACAGCTGTCACGGAGAAAAGCAATGAGCTACAAGAAAGCTCAGAAAGGCAGTTCAACAAGTTCAGGAATAAAATTAAAGAACAGACGGAATACTGTACCAAAGAGATGGAAACTCTAAAAAGGAACAATAATTATGGAGCTGAAGAATTCAATAAACAAGATAGAAAATGCAAGTGAAAAGCACTGGAGATAGAGGAGATGACAGGCAAGAGAGAATCAGTGAGCTTGGAGACAGAAATCTAGAAACGATTCAGGCCCTCTAGAGGAGAGAAAGTGAAAGGAAGCGAGAGTCGCTCAGTCGTGTCCGACTCTTTGTGACCCCATGGACTATACAGTCTGGAATTCTCTAAGCCAGAATACTGGAGTGGGAAGCCATTCCCTTCTCCAGGGGATCTTCCCAACCCAGGGATCAAACCCAGGTCTCCTGCATTGCAGGTGGATTCTTTACCAGTTGAGCCACAAGGGAAGCCCAGAAGAGGAGAGAGAATATCTCAGAAAATGAGGAAATTGTAAAAGAACATTATTAGGACTCCTTTAGGAGGGACATTAGGAGAGTGAGAAGGCAAGGTTTTATTTAAAGATAATAGCTGAGGACTTCCCTGGTGGCCCAGTGATTAAGAATCCCCCTGCCAATGCATGGGGATAGGGTTCGATACCTGGTCCAGGAAGATTCCACCTCCCGCGGGGCAAATAAACCCATCCACTACAACTTACTGAGTCTGTGCCAGCAACTACTGAAGCCTGGGTACCTAGAGTCTGTGCTCCACAATAAGAGAGGTCACCTCAATGAGACGCCCACACACTGTAAGTAGAGCGCAGCCCCTGCTCGCTGCAACTATGAAGACCCAGCAGAGCCAAAAATAAATACAATTCTGAAAAGAAATAATAGCTGAGAACACCCCAGACCTGGGGAAGGAACAGAACAGACAAGTCCATAAAGCTAAGGGAACACCTAATTACCTCAAAAGAGACCTTCCTTCTCCAAGACACACAGTATTAAAACTGTCAAAAGTCAATACCAAAGACTTTTCAAGGTATCCCAAGGGAAAAAAAAAAAAAAAGGTGACCTACCAAAGAATCCCATCAGGCTGCCAGCGGAACCCTACAGGCCAAAGGAGCGGCCTGGCCTTCTCAAAATACTGAAAGAGAGGGACTATCCCCCAAGATTCGATCCAGAAAAGTTATCATTCAGATAGGGAGGAGAAGTAAATGCCTTCCCAGACACACAAAGGCTGAAGGATCCAGACCTGCTCTGGACCTGCCTTACAGGAAATGCTGAAAGGAACTCTTCCATCTGAAACAAAAACTGGGACAGCACACACCTATGTGAGTAAAACTGTAACAGGCAGAGTCAGAGACTGCAATTCTACATCAGAGTGGGTTTTTAAGGTGGCTCAGACAGTAAGGAATCCACCTGCAATGCAGGAGGCCTGGGTTCGATCCCTGGGTTGGGAAGGCCCCCTGGAGGAGGGCATGGCAACCCACTCCGGTATTCTTGCCTGGAGGATCCCATGGACAGAGGAGCCTGGTGGGCTACAGTCTATGGGGTCACAAAAAGTCATACATAACTGAGTGACTGAGCACACACAGCATAAAGGTTAAAAGAGGAAAAATTTAGTAAAAATAACTACGTGGAAGTGTTAGTTGCTGAATCGTGTCTGACTCTGCGACGTCATGGACTGTAGCCCGCCAGATTCCTCTGTCCATGGGATTCTGCAGGCAAGAAGACTGAAATGGGTTGCCTTGTCCTCCTCCAGGGGATCTTCCCAACCCAGGGGTTGAACCTGGGTCTCCTGCATTACAGATTCTTTGCTGTCTGAGCTGCCAGGGAAGCCCCCAAATAACTATCGCTACCTTCAATTTGGTAACAAACTCGAACATAAAAAGGAATAATATGAAACATAAAAGGGGAAGAAGGACAGAAAGCATATAGGCCAAAGAAGATGAGAATGTTTCCAGCAGAAAGAGGACCATTGTATCTACGATACGACTTACACAAACACAGTGAGCACAAAACGTGACTCTAGAGCAGAGACACAAAGCATAAAAAAGAGAAAACAAAAAGTTTCATGGAGAATCACCAACCTCAAATAACAGAAACACAAGGGAAAAAGCAGCAGTGGTGACAGCGCTACCAGAACCCAGAGACAGAATGGCAGTAGCAGGCCCTCCTTTATCAGCAATCACCCTAAATGTAAATGGATTGAACTCACCAATCCAAAGACACAGACTGACTCACTGGATTGAAAAGTAAGACTCAAGAGGCAGTTCTCCGGGGCTCCCTGACCCTGCTGCTCTCTGCGCAAGTGGCCCTTCTCAACAAAGCCTTTTGCTTTGTCAGAAAGACACAAAACAACAAGACAACTATATGCTGCCTCCAGGAGACACATCCTGGCTTTAAAGACAAACACAGGTGCAAAGTGAGGGTACAGAAGATGATACTACAAGCAAACAGCAGCTAAAAGGCAGTGGATGTAGCCATACTTATATCAGACAAAATAGACTTCAAGTCACAAAAGTAACAAGAGACAGAGATGGACTTATGTAATCTTCAACAAATGGTGTTGGAACAACTGGATATCCACATACAAAACTGAAAACAAAAAATGAACCTAGACACAGACCTTCCTCTCTTCACAAAAATGAACTCAAAATGGATCACAGACCAAAATATAAACCATTACACCATGAAAATCCTAGATCACGCAGGAAGTAACCAAGGGGACCTGAGTTATGACAGTGACTTTTTAGATACAAGAGCAAAGGCACCTTCAAGGAACAAACCAGTTGATCAGTTGGAGTTTATTAAGTTAAAACTTCTGTTAAAGACAATGTTAAGAGTATGATGAGAAGAGTTACGGACTGGGAATCAACATTTGTGAAATACATCTGATAAACAAATGTCATCCAAAATATACCAAAAACTCTTAAAACTCAACAATAAGAAAACAAACCACCCAATTAAAAAATGGACCCAAAACCTTAACAGACACCTCACCATTTGCCATACAGATGGCAAACCAACAGCTGAAAAGATGGTGCATCTCATGTGCCACTGTATGTTAGCTGCTCTGCTGTGTCCGACTCTCTGCGATCCCATAGATTATAGCCCGCCGGGCTCCTCTGTCCGTGAGATTTTCCAGGCAAGCATGCTGGAATGGGTTGCCAAAGATGCCCCATGTCATGTGCCACTAGGAAAATGTGAATTAAAGCAATAATGCGATACCACTACAAACCTATTAGAATGGCCAACATCCAGGATACCAACAACCAACCAAATGTGGGTCAGGATGTGGAGCGACAGGAACTTTCACCCACAGCTGGTGGGAACACAAAACGGTACAGTCATCCTGGAAGACTGTCGGGTGCTTTCTTACAAAACTCAACAAACTCTTTACCATATGATCCAACAACTGCACACTTTGGTATTCACACAAAGGATTTGAAAACTTATACCCACACAAAAACCTACACACGGATGTTTGCAGCAGCTTCATTCACAGTTGCCAAAACTTAGAAAGAACCAAGACTTCCTTCAGTAGGTGAAAGGGTAAATAAACTGAGGTCCATCTAGACAGTGGAATATTACTCTGTGTGAAAAAGAAGTGAGGGTGTGAGAGGGAGAGAAACAGGTGAAGGAGATGAAGAGGCACAAACTTCCAGTTAAAAAATAAGTGAGTCACAGGCAGGAAATGTACACTATGGGGAATATGGCCAATAATTAAGTAATACCTTCGTATGGTGACAGATGGTAACTAGACCTACGGAGACCACTCTGAAATGTATAGAAATATTGAATCACTCTGTATATACCAGGAACTAACACAGTGTTGTAGGTTCAAAAGCAAACTCACAGAGAGATCAGACTTGAGGTCACCAGCAGCAAGGGGTGGAAGGAGGAGGAATTGGATAAAGGTGGTCAAAATGTACAAATTTCCAGCTATAAGATAAATAAGGAATGTAATGTACATGATAAATATGATCAGTAGAGTTAACATTGATGTTTGTTATATACGAGTTTTAAAAGAGTAAGTCCTAAGAGTTCTCACCACAAGAAAAAAAATTTTTTTTTCATTTTGTATCTACGTGAGATGATAGATGTTTACTAATGTGAAATTCATTTCAGGATGTAGGTAAGTGAAGAACATTATGCTGTGCACCTAACTTACACAGTGTTATTTGTCAATTATATCTCAAAAATCTGGGAAGAGTAAAAATAAGGGGGAAAAAAAGAAAAAAATTAAATGAGTCATGCAGCCACAAAGTGACGTGGCAGAAACATAAAGTGTATATTACTGCGTGAAAGAAGCCAGTGTGAAAAGACTGCCTACTGTATGATGCCAACTGTGACACTCTAGAAAAGGCAAAACTATGGAGACAGAAAAAAGATGAGTGCTCGCCAGGGGTTGAGGAGAGGGAGGAATGAGTCGACAGAGCACAGAGGATTGTCAGGGTGGTGAAAATTCTCTATTGATACCATAAAGATGCACATGTCATTGTCCATTTGTTCAAAATCACAGCACATACACACCCAGGACAAACCCTAATTAAAGTAGGGACTTCAGGTGATGTGTCAGTGTAGGTTCATCAGTTGTAACAAATGCTGCCGCTCTGGAGAGGGTGTTGATGATGTGGTGGGGGTGGGGAGGCTGTGCAGGTATGGGGCAGGGGATAAGGGAAAACTCTATTCGCTCTTAATTTGCTGTGAACCTAAAATTGCTCTAAAAAGCAAGATACTGTTGGGTTAGTCACTCAGCCATGTCCGACTCTTTGTGATCCCATGCACTGTAGCTTGCCAGGCTCCTCTGTCCATGTGATTCTCCAGGCAGAATACCGGAGTGGGTTGCCATTCCCTTCTCCAGGGGATCTTCCAGACCCAGGGATTGAACCCAGGTCTCCTGCACTGCAGGCAGATTCTTTACCATCTGAGCCACCAGGGAAGCCCAAACAAATGCTTCCCTTACCAGGAATTGAACCCGGCCCGTGACGGTGACAGCACTGAATCCTAACCACTAGATCACCAGGGACCAAAAAGCAAACTCTTTGCTAAAAGTCACCTTTGATGGACCTGAGAACATGCTGCGTGTCCTGCTGTTGTCTGGGGCTGACTGCGCATGCCCATAAAGGTATCGGGTACGTGGGCGGGTATGTGTGCAAACGTGTCTGAGAGCATGTACACATGGAGACTTAAACACATAGCCCGTAACACATCTTTCTGTACTGATCAAGGCACCGTGTTTGCCTTGCGTGGAAATCCAACAGTCAGATCCAGACTATAGCAAATACACTTTTCACTTCAACCGGATCCAACAGGATAGTCTCCTAGCTGGTTCAGAGGCAGGTCTGCCTCAGATGGGGCCCCCACCACCTCAAGAATTAAGCCCTAATGTAGAGGCTACTAGAGGATTCTGGTGGAAGAGATGTTTGATAACAAACACTTCCTGGAGTGATGATACTGGACAGACATAGCCTGCAAAGGCTCTGTCGACACCAAGTTATGAGGATAAATAAATACCAGTGCAGTTTCTTTAAGAGAATTAGAGATACCAAGGGAACATTTCATGCAAAGATTGGCACAATAAAGGACAGAAATGCTATGGACCTAACAGAAGCAGAAGATATTAAGGAGAGGTAGCAAGAATACACAGAAGAGCTGTACAAAAAAAGATCTTCACCACCCAGATAATCACGATGGTGTGATCACTCACCTAGAGCCAGACATCCTGGAATGTGAAGTCAAATGGGCCTTAGGAAGCATCACTACGAACAAAGCTAGTGGAGGTGATGGAATTCCAGTAGAGCTATTTCAAATCCTAAAAGATGATGCCGTTCAAGTGCTGCACTCAATATGCCAGCAAATTTGGAAAACTCAGCAGTGGCCACAGGACTGGAATAGGTCAACTTTCGTTCCAATCCCTAAGAAAGGCAATGCCAAAAAATGCTCAAACTACCACACAATTGCACTCATCTCACACGCTAGTAAAGTAATGCTCAAAACTCTTCAAGCCAGGCTTCAGCAATACATGAACCATGAATTTCCAGATATTCAAGCTGGTTTTAGAAAAGGCAGAGGAACCAGAAATCAAATTGCCAACATCCGATGGATCATGGAAAAAGCAAGAAAGTTCCAGAAAAACATCTATTTCTGCTTTATTGACTATGCCAAAGCTTTTGACTGTTTAGATCACAACAAACTGTGGAAAATTCTGAAAGAGATGGGAATACCAGACCAGCTGACCTGCCTCTTGAGAAATCTGTATAAGGTCAGGAAGCAACAGTTAGAACTGTACATGTAACAACAGACTGGTTCCAAATAGGAAAAGGAGTATGTCAAGGCTGTATATTGTCACCCTGCTTATTTAACTTATATGCAGAGTACATCATGAGAAATGCTGGGCTGGATGAAGCACAAGCTGGAATCAAGATTTCTGGGAGAAATATCAATAAGCTCAGATATGCAGATGACACCACCCTGATGGCAGAAAGTGAAGAAGAACTAAAGAGCCTGTTGATGAAAGTGAAAGAGGAGAGTGAAAAAGTTGACTTAAGGCTCAACATTCAGAAAACTAAGATCATGGCATCTGGTCCCATCACTTCATGGCAAATAGATGGGGAAACAGTGGAAACAGTGACAGACTTTATTTTGGGGGGCTCTAAAATCACTGCAGATGGTGATTGCAGCCATGAAATTAAGATGCTTGCTTCTTGGAAGAAGAGTTATAACCCACCTAGACAGCATAGCAAAAAGCAGAGACATTACTTTGCCAACACAGGTCCATCTAGTCAAGGCTATGGTTTTTCCAGTAGTCATGTATGGATGTGAGAGTTGGACTATAAAGAAAGCTGAGCGCTGAAGAAATGATGCTTTTGAACTGTGGTGTTGGAGAAGACTCTTGAGAGTTCCTTGGACTGCAAGGAGATCCAACCAGTCCATCCTAAAGGAGATCAGTCCTGAATATTCATTGGAAGGACTGATGTTGAAGCTGAAACTCCAATACTTTGGCCACCTGATGTGAAGAGCTAACTCATTTGAAAAGACCCTGATGCTGGGAAAGACTGAAGGCGGGAGGAGAAGGGGACGACAGAGGATGAGATGGTTGGATGGCATCACCGACACAGTGGGCATGAGTTTGAGTAAACTCTGGGAGTTGGTGATGGACAGGGAGGCCTAGAGTGCTGCAGTCCATGGGGTCACAAAGAGTCAGACACTGGACTGAACTGAACTGAGTGCAGTGTCTGTGATTAATAACTGATGAAGTCATCACCTGGCACATCTCTCCTTCTGCACCTCCATCTGTCAGTCCTAAGTCGCTTCAGTTGTGTCTGATTCTTTGTGATCCTATAAACTGTAGTCTCTCCTGGCTCCTCTGTCCATGGGATTCTCCAAGTAAGAATACTGGAATGGGTTGCTATTTCCTCCTCCAGGGGATCTTCCCAACCCAGGGATTGAACCTGAGTCTTTTATGTCTCCTGCATTGGCAGGCAGGTTCCTTTCCACTAGCACCACTTCTGCACCTCGAAGATCTGCAAATAACGTACCAGCTGTAACCCTAGGAGTGGGGTCTGAACTCAAGAGAAGCCAAGAAAAGCTGATCTTTGCTGCTGCCCTACTGGGCAAAGCAGAATGTGTTCACGGGTTTTTCCCAAGGTGAATCATTTTCCCCCAAAAGTAAGATGTGTAGGCTCTTCCCAAAACAGATATGGAATTTCTCCCTCCAAGCATTTTGTCCCAGCGATCCGTAACCCTGAGCGAGCTATGGACACACACGAGAGTGTAATAAAGGTGAAGAGCCCACATTCTCTACTTGGTTTCAGGGTTCAGGGAGCCCAGACTGTGTACCATGGCCCCAGTCACAGATGTCAGGGCTCCTCTCCAGATATGGGGGTCTCCAGCTGTGCCTCACTGTGTGCAATGAGCCCAGCCCTCCACGGATGCTTAAAGGGTTGGATGTGAGCCCTTGACCTTGAGCCCCAATGCTGGTACCCACAGGAGGGGCAGCTTTGCCCAGGTTTGCAAATATAATCAGTGCAGCCCTTCCCAAGCACAGCCTGGTGGGACCCTGGGCACGTTAACACCAGCAGAGCTTCTAGAATGAGTTCTACCCTCCCTGTTCCCATCACTACTGTCAATCTCTAAGTCCAGTTAAGGACCCCGGTTTTTGGAGACAAACAACAAGAGACTCAGGTTTGACCCACAAGAAACCTTGAAAGAGGAAAAGTGGCTGATCCCCACAGGAGACTACAGATACCACCTTCTTCCATCCCGACACCCAGTCATGCATGACATTTATTGTGTGTGTAGCATGCAGGGCTGCAGACACGGCAGGAACCTCTACATGATGAAGCCCTGACCTCAGGCATCTGTGCTGGTGGGGACAGGACTCAAGGATAGAAGGTGAGGGAGGGGCCAGCAGGGCCGTGGTGGGGAAGAGTCACTTGTTTATACCTGCCACCTTTCTGGAGGAGGTGGCATTTTAAACCCAGTGGAGCTGCACATACCTCCTACTCAGTGAGAATGGGAGCCCTGTGGTAGATGCATGTGGAGGTAGGGGGTGTGGCCAGGTCCCCGGGGGCCCAGGAGGTGACAAGCCAGGTGATAGGGACAGGCCACAGGGGTCTCATTGAGGACCTGCATTAAACCCTCAGGAAGCTCCTGGAGGGGTGTGAGCAAGAGGTGATGTTGCCCGATGTCCATCTGTGTGGAGGGGCTAGAACAGGGGTGATGGTGGAGGCAGGAGGGCCTGGGGGAGGCTGAGTCCAGGCAGGAGAGGAAGGAGCAGCTCAACAGAGGAGAATTGGCCTGACATCTCCAAGGAGGCACCATCTGCCAGGTGCAAGGTCAAGAGTGGCGAGATGGTCCCAGGCCATGGAAAGTCAGAGGCCCTGCTCATGGGGACAGGGAACAGTCTGGGTTTGGAGGCAAAGATCGAGAGCTCAGATCCAAAGGGGTCAGGTCAGAGACACCTCTGAGACCCCAGTGGATGTGCTGAGTCCACAGGGGACCTCTTGGAGTTCAGGGCACGTGGGCTGGAGGACCACTGGATAGGCAGACGGCAGTCAAAGCCATTCATCCAGCAGCTACCCACTCACTCCTATTTAGAACTGGGAGTGTATGGACGAGAGGCACCAGCCCTCACGTGGACAGCAGTGCAACACATAATAATCGAATAACTGATAGACTTGTGAAGAGACAGAGAGGCTTCCCTGGAGGCTCAGACAGTAATGAATCCACCTCCAATGCAGAAGACCCAGGTTGATCCCTGGATCGGGAAGATCTTCTGGAGAAGGGCATGGTAACCCACTCCAGTCCTCTTGCCTGGAAAATCCTATGGACAGAGGAGCCTGGCTGGCTATAGTCCAAAGAGTTGCAAAGTCAGACACAACTGAGCAATGAACACTTCACTTCAGAAGATAGAGAATCACAAAAATCATGGTAAAACTGCAACTGTGTGGAGTGCTGAAGGAAGGTCAGAGTGCTGTCTTCAGAGTGGAGGATGAGGGAGTTTGATCTGATCAGGAGGAGGAGGCAGAGGTGGGTGGGGGCCCGCCCAGGCTGCAGGTCCCAACTAAGGCAGGTGGTCCCGCAGCTGAGGCCCTGATGATGGGGTTGGTGGGGGTGGGAGGTAAGAGGCCTTGGGGGTGACCCTGGCTCCATGAGAAGAGGAGCATGTTACACCATCAGGAGCAGCCGCTCCAGGTAGACAATCACCCCCAAAGATTGGTGTACCCAGAACCTGGGAACATGACCTTATTTGGGGGAAAAGAAAAAGATGTAATTTGCTTTTGCAGATGTAATTAAGGTAAGGATCTTAAAATGAGGAGATCATCCAGGATTATCCAGATGGGCCCTAAATCCCATGATAAGGAAAGGAGAGGACACACAAGAGCTGATGCAAGATGGTGGCAGAGATCTGACTGACGCAGCCACAAGGCAAGGACCACCTGGAGCCCCCAGCAGCTCAAAGAGGCAGGAAGGATCCTCCCCTTGAGCCAGAGGGAGCATGGAGCAGTGGGCAGAGGCCAGGGGAGCTCCAAACACTGTACAAGGTATAGGGCAGGCTCACACAGAGGATGGTCCAGCCTTCAATGTTGCCGAAGTTGAAGGACCTGCTTCAACCCTGATCTGTCTACATCAGCCATTTTCAGACATCACCCTGTCCTGTAGGAGGCTGATGAGTGTTTAAGGGGAAAAGTCCCAGAACCAGATAAGCCTGGGAAACACCACATGCTTCAGCCTCTTCTCAGATGTCCAGGGTCTTTGGCTCTGGGTTTCTGACAGGAAGACCCTGGTTTGACTTTCGTCAGCCACTTCCAACCATATGTTAGCTTCATCCCGTGCCCCCCCACACACTACGGCTGGTGCTCCCAGAAGTGCTTCACCAGCCAAAGTGGACAAGGTCCAGAGGGGATGCAAGGTCACAGGAGGGGGTGACAGCCAAGGCCAGTATCCAGTCCTGGGCTCCTGGTCTGTCCACCTGGTCACGGCTGCCCCCACCTGACCCCCTTAGCACCAGCCAAGTCACAGTCAACGCCAACCCTTCCCCGTTCTCCATCAACACTGGGACCAGGTCCCCAGGAGCTCCCTGCAGACCGTCATGATTGTCACCACGAGATGCTTTCAGGAGGAACAACAACCCTCCCCTAAAGGCCTTAGAGCCATGTCACTCTAGACCCTCCTGCAAGAGACGGCGCTCAGCACAGCTCACATCAGGACTGAGTACCCATTATCAGGAGGGGGCTACGATGCTTTGTCTTGCGAGCCCGCATATCCTCAAGGGTAAGACTGAGCAAATATTCTAACCTGGAGAACATGTTGTGAGGACAGACAGACCTCCAAGGACCCGGTGGACACACGGTCCTGAACAAGTAGACACTGCTGGGTTTACAGTAGTTCTGAGATGACCATTGGCGTCAGCCTGCCCCCCCTTCCTCCCTCTTCCATCTCATCTTGCTTTCTTATTAGCATTTTCTGCCACATCTTCCAAATGCTGGCAATCCAAGTGCCCCCAACACAATGACATCCTGCCATATCATCCCAGGCATCGATGCTCTTAGTCGCTGGCTGAGCCACTTTTGTGTTTTCAAATACACATGAAAATGTATATGCGACTGTCAGAATCAAACAAGTTTCCTCGGGTTCCTCCTAACTGTGCCCTGAGCCAGCCCACAGGCCCCCGCTCACAAACAATGGGGCATCTCTCTCCACGACTCTCTGGCACATGGCCCCACCCTGTGCCCTCGACTCTGGCAGCAGAAGGACCCCCAAACCCGCGCTTGGGCTCCATGCCTCTGGAAGGGGGCTCCCGCCCCAAGAGACCCACCCTCTGCTCACCAGAGATGACGGAGTCATTTAGGGCTTCTTCGTCCTGATACAAGAGCAGGTCGTCCTTGAGTTCCGCATTCAGGATCAGGTTCTCCTTGTTCTCCTCGGACTCCTTGGCCGCCGTCCGCTTACTGTCAGAGGCGCCGTCGAAGCTCCAGGCCTCCTCCCGCTCCTTGCCCCGCTCCACGCTGCAGGTCCTCGACAGCCGGACGTCCACGCGCTTCTTCGGGGACCCCTTACTGTCCCTGCCTTGGAAACTGAAGCAGAGATGCAGTTCAGGTTATACACTGTCCCCGTCACCCGGACGCCCTGCAAAGTTGACCTGAAGACTTCTAACGGGTTTTGCAAAGATGGCCCCCGAGTGCGTGCAGCTGATAACTCAGGACAAGAAGTGCCAGAGGCTCACAGAGCTTTCAGCCCAAAGTTGCTCAGAATGTGTTGTTCTGAATGATGCTGACATGCATGTAATAAAACCTGCTGAGACAGCGCAGCCAATGCGCAGATCAAGGATTTCCTAAGAACCAAGCAGGGCATCTTCTTTGTCCAATATTTCTGCCAAGCCACATGTGTGTTCTAGTATCTGTTTTGCCCTCCAATGACTCACGAGTCTTCAGCCTATGAGGCGTGTGAGGTCAAGAGTAAGAGTCAGCTTCCGGGCAGGTTACTTGCGCTCTCGCTGGATGAAAACAGGACTCAATCAGAGTCCCCAGACAACATAACAGCTACTTCTCCCTCTCAATCCTCTTGTGTGATGCTCCCACTCGACCCTGGGTCCCTGGACCCTCCAGGGGAAACACAGGGGCTTAGGGCCTGGTTTTCACCCTCTCCCTCTCAGAATGTGGCCGCTGAGACCAGCTACCAACCAACTGCAGAGCCTGGTGCAAAACCGGAAAAGGGAGCGCCCTGCTCAGCAGCTGAGAATTCCAGGACGGCGAGAGCGGAGCGCTGAGGCCAGCCTGGACCCACCCCCTGTGACTCCCCTGAGGGGGGCTGGCCCTGGACGGGGGTTCAGGCCCTCACCTGTCCTGGCGGTGCTTGGTGGCCAGTGCCCTGTGCAGCTCCTCAATGACGCGGCTGGGGGGCAGAGGCCGGTGGACGGTCGTGAGATGCGGAGACCCCGTGGGCGTGGAAAGCTGTCCTCGGAGGGAAGGGTCAGTACTTTTCCCGCCAGAGCCTTGGAAGAGTGTGGCCTGGCCTGGGGCATGAGAAGAGCCAGTAAGAAGGTAAGTCTTTGGGGTCAGAGACGAGGGGCTTTGCTGAAACACACGAGCCTGTGAGCAGAGAGGACGCAGGGCTCCCGACCAGGTGAAGTCACTAGCATCCTATCTGAGATGCTATGCCAGGCTCCCTCCCCACAGAGACGGAGATGGGTACATCCCTGATCAGTTCCCCTCTATCCTTGGGACCCCTGAGCTGAACAGACAGCAGTGCCCACAGGCCCTCGGCAAGGTTGTGGGCATGGAAAGGCCTCTTCCTATTTCTCTACAACAAACTTAACATCCTGAAGCCACGCTTCCTCTTCTGGAAGCTGGAAGAACTCCCCAAGCTGTACAGCCATTGGTCAGCCTGGACCATCACCACAGCCTCCCTTTGCGTCCCCATCACCCACTCACGTCTGCCTGCAATCTGCACCTCTCCTTGTGGGAGTCTTCTGATCAAGGCTCTCCCATTCTCCTCGGGACAAGATCTGGGCTGATGACAAGTCCCAGGGCCCCACAGGTTGTTCCTGATCATATTTTAATATGCTTCTTTTTTTTTTTTTAATTGAAGTATAGTTGATTTGGGCTTCCTTGGCGGCTCAGCAGTAAAGAATCCACCTGCCAATGCAGGAGACACAGGTTCGATCCCTGGGTCAGGAAGGTTCCTGGAGAAGGAAATGGCAACCCACTCCAGCATCCTTGCCTGGAAAATCCCATGGATAGAGGAGCCTGGTGGGCTGCAGTCCACAGGTTGCAAAAGAGCGGAACATGACTTTGCAACTGAACACTCACACATAGTTGACTTACAATGTTGTGTTAATTTCAGATGTACAGCAAAGTGATTCAGTTTAATATTGAGACATATTTTGATGTTTTAAAAATAGGCAACGTATTTTTAAAGTACTGAATACCACGCGTGTGTGTGCTCAGTGGGACTGACCCCATGGACTATCTCCTGACAGGCGCCTCTGCCCTTCCTCCTCCTCCTTTGCTGCCGTCTAGCTGAAGCAAACATCTCACCCCAAAGGAAATGAAGACAAAGTCACCAAAATGCAGACTCGGCTACAAGAGATCCAGGCAGAAGTCCACAGCAGGCAACCCTCCTGTCCTCTCCCACTCCTAATCCAGTCCTCAGACTCCTCACCCCTGAGGGTGGGTGGGAGTCAGAGGAGCTGACCACTGGCCCCTAGGACCCAAGATTTAAGATGTGGGGAGAGTGGAGGGGTCATGGGAGACGAAATGGGCTGAGGTCTGATCACGTCCAAGCACAATGTGGGCAGAAAGTCTCCAAGAAAATTACACAGAAGCCAGAATAAAGCAGGGGGCTGGGGCCTTAGCCAGTGGATTTCCAACTGATTTATGTTTCAATGGATGGAATGGGGATTATCGCGAAGATAGTAACAAAATACAGGACAGCATTATTTGCCTCAAAACTTCATCTGTGTGACCACATCAGCCAAGGACTAAATGCTCTGACTCATTCCCAGAGATGGAGAAAGAGGCAGGAGGCAGACGAAGGGGGTCAGATCACCCAACTGTCCCTTTGATCAGTCACCTGCACTCACTATGCAGACTCTGGGATCTGGGGCTGACGGCAGAGTTCCCTCCCTAGAAAGGCTGGTCCAGGGATCGAGGGCTGGGCTCCTGGGAGTGCCTGGGGCTGGGCAGCTTCTGACAAGTGGTGAGTCGTCATATTATCGCTGGTGGTCAGGGATTAGAGCAATGCTGCTGAGCTCTGCTATCCGCTGTCACCTTCATGCCCACTGCCCGCAGAGGCAGAGTGTAAGGATTTATTCTTAAAAACAATCATCTCTTTGTGAAGGGCCTGCTTTTCCTGAGACCAGCAGTGTCTCCTGTTTCCAGCAGTGATGAGACAAGATGTACCAAAACTTGAAAAGTCAATGTCTCCGTGTCCTGGGATCTTTCAGCCAGGGTGACCAAAGCTACAGAAGGAGATGCCCTGGGAGGGGGGCGGTCTCTGCTGAGCTGGGCTCCCCACTCTGACAACCACTCTACATGCTGGTGTGGATTCCTGGCTCTGCCTTTCTGGTCGGAGTGCCCACAGAGGTGAGCAGAGATCATAAGTGAAACAGAGAGAAAGAAAGGGAGGGGAGACAGGGATGGGGAGGGAGGGAAGGGAGAGAGAGAATGAAAGAGAAAGAGGGGAAGAGAGGTAGAACAGGGGGTGATGAGAGGGAGGGACCGAGGTAAAGGGGAGGGAGGGAGGAGGCAAGAAGAGACAGACAGACACTGACCCAGAAGCAGAGAAGGACAGTCAGACACCTGAGTACCCAGATAGAAAGGCTGTGGTTGTGTCTCCTGCCTTCAGATTCTGGAAGAAATCTTTGACAATCACCCCATGTTTGCTTAAGGGAGCCCAAGCCCCTGCTTCTGTCAACCAAGCTCCTCAACAAGGGCCGCCCTCCTGCCTCCAGCTCTGCTCCCCAGGACCTGCCCAGAGCCCCACTCACAGAAGCAAAGGGTGAGAGCCCACAGTGGGAGCCCAGTCAGGATCGGTAGGAGGCATGGATGGATGAGAGGAAGGAAGAAGGATGGAGGGTGGATGGGTGGATGCTCGTAAACCCACCTGTGACACTTCTTGTGGTTCTGGAGCCTGCCTTGGGTGGCGGGGTGGGCAGCAGCGGGGGGCTGGGGAGCTGGCCCACGGATCTCTCCAGGGGTCTGGGAGGACTGTCCAGGGAGTCGGACCCAGCTAAGGCTTGAGAGGGCTCATCTGTGCTAGGTGGGAGGCTGCCGGCGGCGTCTGATTCTTCCTCTCTGGATGCTGACGACACCTTGGCTGGTTCAAAGGAAAAACAGTTCACAAACAGCTGCTTCTCTGACTGGGGCAGGTGTGAAGACAGTGAGGGGCTTTGGCTGGGTGGGCTTGTTATCATGAGACAGAGGGGTCACTTCCCATACACGCGCAATTCCCCGTGAGCTCAACAATCAACAGAAACTTCAGAAGCAGAGAGAGGAGGGAAGGAAGGAAGAGGGAGACAACTTCAAGAGTGTGGGTGACTCTGTCCCTTTCCCCCCTCAGCTTGTGGTACTGAGGCTCCCACCTCACCTGGGGTTGCTGGTCACCAACACAGGCTCTGGAATCAGACCCAAGCTGGCCCTGCACTTTCTCTGTGCCCTTGGATGAATTACTGTGTTCCCATTCATGTTGGATGACGTTGGAGTAACAGCCAGAGTCCCTCCCAGGCCTGCTGTGAGGTTTAACCAAGAAGCAACAACGACATGCATGCCTAGCACACTGCAGACCCTCAAATTGCTGAGTTATTGATTTTCCATGCCAGATCTTCCACAGCCCTGCACTGGGTGAGCCTGTGAGCTGACTGGTGAGGGAGAAGCAGGGGTTTAGCTTTGAGGAAGGGTCAGCCAGCCCAGAGGCCCCTATCCCCTCTTCTTCCAGCTGCTGGTCAGGCTACTCCCCCTCCAGGAGCACTGCCTGTCCACCCCTGTGCCTTCTCCCCACCCATCAACCCTCTCCTTTCCCCCTCCTCTTTCTCCAGCTCAAGTTCCACCATATCCATCCCTCAACCACCATCTCACCAACACCCCTCAAGCCCTCTGCCATGCTTCCTCTCCACCTAGCTAATTAGGAAAACCCCGTCTCTGGATGCAGCCTCCATCTGTTGGCTCCCATCACTGTGGAGCATTGTGGAAGAAAGTCAGTGACACGGGAACCCCCATCCTGGCATCTCAGGACCACCTCCCTCCACACCGTTGGCTCTGCTCCATCCTGCAGTCACTCACCTTCAGACCTTCTCTGTGTCTCTTCTACCTCGACAGTTTCTTACTCCCTCCTCCCTTGCAGCCTCACCTCCAGCTTTACAGAGGAAACTGAAGTCATCAGACCAGGGGGTGCAGGGGAGCTCAAACACAAACCTGCCATCCCTGATATACCATTCCTCCTTCCCTGACACAAGAAGAGAGGCGGCCTCCCACCCCCACCTTGGGACCCCAGCCTCCCTACTCTCTCAGACCACATCCCAGGTGCCCAGCCCTGGGCAAGGCATTGCCCCACATCATGTAATTTCATCTCTGCAACCACCTATGGGGGAAGATCCTAACTCCCTCTGCAAAGCTGGCCCCAAAGTCACTGTGTAGTATTCACCCATCATCAGTCAGGGAGTATGCCTAGCAGGGAGGGGTGCTGTCCGTGGTGCTGACTGAGGCAGGTCTGATCCTCACAAATCTCTGAAACTATAAAAGGGACACTGCACGTCCCATACACCCCACTGTCATCACCATTTCCATTTACTTACTGCCCCTGTTGGAAGCTGAAGACCTCTCTGGCCAGACCTTCTCCCTTGTGAAGCTCATGGAAATGCAGAACGGCTGGGCCTCCCAAATCCTGATGAAATGTCCCCTTCCCACCCACTGCAGATGTCAGAGTCAGGTTTGTATCACCGAGAACAGCAATTACAGCATGACCCTCACTTTATATCCTGCATGGATATGCACATGAAAACACTATGGTTTTATTATTATTACATCTGCCTTATTTAGCTTTTAACTTGAATTTTTTTTAATTGGAGGAAAAATGCTTTATAATGTTGTCTTGGTTTCTGCCATACAACAATGCGGTTAGTCACAATTTTATGTGTGTGTGTGTGTATATATATATATATATATATGTGTGTGTGTGTGTGTGTATTTATAAATATATATATATATATCTCCTCTCCCTGTTGAACCTCCCTTCCCCCCAACTCACCCCTCTAAGTCATCACAGAGAGCCAGGCCAGGCATCCTGTGTCATAAAGCAGCTTCCCACTAGCTATCTGGACCATAATGGTCCAGCAATAAAGAATCTGCCTGCCGATGTAGGAGATGTGAGTTGGTTCCCTGGGTGGAGAAGATCCCCTGGAGGAGGAAATGGCAACCCACTCCAGTATTCTTGCCTGTTGAGAATTCCATGGAGAGAGGAGACTGGCAGACTCCAGTCCATGGGGTTGCAAAGAGTCGGACATGACTGAGCATGCATGCACACACAGCACTACTCATCTGTTTTACGCATGATAGTGTGCATATGTCAAAGCTACTTTCTCAACTTGCCCACCTTCTCCTTCCCCTGCTGTGTCCACAAGTCTGTTCTCTACTTCTGCATCTCCACTCCTTCCCTGCAAAAAGGTTCATCAGTATCATTTTTCTAGATTGAATGTGTGTGTGTGTGTGTGTATATATATATATATATATATATATACACACACACATACAAAAATACATAATATTTGTTTTTCTCTGACTGTATTTCACACTGTATAATGGGCTCTAGGGTCATCCACCACACTGCAACTGACTCAATAAAACTGTCCTCAAAAGTATGATTTGTTCATAGAAATTTTTTAAGACTCCTAGACTTCAATAGTAATGTTATATCCTATGAACTGTTACCTGTTTCTTCTAAGAGTCTACAAGTCTGATTGTTTTAGTGAAAAAAGTTTTGCAAAAATATTAAAAGAAATGTTCTGCTTCTGAGTAAAAACAGACGTGTGGTTTCCTTGTTGAGCCACAGGCGAGTGAGAACCATCCCTCTTCTCCACATGGGCAGCAGCCCTGTGACTGTATTGGGTCTCCTGGTCTGTGTAAATCAGCGCAGGGCAGTGGACCCTGATTCCTGGGAGGCCATGCTCCTGGCCCAGGCCCTCAGTGGCCATGCTTGCATATGCAAGCACCAGGAGTGGGGCTGGCATGAGCTTGAAGAACTAGTTCCAGGCTTGATTCCTACCCTCTGAGCACCCAGCATGCTCCCCATGTCATGGTTTCAGGGCAGACAGGTGACAGAGGAATGACTCACCTGGCCTCAGGCCCCCCACTCTCCCACATCCATCCTTTTCTTCTGTTGTGATCAACTTATTCAAGAAGCATGACCTTGGTCTCTAATCGCTAAACCTCAGTTTCCTCATCTGTATAAAATACCCGCTCCTGCCCACCACCAGGGAGGGAGGGAGACCTCCATGAGATCACAAAGCGGCTGTTAGAAGCTATTCAGCACTTTGGACAGTTACAGGCCACTCTGCCAGGAAGAAAAGCATTTTGGAATGGCAGTCATGGGCTCCATCCACCAGATGCTGTGAGACAACCAGACTGTCTCCAGACGCTGCCCAGTGTCCCCTCCAGAGGGATGCCCAAGGCTGAGAGCCCCTGCTTGAGGCAGACACTACTCAGACTTCTGAGGAGATGCTCTGTGGGGTCTCGTGGAGAGGGCGGCCCCTCATGAGACCCACAGCTGTTTGATATTAAGTCACCATGGACACTCCAACAGGCCAGTTTCTCCCTCTGGGCCTTGGTCTCCTCGCTGGGACCTGGAAGTGTGGACAAGGTGGGCATGTCTGAACTGGGTTCCACAGGTTCCCTTGGGAGGGTCACCGAGAGAAGGGTTAGCAAGGAGACAGAGCAGCCCAGGGTCAGGGTCTCCACACCCGTGTTGGCCAGAACAGGTCCACTTGGCTGTCTCAGCACAATCCTCCCACCCCTTTCCACTCCTCTGTGGCTCCTGGACACCATGTCCCCTGGTACCCTCCCGCTGGTCTCACCTGCTCAGTCCCTCTCAGGCTCCTCCGGACTGCCCCAGCACTAAGCCCTCGGTCCTCTTCTCCTTAACTCACTCTCTCATCTAATTCTCTCCTCCAGTCCTCTGGCTTCAGAATCCATCCCATCTCTGCCGACCCTTGACCCTTGACCCTTTCCCAGCACTCCAGACTCATCCATTATTAGCCACTCTGACACCTGTGTCTAGAGGGCAACATCAAAATGAAACACAGGCAAACCCATCTCCTGATTTCCCAGGAGAAATCCTTCCCCACTCCCTCTTCTCTCTCACTTATCTACCCATCCATCTCACAGGTGTCTTTGCCGAGGCACCCTCCGAGGAGCTGTGCACAATGACACTGATCAAGACGGAACCCCACCTTCACCAGACTCAGTTCATGGTCCCGCAGCCCCCAGCTGTCCGCCCAGACTGGACACAAGGCTCCGTCCCTCTCCTGTCCTCCTCACCATCCAATGCATGAACACATCCTGGGCACACTACTCCCAAAACAGTTCTCAGAAATACTGTCCTCTCAGTGTCAGCCACTCCAGCCTCTGCCTGGACCTCAGCAGTGGCCTTCAAGCTCCTTTCCTCCCACCCGTGATGCCCCAAATCTAGTCTCTAAAGAAGAGGGTGGCAAACTGTTGTATAAAGGGCTTTGACTTTGCAGGTTATAAGGTCTCAGGAATGGCAACCTACTCCAGTATTCTTGCCTGGACAATCCCATAGACAGAGGAGCCTGGTGGGCTACAGGGCTACAGACCATAGGGTCGCAAAGAGTCGGACAAGACTGAATGACTAACACTTTCATATCATGGCCCAAATTTATTGTCTAAAATAGGGGCAGCAAATCTTACTGTAAAGGGCTCGACTTTACACCTATAAAGTCTGTTGGTCTCAGCAGAAAACTCTGCTGGCGGACACGAAGAGCAAACTCCCCTGGCTGCCCACCCAGGTGGATGTGGGGCCACCTGTCACCCCCAGGGCTGCCCAGCAGACCTTTCTCAGATGATAGAGATGCTTCCTCTTTCTCTGTTGCAGCAGCCAGACTGGCCAGTGAGCACCTGACCAGTGGCTGATGGAACAGGAGAGCTGGATTTTTAAATTGGTTTTGGTTTAAATTCATATAAATCACCATGCAGCTAGCGGAGAGGGTGGCTCTGGATTTCTGGGAGTCAGTGGCCATAGCCCTTCAACCAGAGAGATCTCAGGGTAAGCTTCCAGCAGACCTGTGGAGGTGCCCTCACCCCACCGGCCCAAGGTGGAATGTGGGTCCCCACGTGCTCTTAGGGATCTGGGACTCAACACACAAGGCACTTGCAGCCCAAACCTCCTGTGATTCTTTCCTCAAAACTCATCACACATTGAGCCCTCACACCCCAACCAGTCTGAAGGGTCCTAGTCTGGAGAACTGGTATCTCAGCATCTCCTCTCTAAATCAGCATCTTCCTTCACACCCTGTGTGAGCATACAGCTACCACTGAATTCCAGAATACTGTGACGCTGAAACATTAACATCTCAAATGCTGTTTGATTTTTTTTTTTTTAATGTAAAAGCGGACATCAGTTTTGCATGTTCACTGCGTTTGAATTCCACCCTCAGGGTGTCCCTTCCTGTCCTGACCAGCAGAGGTCGCTGCTCGCCCACTGAGCTCCCAGCCGAAGTCCTTCTGCCTGGGACATGCGGATGGGTGGGGGGGCTTGCTTTATAACCAGTTATCACCCACCAGCTGAGAGAGACTAGCCTGAGAGGAGGACGGGGTGGGCTGGGGGGACCGCTGCCATGGTCAGTTTCACTGAACCCCAGTGACACCCAGCACGCTTGGACATGGGCCAGGAGACTGGCCAACTCCCAGAAGAGAGCTTTGGCAACTCGGGCCTGGCAGCGGACACTGGTGATATACGGACACCTGCTGCGAGGCTGGTGTTGAGTACAGGGAGGGTGCTATCTCTGCCTGGTCCAGGTTCACGGTGCCAGCCCACGAGCTGATTGTACCGACAAAGGCAGCCTGGGCCTGACCTGTAGCCAGCAATCTGCTGACCCTCCTCTAGATGACAGAACAACCCACATTCCAGAACATGCCAGAAGCACAGCAAAGTCTAGCTATAGTTGGGGCTGTCGAATGTTATACTTAAGAGCATGTCTGGGAATCAAATCCCAGCTTCACCACTGATGCGCTCTGTGGCCTCAGGGAAGTGACTTAATCGCTCTGGTCCATCTTAAAAAAAATGGGGGACTTCCCTACAGCTGACTCAGGCTGGTGTTTGGCAGAAACCAACGCAATATTGTAAAGCAACTATTCTTTGATTAAAAATAAGTAAATTTAATTTTTACAAAGTGGGGGCCTTCCCTGGTAGTAAAATGATAAAAGATTCTCCTTGTAATGCAGAGGACACAGGTTCGACCCCGGGTCAGGGACCTGAGAACCCACATACCACAGGGCAACTAAGTCTGTGACCACAACTCCTGAGCCCATGAGCCCGTGCTCTGTAATAAAAGAAGCCGCTGCAAGGAGAAGCCCCAGTACGGCAACTGGAGAGGAGCCCCGACTCACCACCAATAGGGAAAAACCTGAATACAGAAATGAAGATTCAGCGCAACCAGAAATAAAATATTTTTAAATGGGGCTAAGATAATCCAGCACACAGAGAACATGCTCCCTGAATGCCACTTTTCCTTTAAATTCACGTACGCGTGGGAACACCGGAGCTCAGCCCCAGCCCCATAGAATCCGGTCCCGCTTAACATCAAAACAACGGGTCCTCCCGGGACTTTTGGAGAATGTTCTATGGCTAATGCCACACCATCCACACAAAACCAGGAATCACCCCAAACACAAAAGCCCAAAGTCAACCCAAATCACTGAATCTAATCTTCTCAGCTCCCAGCCACAGTGACTGTGTGGGAACAAGGGCCCAGGGGGCGTGGACTTTGATGGCTGAAAAGCAGCTAGCTACACACGTGAATTTTTGTGAATGCTCCTGGGTTTTAAGCAAAGGCAATGTTGGAAGTGGTGAGTTTAAGGTCTCTGCATTAGATTTCAATCCACTTCCTCATTGAAGGGGCTTCACTCAAGGTCAGGCTTCCAGAAGAGCCTGGAGTGGCAGTCCTGGTCCATGTTCTCGGTGCAAGATTTGTTACCTACAGCGCTGCCAGAGACCCGGGGGAGTCCCCATTCAAAGCAAAACTCAGGTGCACACACATCCCCAAACATGCATGCTGTTAGTGTCAGGGCCTCTGGGGGGCATTGGCAAGCAACCCAACACCAGGAGTTAACGCATCGACCTCCCCCAAAGGGCTACTTTTCCACAATGTATGTGTGTGCTCGTGTCTGACTCTTTGTGACCCCAGGGACTGTAGCCCGCCAGGCTCCTCAGTCCATGGGGTTCTCCAGGCAAGAATACTGGAGTGGGTTGCCATTTCTTTCTCCAGGGCATCCTCCCAACTCAGGGGTTGAATCCTCATCTCTTAGTCCCCTGCATTGGCAGGCAGATTCTTTACCACTATCGCCACCACAATGATGATGACAAAAGTGATGATGAGCATAAAGGTGATGATGACAGCAGCAAACACTTGTGAGCCCTCATTGTGAGTGACAACTAAGCTAAGTGGTTTCACTGTAGCAACCCCAAGAGGTGCGTGCAACATGACACCATTTACAGTTGACGACACAGGTTCAGAGAGGCTAAGTGACTCGTTCATGGTCACACAGTGAGGCGTTCAGTCACATCTCAAACCCAGGTCAGGCTGATGTCAAAGACATTGCTCTCGAGTTTCTAGTTCTATACCTTTGGAGCTTCCCTGGTGGCTCAAAGGTAAAGAATCTGCCTGCAGTGCAGGAGACATGGACTTGATCTCTGGGTAGGAAATAGCAACCCACTCTAGTATTCTTGCCTGGAGAATTCCATGGATAGAGGAGCCTGGGGCAGTGCAGTCCATGGGGCCACAAAGAGTCAGACACAACTACAACTAAAACGACAAAAAAAATCCTTGGATGAGTTACCTGTGTACCCCCTTTTCATCAACAAGTGAAAGCGGGCAACAGCATCGGTCATCTGGGTGTTCTTCCAGGGTTCCATGTGCCAACATACGTGACAGCACTTAGAACGGCGTCATGCACACAAACAGCCACGTGTGTTGGCTCTTGGGGTCACCAGCGTTACGATAAAGGTCAGTATTGGCTCTTGGGGTCACCAGCATTACGATAAAGGTCAGTATTGGCTCTTGGGGTCGCCAGTGTTATGATAAAGGTCAGTATTGGCTCTTGGGGTCACCAGCATTACGATAAAGGTCAGTATTGGCTCTTGGGGTCACCAGCGTTATGATAAAGGTCAGTATTGGCTCTTGGGGTCGCCAGTGTTATGATAAAGGTCAGTATTGGCTCTTGGGGTCACCAGCATTACGATAAAGGTCAGTATTGGCTCTTGGGGTCACCAGCGTTACGATAAAGGTCAGTATTGGCTCTTGGGGTCACCAGCGTTATGATAAAGGTCAGTATTGGCTCTTGGGGTCGCCAGCGTTATGATAAAGGTCAGTGTTAGCCCTTGGGGTCGCCAGCGTTACGATAAAGGTCAGTAGCTGCTGTCACACTGACCATACCTCAAAGGAATGAACCAGGCCTGCTGCCTCTAAAGACAGCCTTCCACCAAGGCTGCTGCCCAGCGCGGGCCAGGATCCTTGTCTCACCCAGGTCAACAGTCATCCTCGGAGCAGCTCAACCCCAGTGTCCAATCAATACCTGCATCGTCTGCCTGGTTATCCGAGGCCAACGGCTCATCCAGGGAGGCCTGGTCTGTCCCTGTGGCCAAAGGGCTTCCCGGCGCGGCTTCCTCTGAAGGCAGCGGCTCCTGCCGGGGTGTGGAGGGTTCGCTCTGTGTGGCACGGGGCTCTCCGTCGGGACTGCATGCTTTGTTCTCAGCATCTGCAAGAATGTCAGCTGTCAGCCGAGCCTGACTCCCTTCCTACTGGCTCTCATTCACACAAAGTGACTTCCTGGAACACCACCATCCCAGGCCTGGGGTGGTACCCTGCATTGCTCCCACACACCCTGGGGACTCTTCTCTATCTCCAGTCTCCCTAGGGCAGCACCAGTGTCACAACAGCACACCTGCCCTGGCCTCTACCTGCACCACGTCCAACCCACACCTGAGCCTCTGTGATGCCCCTGTCCCACCAGCCAAGGGCACCCAGATAGGTGATGACAAGCGCTGACTGCTGTCCATCCCCGAGGTGCTAGGTTATTACCATTGTGGCTATAAATAACCTTCCACTTCAGCACCCCCATCCCACCATTTGGTCCCCAACACACAAATGCTTCTCGTTTGTCAGATCTGACATTGTGCCAACCCTGGAAATCTGCAGGTTAACAAGACAATCCTTACCCACCTCCCACAGGAGACTTAAACTCTGGGCGGCCACACATGGCATCACCAGCCCAGGGCTGAGCGGGAATCAGGGAGTCCTTGGTCTAGACAGTGGCCATCCCAGGACGGAGGATACCAGACTCCTAGCAGGACACCTCAAGAAGGACTGGCACCACCCCTTGCTTGGGGCTCAGCGGCTGGAACCCTTGAGGGTCTGGCCCTTGCCTGGTTGATTGCCCTTCTGGGGTCACATCTTAGTGTTGAGGGGTTCGATGCTCTGGAGCATAATGGCTGATTGGTCCAGGTCACACAACCACACAGTGCAGGTCCAGGCTGGAGGCCCAGCCAGTCAATCATGGTCAGCTCTGAGACACAGCTCCCAGCCCTGGGCTTATAGCACCCACACAGCCCCCTGCACACCCTAATCCCCATGGCTGGTTCACCCGGCCACCATGGGGTGGGGTGTCAGCGTAACCTGTGCACATCCACACAGCTGGCCTGCTCAGCACCGTAGGGTGCCAGCCTGGCTTGGAGAACACGGAGGCAGGGGGAGGATTTATTTCAGAGCCGGGAGTCCACTGCCTAAGTCAGGTGGCCATGTCCCTCCCACTTCCCAAAGTGTCCAGGTGGGACAAAAAGTATAAGGTTTCCCTCTCCACCCATCCCACCCCACTGCCCCCAGTTCTTGTGCCCAGGCAGCAAATGGCTCCAGGCCTCAACTTCCACTACTGTAGAATGGGGCTAATAACTCCTTGCTTCAGAGAGTCAGTGCAAGGATACAGTGAATTAATGTCTACAACATGTCTGACATAAAGCAGACACCATGCATGTGCTTCCATTACCCTCATTATTGTTGTTGAAGAGGAAGAGGGAGAGGATGACAAGGGTGATGGTCTGGCCACTCGCCTGGGCCCCTCTGCCCATGTGTTATCAACACCTTTCCTGAACAGGGCCCTCCCCAACCCAGGACCCGGGCCAGGCCCGTGATGAGACACTCTGGAGGGACACGCGCTTGTCATCACTGTTGTTCGTCTGCTGCATGTCCCCTCAGGGGAGGCAGGTGGAGAGGGCAGAAAAGACAGAAGTCTGAAGATCTGGGGCTCATAAGATGACATCTGTGCAGCCATGTCACCTGGCCGGGGGCAGGGTCTAGACCAGGTACCGGTGACCCCTTCCCAGAAAAGAGAAGTGACCAGTATTTCTATTTTTGACTTTCTGGACCACAGGCCGCAAGATCCATACTCCTTTTTATTTTTATGAGAATACTTTAAGTTTTAAACCATTTTAAGCTCAAGGGGCTTTACAAAAACAGATCCTTGGCCAGATCTGACAAGCAGTCAACCAACCCCACCCCAGGAAAAGACCAAGACACAAGCCAAGAGAACTCGCCCAGTGGACACAATTAGAGGTCACCAAGCTCAGAACTACAGCATCTTGGGCCCTCTCTCATGACTGGTTTACACACGCCTGGCCCACAGCCGTGACAGTCCCTGCTACCAGCTTACCTGTCCGTTGGTGACAGGTGACAGCCGGCACCGACTGAGGCTTTGCAGGACTGTAGGTACTGTGCTGGCACTGCCTCACCTGAGCGGCATAGCCCCCCACCCCTTTAGGTCCTATATAGATGGGGACCCTAAATTTTAGAAGCGGTGGCTCATTTGCTGCTGGTGATGATCCCTGTTAATAATAAAGGTATCTCCATCCTCCTCATCAACAAAATGGTCAGAACACTGAACCTGAAAGAGACCCAAAGTCCCCACCCTCCACAGGGCTCAAGAAATGCTGCACCCCAACACACGGTTCTGGGGTTCCTCCACCTGCTTCTACAGCTTAGCAGGTTTGCATGACTCTTTTGGGCTGTGCTCAGAGCTCCGGCTCATAATCATGTTCAACGAAAAGTTACAGTTCTCAAAATAGCCCGGGTGGCTGGGTCGTTGCTAAGCAACGCTGGGGGGTAGGGAAGCTGTGGGCAGCTGGTCCCCTGCTCCCCTCACTGTACGTCGGTGCTCTGTCCCCGCCAGGCCCTTCCAAGGGCGGCAGAGGGGAGCATGAGCCGGGGTCATTCACAGAGCAGCCACGGAGAGAGAGGATATGCCACAAACATGCAACACACACCGTGCAAGCACACGCATGCATGCACACACAGACAGACAGACACTGCCCCCGGCATTCCTGCCAGACTTGACTTGTCACTGCCAACCGCCCCAAGGAGAGGAACCCCGTGGTCTCTTAGGTCACTTGAACACAGCATAGGGGTAACCACCACCTCATTCTCGGACCACTGATGCAGAATGAAAGTCCTTAAATTATTTAAGACAAAGCCAAGAGGACACACACAGGAGGATCAGGGAAAGTCACTCGGGAGAAAGTCACTCACACAGAGCAACTGGCCAGAGAAGCGGGGGTACTCCTGTCCTTACTCCATGTGCTTGGACGGGGGAACCCCATGTGGGGCTGGCTGGGATGCTGGCCAGCCCTTGCCTGACACAGACACATCCCCAGCCAAAGCAGTGAAGACAGAGTGAGGGAAAGGTCAGCTCCTCACTCCAGGCGGAGCCAGTCCCATCTTGAGTCTCCTAGCAATGCCAACAGGGTCCTTCCTGGATCCGGCAGATTCTTAGAGCTTCAGGAACCAAGGCGAACTCAGAGGAGTTCATACAAAGCACGTGTTCACAGTATCACAAAATAACACACCGCCCCCCTCACCAGGAGCAGGGAGGGCAAACCCACTCGCTGGACACAGGCTTGTCTCAGGGATGCACGGGCACCCCTGCAGGCCCGTCCACAGCCAGCTCATGCTGCCATGATCCTGATTGCCTTGTGGGCAAACTCTGGAGCCGGGGGCATGTCCACGTACACGTGAGTGCCCACCTGTGCAGGGCAGAGGACCTTCCTGGGTTTGCCTGGCCAAGGGGGTCCCAGTGCGAATTCCTGGGGCTGTAAAGGACTCCAGGCCACTCTGGGCCCCTGGGTTACTATCACAGGCTCACTTGGCCTCCCAGGTGCCCCCCAGTGTGAAGTCCAGGCTGGGGTAGGGGAGACTGGCCACAGTGGGGCACTCCTGGCTACCTACCGGCCCAGCTGGGCAGGTGGGGAGGGGAAGGCCATCTTCTCAACTGTGTGGGGGGTGGATGGTTCAACTCGCAAGGCCACAGATTCTTATCAACCCAGCAGGAACTGTGCTGTCCCAACTGCAGGACAAGTTAGGGACAGACCAGGCCTGACCAAGAGCTGGACCTCACCTGCAGTAGGTACAGGCATTTTCTGGACAAGCGCAGGACTGAAACTATCAGCCCAACAGGCACTTGCCCCAGGAGGCCACAGCCAAACATTCTCAGGTCTCCTCTCATCACTGTGTGTTCATTACACAGTCGGCACAGAGTTTAAGGGGTACGAGGGGGTACTGAGCTCACATCCCTGTCCCCTCCCTGACCCAGGTCGCTTCCTAGGGCAACCCATGCTGCCCGACTTCTCACACGTGCCCCCCAACCAGTGACACACCCCCAACCAGCAATGCCCCCCAGCAACACCCCAGGAGGCTCACCCCAGGCTCCGCCTACTCATCCTGTGGCTTCCTGGGACCCCCGTGGCCCCAGAGGAGCCTGTCACCCAGCCACTCCTGGGGAGTCTTGTTCTCTTGGCTCTGTCCACGTTGGAGGAAGAGGCAGGAGGGCGCTAGGCCCTGTGAGACACCAGATTCTCTCCCTCTCCCCATTTCTGACCTCCCCGCTTCCCCACCCACCTTCTCTCAGCAGCTCCTTCTTGAGGTGCCTGCTCCCTTCCCCCATGGGGTCCTGCACGGGCTGCTCCATAGGGCTGGAAGATGCTCCCCAATTCCCTATCGCTCTCCGCGTCTCGCCGGAGGCAGCACCAAAATTAGATCCAGCTGGGGAGGTTTATAAAGCAGGATCCTAAGCCCCGCCCCCACGCCGTGGACAGCAGAGCTCCCAGGTGACCCTGATTGTAGCAAGTTCAAGGAGCACCTTTGGATGCTCCAGCATCAGCCCCGCTCACGTTCTCCAGGACCCGTGCCTCTCCTTCACCACGCTCAACTCAGCTGTGATTGTATGCTGACTTGTGGGATTATCTAATCTTTGTTTCCCGCCAGACTGTTGAGTTCTCTGGTAGCTCAAACAGTAAAGCATCCACCTGCTAATGCAGGTAGACCCGGGTTTGATCCCTGGGTTGGGAATATCCCCAGGAGGAGAACGAGAAAACCCACTCTGGTATTCTTGCTTGGAGAATCCCATGGACAGAGGAGGCTGGCGGGCTACAGTCCATGGGGTCACAAAGAGTCAGACACGACTGTGCAACTGATCAACAATAATAAAATTAAAGCAGTCCGCATTTCCATCTCAGCAATGACATTCTCCTAAGTCTGAGACACAGACTAGACCATTTAACATCTGAAAGTCCCAGGACTTGATACCAACCCTCCCGCCTTTTTTTCTTGTACCAGGCAAAGTTGGATTTTTAGCACTGATTTCACATGTAGTTTTCCCTGAAAACAGTATCATCAAACTACTTTTCTTCTCAGATTTAAAGATGAGAGAGGATATGAAGGCCCTGCCTGAAGCAGAGCATCTTATAAATTTGGATTCACTGACTCCATGGGCTCCCTTCCTACTTCCTGATGCCTGGGCCAAATCACCAAGACACTAGGAATATCTGAGTGTCTTATCTTAATATATATCTTCATATCTTATGGAAATAGGAATTCCATTTAGTCACGTGTCCTTGGGGAACTAGCTCTGTGAGGCTGAGTTCCTTCAATCAAGGGGGCAAGAACTTGGTTCAGCTCCAGAAATACTGGTAAGCAGCGGAGAGGTTTTCTGAGACCCCCCCCCCCCCCGGCCTTTTCCCACTCTCGCCAAGCTTCAGGGAACTAGAAAGCAAGAAGCTTAAGGTCAGAATCCAAGTCCTATGCCTCACACCATCACCAAGGGAGGAAGATGGGGGATCTCAAGCATTCTGTAAATTAGTTGTGATGGTGATAAAACTGTGTGTTTCTCAAAGAAGCAAACACAGGCAACCACGCAGATGCCACGCTGAGTACTGTCTCTGGATCAGAGACTGAACAGCATCGGGGCCCTCCCTCTGGCTGCGTCCCAGGGCAGCCACCTCCCAGGCGCTCCCATTCCTCATTTGGAGACAGGGATAACACCACACCCAGTCTCGAGGATGCTGCGAGGACCAAAGGACGAAGGTGAAGCCAGCACAGCAGCGGGCGTATAGTCGGCACTTAAAAAACAGCGGCTGCAGTCCTAGGCGGTCATGGGGAACAAAGACTCAACAAATCAAGGACTAAACTACTAATGTGAAGTCACCGCTATGACTCCAGAGGAATTGGCACAAACCATCCACACCCGGCTGGGGTGGGAAGCAATCCCTCATTCCCCAGGGCGAGTGGTTGACTCACACTCATGGAGGGGTCCTCAGAGCCATGGGTCCCGACTTGGAAAACTTCTCTAACCATGGAGGCCTCAATCCAGTGCAGCTGCCACCTCCGGACAACAGACTCCTGGGACACTCCACCCTGAGGGATTTGCTGGGCCCCCGTGAGACACCCAACTCTGTGTTCCCGGGCCCACTTACCTTGCTCCATCATCTCCAGCAGCCCCTTCTTGATGAGGTCCTCCCGGCCCTGCCTGCCGGCCATCTTCTTCTCCAAGGCTGCACGCAACACAAACATCAGGTGAGTCCCAGGCTGAGCATCTCAGGCCCCACCCCGAGCCCCAGCCAAGGCCACCTCCAGTTCAGGAAGACAGCAGTGAAGCAGCAGGTGACCGTGGGTCAGCGGGCTACAGGCGGGGGTGTGGTCAGGAACCCGAGCTCCCTCACCAAGCAGTGTGCTGATCATGTACCGGAAAGCCGGGCCTTGGGGAGGTAACTGAGTTCTGCTTAAGGCAGTGGTTTTCTGCCTTATCTGAGAAGTGATGCCCGGAACACCACCCTCCTCTAAGTTCTCACTGGCCATTCCTTGGCTGAATTCGCCTTCACTTACCAACCCAGGGCCCTGTTCCCTCTCTGCCCTCGATGCTCTGGGGTGCGTGTCTGCGGTTCTATACATCCTGGCCGCCCTTTTGTCTGTTCACAGATCAGCCTTCTGCACAACTGCCCCACTGGAGGCTCCTTCAAGAAGCCCAGGTTCACCCTTTCAAAGACTGTGCCAGTCAAATAGGAAGGAGGCAGGCTGGCCCCATTCCCCTCCACTGATTCTAATGTGCGGAAGGACCCTTGTCAATTTCTCCTTCAGAATAGCCCTTTGGCCCTTCTCCCAGAGCAAAGCACTCCAGTAACTCACCCCTGCCCCTCTCTCTCCCCTCCCAGGGGCCAAGCTCACTTGCTTGACGAGCTCCTTTTTCCCCTAACTGTCCAGAAACAAATCTGCCTACAGTAGAATGCAATTCCCAAATACAAACCCATGTCATTCCTCAGGTCCTCTCTTTAAAAGATGCAAAGTGCTGGCTATGAGCCTGGGTCACCAGGGGCCCTGAGTCCCCCACACATGTGAGTGCTCAGCCCAATGCAGGTTACGATGGGGAACAGAACTGCCATCTGACCAGTGAAGCTTAAAGTCTAGTGGCCAATGACAAACAGATGATGTCAAGGGTCATCGAATTTATTCAAAAATATTTACTGAGCACCTATTCTGTTCAGGCATGGGGGAGCAAGAGAGGCATGAGCTCTGCCTGTGGGCCAGCGCTTTGGCACAGAGGACTCACATCTAATACAAGCAGGCCAGTGGCATCAACCAGAACCAGACAGCCTGGGAGAGGGCGTCCAGGGAGCCCCGGTGGCCTCCCTGAAGGCATTGACTCAGGGATAACTAGGAAAACCCCAAATGTATCACGAAAAGACATTTGGGGCAAAGGGAACTTAATTTCCAAGCCAATTTCCAGGTGCCAGAAGTGTGGATAAAACTGAGTAATTGGGTTGCCATTTCCTTCTCCAGGGGATCTTCCTGACCCAGGGATGGAACCCAGGTCCCCTGCATTGCAGGCAGATTCTTTACAGCCTGAGTCACCAGGGAAGCCCCATGGAACTCTGGCTTTGGGGGGTACAAGCAAAGAGGCTGCTGTCCAGCCCAAAAACAGGGGCGAGCACAGCCAGAGTGGGGTCTCTGAACTGAGGGACCCCGTTGTCCGACCAGCACTGGGGGGGGTGCTCACGGGAGGCTGGCCTGGGTGCAGGACATCACATGTACTGGCTTGTGAGTCCTCCCGATGTAGGAGGCAGAGCCAGGAGCAGTGTCTGTATCTCAGGGACACTCACCCCCAGGAGATACAGGCTGCATTGCCACTTTCAGACTTCAGGCTTCGGGAGCCACCTTCATGATGTCGCCCAATCCCCACTCTGGCCAAACTACTGTCTGCTTTGTTTTTTCCCTTTAAATCATCTTTATTTTTACTTCATCTCATCCTGGCCAAGGATGCCTGTGAAACCAGGGATTTGATACGCTGAAGTAAATAACATCCCACACTTTGGGGGGAGAGAATGGTTTAGAATAAATAAATGAGATGCAGTACTGTCTGCAGAATTCCAAATGCTTGATAAAGGACCCAGTGCTGGGGATGCCAGCCTGAAGGCGGGAGTGCTGCAGGTATTCACCTGGAGAACCTCAGGCCCCTGGCAGGGACCCCACAGCACTCTGATAAGCTCACAGGTCACCTCCTACAGCCCAGTGCCAAGTGAACCAGGGGCACAAGGTCCCAAGAGCACACAGCTCACCCTCCAATCCCACAGCTCAGAGAGCACCAGGGGCTCTCCGAGGTCACAGAGATCACCCTATTCCGGCCCCCTGAGCCTTTCACTGATGCCCAACCTGGCGAATCTGCACGGCCATTCCCACAGCTGCGATGCTCTTCCTTGCTTTTCTCCAGGGGCCAATTACACCTCAGCTCAGGGTCACCACCTCACCTGGGTCTTCTCAGGCCACCCATCCCAAGGCCATGCCCACCCCACCCACCTGCTCCCCAGCGCCTGCGCCGAGATCCTGACTGTCACGTGCTCATTCCCTTGCTTGTCTGTCTGTCTCCCGACTCCCCCCTTGGAGGAAAGCTCCAAGCAGGCAGTGTCTAGTCCCCCTCTCTAGCTCTCTGGCATACGGAGCTGTATCAGATTCATCGAATATCAGTGTTTGTTCTGCTTTCATTCTTGACGAGGAGAGCCTGTCAATCAAATTCTTGGGCAGTTAGAAACATAATCTCGTGAAACGCGTACACAGTGTGAATGGAGGACTCGCTGCTGCTATTAGGAGCCCCCGCTCCTCACAAGTGGCTTTGCCGCCGCCGTGCTCTGAGCGCTGGAGTCTGTGCCACTTCAAGGCTGGGACCCCCGGGGACTGTCAGAGGCAGCAACCCAAGGAGGGCACTTCTCAGTCAGGTCCCCGGGGCCCAGGACTAATTCCACGCCAGTGCCTCCCTCGCTAATTGTTTCCAGCCGCAGCTAACAGGGCCTGTGGGATCTGAGAGTCTCTCTCTCCCCCGAGTTTGCCTTTCAGGGCACCGACCTCCCCTTCACCCAGGGCACCAGGCACCCACCTTGGCACCCAGGAGCCAGACCTGAGCCCGGCTGCCCCACGACCCACCGCTGCTCGGCCCTGGAGGCGGCTGCCCGTCTCATCCCACCTCCCGTCCTGATACACAGGAGCACGGGCGATGGGGTGGTTCTGAGCATTTAGTTGGTTAGAAACATGCTGTGTCGCTTTTACCCTGACAGTTAGTCGTGTCATTGTCACCAAATCTATCCCATGGGTCTGGCTCACTGCTGGGGCAGGGGCAAAGGTACAACCTCTTGTTACCCAACTTCCCACAGAGCTGAAGGTGACTGAGGGGGGCTTCTAGAACCTTCAGTGGGTGGGATGCCCAGATACGAAGTTTCTTCAGGAAGAACTTAGGAGCCGGTGAGTGGCAGGCCGTCTTCTGTAGGAGCCTTGAGGCATCACAGCCAAACTGATGGCCTTCACCATCTGAATCACCGGGGGGACTCTTGGGGTCAGTGGTTGTCTCCAGGCTCTGGGTTGTCAAAGTGAGTGTTCTGGTGCAGAAGGGAGGGCGGTTCCTACTCAGGTGTGGTCAGTCAGGAGAGATGGTTACCAGCTGGGTCTCGCCCCAGACTGGCCCTGCACCGACCCCGAGTCTGCATTCTTAACTAGGTCAAGGGGGTCATGTGTGCCCCTTGGGGTCTGGGTGGTGCATGGGCTATGGGTGTGCCTGGGGCTGATGCCGCACCCCCAGCCATGGACCTGGAGGGACCAGAGGAGGAAGGGACCTGCAGGAGGCTGAACAGCTCCTGTCATAGAGGCCACAGAGCACAACCCGCCCCTCCCAACATCTGCAAAAGAAAGCAAGGTGACAGTGACATCGGGCCTCCGCCCCCCCACCTGTCCCCCAACCTCTTTCCCACACCCACACTCACCTGACGTGGTCTGCTTCAGTTTTTCATTTTTCTTTTTCCTCCATTTCCAGGGTTTGAAGATTCTGCCCAGAGTGGCCAGCTTGCTGTTCCTCCTCACGGGGGGAGTTCGAATCCCTGAGACCAGATATTCGGAGCGCACTGGGGGGGTTTGGTCCATCTCATCTGGAAGGAGAAAACCCAGAGAGGGGTCAGTGGTGACCAAGCCCACACAATGCCCTGGTACCACAGTGATCCTCCAAAGCCCGGGGATCAAGAGGATGGTCCAGGCGATGGACACACTCTCATCTTCCATCGTGTACCAGCCCACGTTCAAGTGCACACCCAATAGATTAATTCACCTCTTGCCTCCTGTGAGAAGGAGCTGGGAGCCTAAGTTTTTCCAGAACCAAGAAACCCCAGAGAGACCTGAAGATGCAGGAAGAGCAGGGCTGGAATGAGCGAGTACCAGGCCACAGGAGACTGCCAGCAGTCAGAGGGGCCGGGGCCTGGGGTGGGCTGGTCATCACCAGACCCAGCCTGATGCCCCATGTGACAGGCCCCCTGGCCAGCAGCCTCCAGAGAAACCCCCAAGGTTTGACTTCCCAAGGGCGTTTTTCTCATCAGCAGCCCAAGCCATTCAGCCCCCTGAGCTCCTGTGTCCACATCTGGAAAACAACGGTCATCCCTCATACCTAGGGTGGAGAGGAAGTTTCTGTGTGACCATAGGATGGCCATGAAGTCTGGAGACATATGGAAGCACATGAAATACACAGTTTATTGATAGCATGTTACAATCCATGTAAGGTACTATTATTTGTGTTTTGAAACTGTGGACACTCTGATTAACATGGCACACCAGCATGGGGGACTTCCAGCATAAATTTTCAAGATAATAATTTATATTATAAAAGCAATATAATATTTCTTATGGAGTGAAAGTTACTGCTTGTTCAGGGCTGGATGCTATGGTATTTTATTCCCATAGTAAAACTATGAAGTGGAGATTGTTATTACACCCATTTTACAGATGGGCACACTGAGGCTGTCAGAGCAACAGAATTCTGGTCTCAGGCAGTCTGACTCCAGAAACCTCTCTCATATTGCTAAGCTGCTTCTAGGTTGATGATACAAATTTATTGCCCAGAGCAGGAACCAAATGGATGGATGGATGGAACACAACAAGAGACATAAACCAAAATGGTCCCAGCCAACCACTCTCTCTAGCTCTCCCCACACCCTCCTCCCGCCCACCGCCAAGGGGGATATGGAATTTTAGTTCCCTGATCAGGGATAGAACCCATGCCCCCAGCAGTGAAAGTGCAGAGTCTTAACCACTGGACCACCAGGGAAGTCCCCCTCCAGCTGTTATTAATCGAATGTTAAATATATACCAGGGACTGGCTCCACAAAGCAATCCCATGTGGACAGACAGTCCAGGGGTGTCTTGTTTGAGAACTTCTGCCCGCAAACTCAGTGAACCAGCCAGGCTCCTAAGCCAATGCCATCCTCCACCTTGTGTTCACCTAAGACCCTAGGGCCAAACATCCAGGAGGGGCCCAGGGCTTTTGGGTCAGGGAATAAGTGAATCAGGGCAGTCCAGGGACTGGTCACGGATCCCCAGCTCCACGCTCCAGGCGTGCAGGTTGCAGACGGCCCTTCTTTCGCCAGAGGAGATTTATTCCATGTTACATCCTCTCCCTTCCTTCCTCCGCCCACGGACGCCAGATGGGAGCAGAACGGCCAGAACCACGTGGCCCCAGGAAAGCTGACTGTCCTGAAGGCATTATTGGCACAAAGGGGAAAGAACTGGCCAGGTCTCCCCAAGCTTCTGGGCTGGTTTGAAGATAAAGACATCCCCAGAGACGTACATGGAGATGGGGAAGAATTGCTATCACCTTGTTTATATTAATGCCTCATCTCACTCCACAAAGGATGTATGGCCATTACATAAACTCATGCCCAACAAGATACAATGAGTGAGGAAATCTGAAAGAAAAGGAGTATGGACAGGGCCACCGCATCAAGGGTTAGACACCACGTGTCACTCAGAGCTTCCTAGCAGCCAAAGCAAAAAGAAGCAGCCCAGAGAATAAACCACAAATCAGACCCCAAACCTCACTCTGTCTGCACCTGAATAGCTGGACTTCAACCCAGGTCACCAGCATCTCCATCCCAGAAGCCCACTTACTAAGTCATTTCAGTCGTGTCTGATTCTCTATGATCCATGGACTATAGTCCACCAGGCTTCTCTGTCCATGGGATTTCCCAGGCAAGAATACTGGAGTGAGTTGACATTTCCTTCTCCAGGAGGTCTTCCCAATCCAAGGATTGAACCCATGTCTCCTGCATTGGCAGGTGGATTCCATCTGCTAAGAAACATACAGCGCAGTGGTGGCTCAAGAAGTTTTCAAAGGAGATGAGAGCCTTGAAGATGAGGAGCACAGTGGCTACCATTGGAAGTTGACAACAACCAGTTGAGAAGATCATCGAAGCTGATCGTCTTCCAACTAGACAAGAAGCGTCCGAATGTCAACCATTCTAACAAAAGTCCATATGAGTCTTCAAATTGCTGTTCCCTGTGAACCCCGACAATGAAACTCTGCCCATATCACTTTCCTGCTTACTCCCCGTGACCTCTCTTCTCATTTAGGACAAAACTACCAAGTCTGCAAAGGGTTCTGAGGTCTGCTCCTGACCACGCCCACCTCACTCTTGCCCACTGGCCCCCCTTTCCCATTTCATCATCATCACCCTATGCATTAGTGTCTATGGCACTTATGTCACAGGTGTTAGGATGCAGGTGCCAGAACCAGGCATTGGGGCTCACTCACTCAGCTCTGTCACTCACTCCCTGGGGTTGAGGGGCTCACGCCACCCTCCTTCTCCCCTCTGCATCCTTACCTTTGCCATGGCCTTGCTGGCAAGTCCTCATCTGCTTTGCCTGAACCCATGAGAGACAGGCAGAAGGACAGCGCAGCCCCTTCCCCATCGCCCCCTCCCCTCTCCCTCCACCATCACCACCATCACTACTTTAATCTATGGTCTCCTTGCTGCCCCACCTCACCTCTGCCCCCTAGTGGCTTGAGCAGGTACTGTGGTTCCCACCTCATTTTGGACACACCTGGGTCCTCACAGTACAGTCTGGGACAAAGGCAGCCTGTGGTCACTGAGCAGACTTCACTCCACACTCCTCTTGAGAGAACTCACTCACTCATTTATTCAACAAAAACCTACTGACACCAGGCATGTGTCGGGAACTACACCAGGCATGTGTCGGGAACTGCACCAGGAGCAGGAGGCACAGAGGTGAACAGAAAGGATCTCTGCCTTCACGGGGCTTCTACCACCTGCGGGATGAACAACAGGTGTGGCTATTAAGAAACCAGGCCTGTTCGCCACCTTGCTCCCTGCTGCCTTCCTCTCCTGATTTTTCCCCATCACATTTATCACCTGGAGTATGGGCTTTCCTGATGACTCAGCTGGTAAAGAATCCTCCTGCAATACAGGAGATACAGGAGGCGTGGGTTGGATCCTGAGTTGGGACCATCCCCTGGGGAGGACATTGAAACCCGTTCCGGTATTCTTGACAGGAGAATTCCATGGACAGAGGAGTCTGGCAGGCTACAGTCCATGGGATCGCAAAGATTCAGACATGAGTGAGTGACTAAGCAGACACGCACGTGTATGTGTGTGTGCCTGCATGCACACACACACACACACACACACACACACACCCCTGCACAATTACTTGTTTGCCTGCTGCTTTACAGTCACCTCCCTAATTGGAAGGCAGGGTCTGCCTTTGACATCCGGTTTGCAGCCGAACCCCTGGTGTCCAGAACACATGAGGCAGAACCCACGTGCTGAAGGCGATCTTTCCAGACATGAGGATGGATTGACAGAACCCAGCACCTTCTCAGGGAGCTGGGGGAATGTGGGGGTGACTGTAAACAGCCGGTTATGAAAGGCTGCTCTGAGCGGGGCTATTGGAGCAAAAGCCTGGATGAGAGGGAGCCAGCAGTGTAGATGGGAGTGGGGCAGGGAAGAGGGTCCTAGGCAGAGGAGGAGTGAGCTCAAGGGCTTGGAGGAAGAGCACAGTGGGGGAGGGCTGTGGATGGGCTGGGGAGGCAGGCAGAGGCTTGAACTTGATTTAAAACCCAGCAAGAGCCTCTGGGGTTCTTCAGCTCAAACAACTGGATCTGTTCATTTATCAAATATCCAATGTGTGTGACCAGGAAGACACCTCAGTCTGAGAGACTCCCTGCGGTGGTGGGGGTGGGGGGTGTCCTGCTGTCGTGGGAGGAGTAAAGACCCCTGAGGCCTGGTGGGGAACCCCTACAGAGGTCTGAAGGCTGTGCCTCCACCGCCCTCTGTCCCTGCCTGCCCCCAGGTGAGGACTAGGCCCGGCGAGGGCTGTGACTTAGAATCCAAGGTCAGAAACTTCAGAAGAGATGCACAGCCAGCGAAGGAACCGCTTACAACCCACCGGAGGCCATGCATGTGTCACTGATGGCCTGTCTGGAGGTCTGAGTGAGCAAAAGCGGGAAGGTCCTCCTGGGCACCGCGCGGCCCACTCACACTGACAGGTGGCAGTGAATGCGGCCAAGTGCGTATCTAGGAGAGAGGGTGTGCATATGTGTGAGCCTGTGTGGGTGGGCACATGTGCACCCGTACACGTGTGTCGCACAGAGGAGAGAGGCTGAGGGGACTGCCGCCCCCCTCCCCAGCCCCTGAATTTGCTCAGCATCCCTGGCGTTGCTGGAGGGCCTCCTTCCCACATCGGAGAGGATTCCTGGAGGTGCAGACACATTAGTAGACTCTGAATGGTGCAGTGGCACTCAGTTCCAGGGGCATCTCTGCCACCTGCGAGGCATTAGCAGTTAATTAATGAAAACTGTTTTCTCCACATCTGCTGAGGAAGTACAGCCTACAGCGACAGGGCAGGCAGGAGGGCGGCCCTGCAGGCTCCCACATGATGGATGGGGCAGGCGCCCTGCCCTGGAGCTGAAGGGGCCAGTCCCAGTCCCTCCCTTCTCTGGTCCCTTGGACCAGTGGTCCACACCATTATTGGCACCAGGGACCAGTTTCATGGAAGACAACTTTCCCATGGACCAGTTTAGGGGTGCAGAGGATGGTTTCAGGATGATTCAAGCACATCACGTTTATCGAGTTTGTTGAACAGGAGGCAGAGCTCAGACAGTAATGCAAGTGATGGGGAGCAGCTGTAAATAAAGATGAAGCTTCTCTCATTCACCTGCCACTCACCTCCTGCTGTGAGGCCCCGTTCCTAACAGGCCATGGAGCAGTAAGGGTCTGTGCCTCCCAGGTTGGGGACCCCTGCCTTAGACAACTCCAATCCTCTCCGGGTTCCCTCTGAGGCTCACAGCAGGGGAGGCACTTGTCCCCCAGGACCCAATGCCCATCCACCCCCATTGGTAGATCCCACAAACCTACAAGTCAGGAACTGCTAGAACAAGGCAGTGAAGGATACCAATTCCACGGCCAAGGAGGTCACTGAGCTTATGGGCTAATTTCCATGTCTGTCTCAGGCTCAGCTCCTTTATTCCTAATATTCCCTTCCATCCTAGCTCTGTTCACAGTCAGATCTCATCTTGGGATGTGCTATTATTGTTATCATCTATCTTTCCCATCAGAACAAATATAAGCTTTATGAGAATAGGAACTGTGGCCATCTTGTTCATCACAGGTCCCTGGCATCTTCACAGGCAACTGGCACCCAGGAGGTGCTCAAATAAACACCTGCTTGATCTGTGAATCTGGGAAGCAGAGCTGCCAGGGCTGGAGCCCCCATCCTCCTAACTCTAAAGTCCTCCTCTTAGTGACATCAGGCATTTCGGCTTCCTTGTCTTCTATCCACTGACCTGTCCCTGTCTCCTTCCACGTCACCAGACCACCTTCCCCAAAACACACTTGGAGGGAAGCCCCCCTCACTGATTACAAGGTGCCATGTGCTGAGCTACTGGTCTCACAGGGAAAACAGGCCCCATCTGTATCAGACAATACTGAAACACAACCTTTTGCTTGTTTCATTCGTCCATTCATGAATTCATTCATCAAGCATCAGCTGAGGACTGCTGTGTGCCAGGGCTGCTGTGAGTTTGAGAGAGAGCTGTAAACACAACTGACACATGGTTTTGCTCTGCATGAACCTCACCTGCTTACAGAGAAGGAAGAGAGGCAAGGACACAGTGACTTCAGAGTGTGATACGAGCTATGAAAGAAGCAAACAAGAAGTGGGGATGTGGGTCAACCGCACGGCCTCTGCTTCTTCAGGGAGTCCTTCCCTTCCCCCAAAGAATCCGTCTGGCAATATGCAGTGCCCATGTTATGTAAACAAAGCACTGTGCCAGGTGTGAGGTGAAATAAAGAGATGCTAGACACTCCCCTGCCCTGATGGACTCACTGACTATGCAGGAAATCAAGAGGCACAGAATCACCAAGACGGAAAATTACAACTGCCGAGGAAGCAACTCTTCCTGCCTGGACTGGGAAGACTCTGAGAAGGCTACCAGGGGTGGGGGTGACATTGGAGTTGGGCCTTGGAGGTTAACTAGGAGTTGAATAAAAGGGGCACACCCATAAAAGCATGGTCGTATGTGGTGTCTGGTGGATAACAAAGAATGCAAGGGAGTAAGATCTGACACCTCCAGTCTCTGAGGCTCAGATGCCCCATAAAATCTCCACATATAAAATTGGGATCCACACAGAGATTCCATCTGTCTATGGTGCCAACTCATGACCAACACACACCCACAAATACACAGACACAAAATTATCATCATTATCATCACCACTGACTATCAATAATAGGAAAAGATAATCTAGAAGTAAGAAAATAGCCTTTCTTATTGCTATATCAATAAATATATGGATAAATGAAAAAATAGCAAGTATTGTCCTTAGCGTTTTTAATTTGCTGGCATGGGTCTCAGTACATGAACCTGAAAACCCTTAGGCTGGAGCTCTCCATTTCGGGATGGAGAGGATGGAGGGATTCAGCCAAGAAGAGCCATGTGTAGCCACGATGGCACCTTGAGGGCATGAGAATCACTTAGGGATCTGGTTTGAGACCAGTCCCATGGAAAGGCTCCAGAGAACATCAGTGTGGACAGCACCTTCAGGGAACAAGGCTGAAGACCAGGAGGCCTGCTGAGAGAGGCCAGGCAGGTGAGGGCCATGGGACAGCAGGGAAGAGGGGGGTGGTCCAGGGATATCATTGCAGCAGTCTTCACCAGATCTTGGTGAGAAAACAAGGGGCCAGTAACACAGGCAGAAGACTCGAGAAAACCAAGGTTTGTTTTGTCGTCACTGTCGTCAGCAACAGCAGCATCTGTTGGGCACCTGCTGCGTAACAAGCTGTGTTCTGAGCACCTGACATGGATCAGCTCATTCTGTTCCCATCAAGACCCGAGAAGGCAGGTCGCTATCTTCATCACTCACATTATGGTAAAGAAAATGGAAGCAGGGATGAGAAACAGCTTTCCCAGGTCACGCGGCTAAAGTGACAGAATGGGCTTGGAAATCAGGACACCTGCTCTGAAAGCCCTCGTCCTAACCCCAACGTCAGACCACATGGAGCAGATGATAACAGCACTGTTACCTGGGATACGGGATGAAGGAGGAGAAGAGGGGCTGGAGCAGAGAGCATCATTAAAGCAATGTACACGAAAATCATTGCATTTAGGGTGTAAAGACCAATAACTTGAGTCCAGGCTGCAAGAGATGTGGCTTTATGGTTGCTGTCTATTAAGAAAGTGCTGGGTGCTTTCATAGACCCATCATCTGGATGGCTCTGAAGGTCCAAAACCAAATTCATGAAATGGATTTGAAGTTGCCCCAATATAGAACTAGTCTTGGTTTGACCTTCTCCCGTCCTCCTGGAAAGTTCTGGAGTATCGATCCAAGAGCAGGATATGTTGGGGGGGGGGGAGTACTGATAAACCCAAGAAGAACTGGGCCACATGTGGACAGCTTCCAGGGAGCAGTGAGACCACATCCCCAGGGTCACACTGCTCAGAATGCAGGAAGGAGCTGGTTGCTGAGTGGGGCAGGGGAGCAGGGCTTAGGAAGAAGAATGAATTTATTTAAAGTGGGGGGGGTGGGAGGGGGAAGAATTCCTGAAGGCCTGTGGCTCTATGCCCAGCAACTCTGCGGACATTTCTCTACAGTTCTGCAAGTGTATCCATCAGAACCTGTCAACAGTGACAGCCCCCTGCGATGGAAATACTGCCGCCTTCCAGCTGGGAGGGAACAGGGGCCCCCAGAGCAGGTGCCCAGCACAGCAGTGGGTGCAGGAGTAAATGCATGAAGAAGAGAATGAATGAACAAGAAATGGATCCCAGAATACAAGAACTGGAACGGAATCAGAATGCAGGTCAACGGTACTTAACAAAGACCTGAGCACCTCTGTGCCCCTTTACAATGGCAGGTAATTATAATTCTTGAGCAACTTCCCGGCTGCATGCTGGTCCACCATTTTTCCTGGCTGCCACCTAAGCAGACGGCACCTCCTTTCTCTCCCTCCCTCATTAGTCGAGGTGCTAAGGAACATACAGAAAGGAAACACAAGGCCCTGGCTGAGCTTAGAGTGAATAACCGGTCCCTGGAATACTGCAAATTGAACAAATGCTTCATCATAGAAGAACATATCTTGGCACGCTCAAAGGAAGGCCACCAAGCTCTTCTGGATGTTCAATCCAAAGCAACAACCCCAGGAGGTGGGGACATCTTCCGCTCCACTTTATGTTTAGGAAGCAGAGGCTACGAGAGGCCTGTGTGGAAAGTCACATAACAGGGAAGTGGTAGGTCTGGCACCGGATGGCAGGTTCTCTGACCCAAGCTCCACATCTGGGCATGACACCGTGTTACCCAAAGCATCTCCCATGGAACCCTAGCAGTGGCAAGGCTTTGTGAATGAAGACACTTGGGAAAACACTATCTACACTGAAAGTCTTGCCTGAAGAGCCCCACCACATACCATCATAGTAAAGGTTCTGAGAAGTCCTGCAATAAACAGTCTCATTCAGCCACTTGGCCAGCTTCTCCTAAACAAAGGACTGGCCAACCCCTATTTGCACCTTGCTGCCCAGACAGTGACAACCACTCAAACTGTCAAATGGAGCTTGAGCAATAAACCTGAGATTAAGCCCCTTGAATGTATTCTGCTAAGTAGTGCTAATGACAATTTATTTAGGGAGTTTAAAAGTCTTTTCCCCAATATCTGTTTCCAAAGGTAATGGGATTCACTAAAGTCTTAGCAGAGGTGTCTCTAAATTTCCCAAGTCTCTAAGCCTCTTCCAGCTATCTCAGGCCCCCTGCACAGCAATGATGCTGAAATTAATTCTAGATAAATGGGCATCATTCATGCCTCTGACACCAGTGGAAAAATCAAGACCTTATTAAAGTGGCTTCTTTTTTCCCTCATATGCATCGTGGAAAAAACAGCACATCTAGCTAGAAAGCCCATCTGTTTAGCATCAACTCCATAATTCTGCCAATGGTGGCGGGTGTCTGCCAGACATATGGCCAATTCTCCAAGTGAAATCAGCTCAAATCTGTAAATCAAGTGGATCCAAAAAGGCTCCACAGAGCTTAGAACCAGGAGTTGAAACATGAAGATGACAGGGTCATGCAAGGGAAAAGGTGGGATCTGGAAAATCAGCTTTGTTGTCATTGGGCTTAGAAGGATGTTGCACATGAGCAAATGCTCATAAAAATGATTCTGCAAGAAGCCCAGAGACTTTGCAAAGCCTAAAAGCTGGTTTTAGAGGCATCCTCTTAAAGATCCTATTTTACAGAGTGGAGACAAATGAGTGTTTCAGAAAGAAGACATAAACAGTGAAATAAGACATCAGGAGAGTTTAGCATCGCAGGATAAATTTAGACAAAAAACATCACCCAACATCTTCAAAGCCCAAGTTCCAACTCTGACTGTCCAACCTCAAATGCAAGATGAAATTCTTAAATAATGCCAGTCAATGCTTAAGGATATATAAATGTTAATTTTAAAATACGCATACTTTAGCATTTTTCACAGGAACCAAACAAGTTGTAAATTCTGGGAAGATTCTGAACCAACAGATATGTATTCAGATAGTGTTTTCCAGACTCAATTTTGCCTAGGTCAAGGATGGGCAAATGTGTTCTGAAAAAGGTCAGATGGTAAGTATCTTAGGCTCTGAGGGCCAGACAACCGTCACGATGACTCAACTCTGCTGTAGCATGAAAACATCAGCAGATGTTTGTAAATTAATAGGTGTGGTTATATTTAAATAAAACTTTATTCGCAAAAGCTGGTGATAGGAGGATTTGGTCCATGAGCTGTTGCTTGCCAACTGCTGCCTTAAATGGTCCCTTTGAAAAGGTCTTCAGGGGAAAAGTACTACAGGACACTCCTGTAGTAAAAGAAAAAGAGAGAAAAGGAACATTTTCTGATCTGAGCCTTTACCTTCTAGCCCACTCCTAACCTCCAGGCTCCAGGCCAGCATCACTCTGCCCACCTAACTATGCAGCCTACTCCCTGGTTCCCAGGCATCCACTAATCCTGCTCCCCTAAGCAAACAGGCCTTTGCATCACTTCCCTGCTTAATGTCATAGCAGCTTCTAGAATGAAATACACAACCTCAGCTATGATCCCAGAGTCCTGGCCTCTGCTTATTTCACACCATGCCATGCCCCACTATGCTCTACTTCTGTCTCTTTCTGCTCCTCCCACCACAGGGCTGCCTTCCAAGCCAATCACTTTAACAGTAACACTTTTCCCTGAAAAACTCCTACTCATTCCACATGGCCCCATCGTCTATGCTCACCTGTTAAGTTTTCTGTTGTTTTTTCTACCATAGTCTTCAACATAATTTATAACTAGCTATTGATTTCATGTTCATTAGTTTAATGTCCATCTTGGCTATTTGACCATGAGGGCATGTAAAGGAATCCAAGCTTGTACTGTTCTCTGCACCAAAGCCCTGTAAATCAAGAGACAAGTTGTTGGGGTAAGGAATAGCGACTTATTCAGAAAGCTGGCAGACCAAGAAGATGGTGGACTTGTGTGCCAAAGAGCCACCTCGCCCGAGCTGGACTTCAGGCTTCTTATACTTAAAGGGGAGGGAGTAAAGTCAAGCATTTTCTTGTTCCCATCAGTCTCTGGAGGGAAATATGCTAATTTCTTCCTTCCTGCAGTTACTCACAGGTAGGTCTAGTCAGGAGGTTTCCTAGGAGCAAAAGGCATTTAGCCTAATGCTCATTATCTGGCAGGCAGGGTTTCCAGAGATGGGCCATTATGCATCATTTTAAGCTTATAGGCAGCATCCCTTTAGTGATGAACTTGTAACAGAATACAAAGATTCTTCACTATTACAAGCAGAGCCCAAGTGTGTCCCGTATAATTGCCTCCCTATATCACAGACAGTCCAAGTGGGTCCAGCAGGTACTTGAGAGAAGCTGAAGACTTCTTTCTGTGCTCAGGTTCATAACCCTTGCCCACGGGGACCTGTCCATGAACATCTGAAGGCTATAATCCTATCAGAATGAGGCGTGGTTCTCAGGATTTACCAGGTAGAGTTCCCTGGCAAATCTGATGAGGTTTCCTGCTATACTGTTAATGTTTCTGCAGCTGCTTACTGAGAACTTTCACCCAAGAGCCAACAATGTGATGCTTGAACTCCTACAAGCGTCTGCATGTGTGATGTCACCAGGGCCCCTGCTTCTCCCTGGGTCCTGGTGACTGTCACGGAAGCAACAGAGTGAGAGAGAGACAACAGACAAGCCAGCAGCCATACCACGCATGCCTTCCGGGAACAAGCATCAGCTGGTGATGGGCCAGTCCTGGAAACCTGCCCCTGCAGGTGACATCTGTCTGCCCAGACCGTCCCTAAGGGCTTCCCGCTGCTGTTGGATGACAGTCCCCTTTGGCACCCCCAGCAAGGGCTAGACCCGGTGGCCCCACTTGCAGCCACCGTTCCCTGACATTCTGGGCCACCAGAGAGTCACTCTGGGTGGGGGCTGCAGCCAGTTCTGTCCACTCCCCACCACACCCGCACTGGACGGACCCACTCACACTACAATCCACTTTCCTGAGCGTCTACTCCATACCCGAGACCCAGCCCTGCCCATCCAGTCTCAGGGGCTAGAGGTGAGGGAGGGGACAGTCATGCAAGTAGACAATTAGGACAGTGGGCTTTACCACTCCACCCTCCCCTGCCACCCACCTCAGTCCTGGTCAACCCCCCTGCAGGACTCCCAGGTTCCTGCAATGTCCTCCCTGGGTCATGTCCCCTGATGCCCATTTCTCCCTGCCTAAACCCCTCGCATGGCTTCCATTTGTGACTGGAACAAAATTCCACATGGTTCTTCACGCCCCATGACCCCTCCCCTCACCACCAGCTCTGGCCCTGGGGGTCATCAGCTTCCCCTCGCCCCTTCCCACCTCCGGAACCCTGCGCTTGGCGGCCCTTGGAGGACCCCTCTCCCTCCCACCTTTGCAAAGAGCTGCCTCCTTCTGATCTCCTGGGTCTTGGTACCATGGTCTCCTCCATGGGGAGGTGCATTGAGCCTTGGCAAGACCAAGCCCAGGCCCAGCACACCTCACCCTGGCAAGGCACACTCCCCCCAACCCCCGAGATGAGCTGATCTCCCGGCCTCTGCCCATTGGGAGATGCAGGCCTGGCCACAGGGGGCTCCTGAGATACTCTGGAAGCAATCAGTGAACAGACTGATGATGGATGAGGCACCATGACCGAGAGTGAGACAGGACTCTGTGGGCAGAAAAAGGACTGGTCTCTGGACTCAGGTGAGACTTCCTGGGAGACTGAGGACACCTGAAGTAAGCTTTGAAGCATTAGTAGTTCAGTGAGCTCTAATAAATACCAAAAAAATAAAAGGTAATATTCCATCATCTGAGTAGAGCTGTTTCTTCATTCATCCTCTGATGGCCATTTGGGTGGTTTCCACCTTGTAGTGGTTGTGAATAGTGATGCTATGAATATTTATATACAAGTTTCGTTTGAACACCTATATTCAATTCTTTTAGGTATATACCTAGGAGTGGAATCGCTGGATCCTATGGGCTTCCCTGGTAACTCATACAATAAAGAATCCACCTGCCAATGCAGGAAACATAAGAGACAGAGACATAGGTTTGATCCCTGATTGGTAAGATCCCCTGGAGGTGGGCATGGCAACCCACTCCAGTATTCTTGCCTGGAGAATCCCATGGACAGAGACGCCTGGTGGGCTACAGTCCATGGGATCTCAAGGAATCGGACATGACTGGGGGACTCAGCATGCAGCAACAACGCAGTAGCTTTAAGCGTCACTTTTTAAAAGCATTTGAAGTACGGTTGGTTTACAATGTTGTGTTAGTTTCAGGGGTATACCAAAGTGATTCAGTGATATCCTTTATTGCTCTTTAGTCACTAAGTGGTGTCCAGCTCTTTCGCAAGTCCATGGACTATAGCTCACCATGGAGAGGCTCCTCTGTCCATGGAATTCTCCAGGCAAGAGTACTGGAGTGGGTTGCCATGTCCTTCTCCAGGGGATCTTCCCAACCCAGGGATCGAACCCTCATCTTCCTGCACTACAGACAGATTCTTTCCCACTGAGCTACCGGGGCTTACCATATGTCCTTCAGAGGTTATTACAAAATACTGAATATAGCTCCCTGTGCTACACAGCAGGTGCTCACTGTTTATTTTATATTAAATATTTATATTTAATTGTTTCTTTATATTAAATATATCTAACATACTTAGATATATTAGTGTGGGTCTGCTAATCCCAAACTCCCACTTTATCCTTCCGCCCGCCCCACTTCCCTCTTTGGTACAGGTTCATTTTTTGAGGAAGTGCGAGTCTGTTGTTCAGGGGGGCTGCACTGTTTTACATCCCCAGCAGGAATGAAACACTCACGTGCTGCAACACAGATGAACACAGGAAACATGAAGCCAGTCACCGAAGGCTACATACTGTCTGCATCCATTGGCACGAAATGCCCAGAAGAGGTAAATCCATGGGTCAGAATATAAATTAATTCATGGCTGTCAGGGCTGAGGGTAGAAAGGGAGGGGCAGTGACCATGAAATGGGTCCAGAGTTTCCGTTTAGCGCTTAAAAGTTCTGGAATGAGAGAGTGGGGATGGCTATGCAACAATGTGACTTGTATCCTTTAGAATGGTTAAAAAATGTCCCATGTTATGTCATGGGCATTTTACCTCAATTAAAGAACTGAAAAAAGCATGTCCTGACCCTGTGAAGCTCCCTGACATCTCCTGCAGCCAGGGACAGAGCGGCCGAGCCCACCCAGCAGGGTAGTGGTTTCTGGGTAGAGTGAGAAGCAGAGGGTTGTGTGGTTTCCTGCCCGCCCGCCCACATCTGAGTGGGGCCTGGCCTCGTGCCAAGGAAGCCCGGTGTCCCTGGGAGTAAGTGATGCAGTTATTCCAGCCACAGCAGGTCTGCACTGGGCAGAGCAGTCTTCCGGGGACTTATATGGACTCGCTTCCGGGCTGCCTCCAGACCTGGCCTTCATTCACACATGTCAGCCCAGCTCTTTGCAGAATCAGGACCCTGGGGTCCAGAAGAACACTGGCCAGGATGCCAAACAATAACCCCCACACACATCAGGGCTGGGAGTCACGCCGTAAAAGAGCCGTAAAAACAAAAAGCCTCAAGCAATGTGCAGACTCTGCAATCCCCCTAAATTAAAAACTCATTCAGGATCACACATTTCAAAGCATTCTGGCTGCAGGGACCATAAGCTGGGCTCAAGCCCTTGCCATGTGGAGGCAAGACCCTATCTGACGATCAAAACCACTCTCCCCTGGAGAAGGAAATGGCAACCCACTCCAGTATTCTTGCCTGGAGAATCCCATGGACAGAAGAACCTGGCGGGTTACAGGCTATGGGATTGCAAAGAGTCAGACACGACTGAAGCTACTTAGAACACACACACAAGAGAGCTCTATGGGAGCATGTGATGGGGGACTAGACAAATCTCCCAGAGGAGGTTATCCAGACCAGATGAGAAGGATGAGCTAGGCTGGGGAATTTCATCCAGGGAAAAAAATGTGCAAACCTCCCTAGAAAGAGGCAGCTTGGTCTATTCACAGTCACGCCATTCTCTGAACATCTTCACTGCCCATTCATCTTACCAGCATTAATATCAGGAACAATGGGGATGGCAAGCGGCCCGGAGTGTTCTCCCCATGGCGTCTGGTCCTGCCTTCTCTCCACCTCATCACTTACCACCCTGACCAGACTGGCCGCGACTTTGTTCTACAGGGTCTTTTTTTTGGCTTCAAGGATTTTACCCAGGTTTTCCTTTAGAAAACCCTTCTCCTGGCCTGGCCAACTCCTGCTCTGGGTCACAGTGTAACTTTTACCTCCTACAAAAGCCATTCACAGCTCAGAAGTGGGGGCTCTGCCCTGTGCACCTCCAGCCCCTGCACCATCACCCACCGTCATCACCTCTCACACACAGCATCTGAACTGTTGGTTCTTTGGCTTTCTGGCTAGAATCACTCCAGCAAGGCAGAGAGGCACGTGGGCCTTGCCCACCAACACCAATCAGGCCAGAATCTCACACAAAGTCAGTCCTCAGGAAGGGCCTTTGACCCGACAGCAGTCGATGTGGGTTTATCCTACAAAGCACAGGGTAGCATTGCCACGATCAGGTTCCAGGAGTCAGAATGGACGGGGTGCGGAGGCAAGTTTTTATTCACTGTTGAAATTTGAACAGGGTACTTCACCTCTCTGATACTTGGGTTCCTGACATCCATGACATGGGCATGACATTAGTACCTACTGCAAAGGGTTTTGGGGAGGATTAGATGAGTTCATGCATGTGGATGGCTTAACATGGTACCTGATACACATCGAGGTTCAATCAATGTCACCCCCCATGACTGCCTTTCTCTGCCATCCGTTTTCCAGGCTCCTTGGGTGTCCTGGATCACAGTCTCAGGGAACACAACAGGCACTCAGTAAACACCTGATGAATGAGTGAAGATACCTCAGAGAACCTGGCCCAAATCTCACGATATTCAAGGGGATCATCAAAAGCACTTTTACCAAGCCTTTCGATTTCAACAGAATGGGTATTCCCTTCTAAAAGCAAAACACCAAAGACAAATGAAAAAAAAGATTAGTGGTTCCTTCTGGAGTCTGCAAGGACTGGGTTGGAAGCTTTTAGGAGAAGTGGCCATTATGGCAGGACACTTAAGATACCTGGAAGAACAATTCTTTTTAAAGACCTGGAGGGAAAATGCACAGCAAACAAAACTGAGGAGGACCAGAGTCCTCAGATCAAAGGAAGGTAGAAAAGTCTGTGCGTCTCACCCTCCCTGAGAACTTAGGCTGAATGCGGAAGACCAGCCCAAATGCCCAAACACAGGGGCCATCAAATGTGATGGCAGCGTGCCGAACAGATGCAGGCAGCTGTGTGTTACCAGCATTACTGGACCACTGCAGTATTGGGCCCTCAAAAGCAAAAGGGGACAGGAACCGGGAGACATAAGAGGTCGTGGCCTCCACCTGATTCAGGCTCCACATGCCTGTCCGTGTGAGCCCCTGGGCTCCTGCTGGGTGGCTTTAATGTTTACTGATAGGTGCGTGCACCCAGCATGCCGGCCCCACTCTGTGCCGGCCTCCCCCAAGGAAATGGTCAGATGCGCTGCCTCCCAGGGCATCGGTGTTGCTGTCTCTTCCTCACTGGATGACCCCACCCCACCCCAGCCTGCCCCCAGGGAGAGAGCTGGGGGCTGCGGGGACAGTGAGACATGTAAGAACAGGGCTCCCGCCTTTAAGGAGCTCATAGTCCCGTCTGACATCCTGGAAGGAGCCTGGGCCCCAGAGGCAGGAGAGGCAGGTGGCTCCATGTCACACCGGCCCCAGGACCACAGGCAGGACCCAGTCCTCTCCAGGTCTCCCAGGGATGCTTGACGGTGACATGTGACAATGCTGATGTCAACATCAGTCACTCCTGTGATGGGCCTGAAAAGGAGTCAGCCTCTAAGACACATGCATGGGTGAGCCTGGCAAATCCCCCACAGCCTGTTTAAAGCCCCCCACATTGAGGCTCAGCTGGGGACTGCCGGTCTGATTCATCCATGTCTCTTGTGGAGGTAGGCTAAAAGGCTTGACTACTCCATCCCACAGGGTAAAAGCATGAAATCCAGTCAAAATGTCTAAGCATCTGTCAAACTTGAAATTTACCTCAGGAAGAAAAACAAAAGGCAGGAAATCCCTTTATGGAAAAACCACAGATAAGAGAGAGAATGGGGACTCCCTGGTGGTCCAGTAACTAGGACTCTGAGCTCCCAATGCAGGGGGCCTGGGTTCAACTCCTGGTGGGGAACTAGATCCCACAAGCCACAACTAAGACCCAATGTAGCCAAAGAAATACATACATAAATATTAAAAAAAAAAAAAGAAAGAAAGAGAATGAATTTCACCCCTGTTTGCTGCCTGTCAGCACCACAGCTTTGGGGGAGGCCCGTTATTAATATATTTATCTGGTGTTACTGGATGAGATGGTTGGATGGCATCACCAATTCCATGGACATGAACTTGGGCAAACTCCGGGAGATGGTGAAGGACAGAGAAGCCTGGCATGCTGCAGTCCATGGGGTCACAAAAAGTCAGACATGACTTGCAACTGAACAACAACAATTGGTATTACCAAGGGCTACGAACTAATTTATTTTTTTAAAAAAACTGTCATCCAACTAGACACTTGGCCACATTACGTTTTCATGAGATGTGATGGCTTATTGAGATAAGGAACATCCCTTGCAGATAAAATTCCCGCCACCTGGAGAGCAGGGAGGTTTTCAGTGACAACAGGAAGCCACGTGTAGGGCAACCACAGTAATGTAACCATTAACAGTCAATCACAACACACAGCAGAACCAAGGCTGAAATAACCTGATGGCCTTTTGAAAATCCAGAGCCAGGCGAAGAGTTGATTTGCATATTCCTCCAGTTTAATTTAATTTGCTGTAGATTAGATTGAGCCATTCGAAACTGCCCAAATCCAGCTGTCGCTGACCTACAAAAATGGCAGTTTCATACAGACTAACCTAATAGAAATTAAAATTAGATCTTATTCTGTAAATGAACAAAGATGGAAGAGGATGATACCTGTCTGGGGGAGGGTTTTCTCTCCATCGGTGTGAGGGGCCATCCGCTATCACTGACTGCCCTTCGCTTGTACTCTCACACACAAGGAGAGATTCCTGCAGGAAATTCAGGCAGGCGGAGCCAGAGATTCTGGGGTTGGGGTCCCACTGACACTCAGCCACAAATACAGCAGCCCAGAGAGCAACCAGGTGGCCTTGGACAGCATTCCATGAGCAGGGGAGACTAGGCAGGCCGCTGACACCACTACCTGGCCCTCAGGCTTCGTGGAAGCCATCTCAAACCTTCCAAGTGACAAAGTGCTTGGAAGAAAAACAGAAGAAGTATCTTTTTGTTCTTGGCCACATAACTTCTGATCCCTGGGAAGATGGGAAGATCCCCAGGAGAAGGAAATGGCAACCTGCTCCAGTATTCTTGCCTGGAAAATTCCAGGGACAGAGCAGCCTGGAGGACTACAGTCCATGGGGTTGCAAAGAGTCAGACACGACTGAGTGGACACACACACCTAACTTCTAGGTTGCCCCAGCACCAAGCATCTAAGAACACATGAGGATACTGCCAACCCAGGTTACCTACCACTTGGGACCTTTCCCCAAACCTGGAATGGGGAGCTCCACCAGGATTTGAAGTCACTGCCTAGGAGGAGAACTCCATCTACTTAAGCTGGCTAAGTTGAAAGACTATTAATTGGACACACGTCAACTCAAAGAGCTTCTTCAAATACTTGGGTGCCTTGAATTTTGGAAGTTTTCTTTAGGCTTTAAGAGAATATGACTCTGAAGGAATATTTAAAAAACACACTTGACAACACAATTATTTTTTTTCCCAAAATCATCTTCTTCTCTAAAGAGGGGCAGATCCCAGATTACGGTTCCCATCAACATGGTTAAAAGCACAGGCTGGAATGTCAGTCTTCTTGGTGTGAATTCAGCTTTACCGCTTGACGTCTGCAAGGCCAAGGACAACTCACTTCATGAGCCCCTAGAACATGACAGTTAAATGAGATGAAGCATTCCACACAGAGCCACAAATATAAAAGTTTCTATTACAAGTTCATCGCTAAAGGGATGATGACTATAAATTTGAACAAAATGGCCCATCTCTGGAACCTCTGCCTCCCAAGTAATGAACATTAAGCTAAAGTACCTTTGTTTAGCCCACAGGAAACATTCTGAGCAGGACCACCTGTGAATGGCTACAGAGAGGAAAAAATTAACACAGCCTCACCAGAGGATGACCAGAGGCTGACCGGAAACTGACCGGAACCTAACCAGAACCAGGAAGTGTTTGACTTTACTTCTTCCCCTTTGAGTATAAAAGAAGCCTGAATTCTAACTCAGGCAAGATGGTTCTTTGGGACAGGAGCCCACCCTCTTCTCAGTCTGCTGGCTTTCTGAATAAAGTCACTATTCCTTGGCCCAACAACCTGTCTCTCAATTTACTGGCCTGTTGTCAGGCAAGCAGTATAAGCTTGGACTCAGTGACAGGATGAGGGGTCCTAAGTGCATGGACACATGTTCAGCTCTGATTTGAGAACAGTCCTCTGTCCCGGGGGCAGGACCTCTGTGTGTGGCTCCCTCACTGCATATCCCTGATGCCTGGCATTGCCTGGTACATGCCAACAACCAGGACATTCCGGCTGGATGAATGAATCCTTCCTACTAAGGGGAACACAGACAGGCACCTCTGCCTTCGCCTCTTTTCATTTTCTTAATGTGCAATCATTTAAGAGTGATGTCACCTCTTCTAAACACTCAAGTATCTGCTGAAGGATGCGTTGGCTTGATGGCAAATCCCTCCAAGCTCTTAAGGAACAAATAACATCAGTCTTGGAGAGAATAGAAAAAGAGGGAACCTATTTTAGGAGGCCAGGATCCTACCTCCATGCCAGGACAAGAAAAAGGGCATCGCTTGAAGTGAGAACAGGAGGCCCATCTCTCTTGTGAACAGACACAGAAACCTACACATAAGTTAAAATCAGAGAGATGTGTAGAAAGACAAACATCACAAACCAGCTGGGCTTATTCCAGAAACATAAGGTTGGTTCAATATTCAAAAACCAGTCAGTGGATAAACCACATTAACTAAAAGGGGAAAGGTCATATGATCATTTTGATAGATATAAAAATAGAATTTTCTAGAATGCCACACCCTTTCATCATTAGAAGTTTTTAATGATGGCAAATTGGGACAAGGAAGAAACTTCCTTCATCTCAAAAAGAATACATATAAAATATCTGTCACAAACTCATACTTAATGACGAAATGCTGAAAAATTTCTTTCTGAGATTGGAAATGAGACAAAAGTGGCTTTCTCTAAAATTGTACTGGAGATCTTTAACCAGTACAATAGGAAACAAAAAGTTTAAAGACTGGATAGGAAGAAATGAAGCTATTTTTTTCCCCTGGAGAAACATTTTTGGAAAATCCAAAAGAATCTCTCAGATCAGAATAACATAACACGTGGGCTTCCCAGGTGGCACTAGTGGTAAAGAAGCCTCCTGCCAACGCAAGAGACATAAGAAATGTGGGTTCTATGCCTGGGTTGGGAAGATCCCCTGGGGGAGGGAATGGCAACCTGCTCCAGTATTCTTTTTTTTTTTCCATTTATTTTTATTAGTTGGAGGCTAATTACTTTACAACATTGCACTGGTTTTTGTCATACATTGAAATGAATTAGCCATGGATTTACATGTATTCCCCATCCCAGTCCCCCCTCCCACCTCCCTCTCCACCCGATCCCTCTGGGTCTTCCCAGTGCACCAGGCCCAAGCACTTGTCTCATGCATCCAACCTGGGCTGGTGATCTGTTTCACCCTAGATAATATACATGTTTTGATGCTGTTCTTTCTAAACATCCCACCCTCGCCTTCTCCCACAGAGTCCACAAGTCTGTTCTATACATCTGAGTCTCTTTTTCTGTTTTGCATATAGGGTTATCGTTACCATCTTTCTAAATTCCATATATATGTGTTAGTATACTGTAATGGTCTTTATCTTTCTGGCTTACTTCGCTCTGTATAATGGGCTCCAGTTTCATCCATCTCATTAGAACTGATTCAAATGAATTCTTTTTAATGGCTGAGTAATATTCCATGGTGTATATGTACCACAGCTTCCTCATCCATTCGTCTGCTGATGGGCATCTAGGTTGCTTCCATGTCCTGGCTATTATAAACAGTGCTGCGATGAACATTGGGGTGCACGTGTCTCTTTCAGATCTGGTTTCCTCGGTGTGTATGCCCAGAAGTGGGATTGCTGGGTCATATGGCAGTTCTATTTCCAGCTTTTTAAGAAATCTCCACACTGTTTTCCATAGTGGCTGTACTAATTTGCATTCCCACCAACAGTGTAAGAGGGTTCCCTTTTCTCCACACCCTCTCCAGCATTTATTTCTTGTAGACTTTTGGATAGCAGCCATCCTGACTGGCGTGTAATAGTACCTCATTGTGGTTTTGATTTGCATTTCTCTGATAACGAGTGATGTTGAGCATCTTTTCATGTGTTTTTTTGCCATCTGTATGTCTTCCTTGGAGAAATGTCTGTTTAGTTCTTTGGCCCATTTTTTGAATGGGTCATTTATTTTTCTGGAGTTGAGCTGGAGGAGTTGCTTGTATATTTTTGAGATTAATCCTTTGTCTGTTACTTCATTTGCTATTATTTTCTCCCAATCTGAGGGCTGTCTTTTCACCTTGCTTATAGTTTCCTTTGTTATGCAAAAGCTTTTAAGTTTCATTAGGTCCCATTTGTTTATTTTTGCTTTTGTTTCTAAAATTCTGGGATGTGGGTCATAGAGGATCCTGCTGTGATTTATGTCGGAGAGTGTTTTGCCTATGTTCTCCTCTAGGAGTTTTATAGTTTCTGGTCTTACATTTAGATCTTTTATCCATTTTGAGTTTATTTTTGTGTATGGTGTTAGAAAGTGTTCTAGTTTCATTCTTTTACAGGTGGTTGACCAGTTTTCCCAGCACCACTTGTTAAAGAGGTTGTCTTTTTTCCATTGTATATCCTTGCCTCCTTTGTCGAAGATAAGGTGACCATAGGTTCGTGGATTTATCTCTGGGCTTTCTATTCTGTTCCATTGATCTGTATTTCTGTCTTTGTGCCAGTACCATACTGTCTTGATGACTGTGGCTTTGTAGTATAGTCTGAAGTCAGGCAGGTTGATTCCTCCAGTTCCATTCTTCTTTCTCAAGGTTACTTTGGCTATTCGAGATTTTTTGTGTTTCCATACAAATTGTGAAATTATTTGTTCTAGTTCTGTGAAAAATACCACTGGTAGTTTGATAGGGATTGTATTGAATCTATAGATTGCTTTGGGTAGTATAGCCATTTTGACAATATTGATTCTTCCAATCCATGAACACGGTATATTTCTCCATCTGTTTGTGTCCTCTTTGATTTCTTTCATCAGTGTTTTATAGTTTTCTATGTATAGGTCTTTTGTTTCTTTAGGTAGATATACTCCTAAGTATTTTATTCTTTTTGTTGCAATGGTGAATGGTATTGTTTCCTTAATTTCTCTTTCTGTTTTCTCATTGTTAGTGTATAGGAATGCAAGAGATTTCTGTGTGTTAATTTTATATCCTGCAACTTTACTGTATTCGTTGATTAGCTCTAGTAATTTTCTGGTAGAGTCTTTAGGGTTTTCTATGTAGAGGATCATGTCATCTGCAAACAGAGAGAGTTTCACTTCTTCTTTTCCTATCTGGATTCCTTTTACTTCTTTTTCTGTCCTGATTGCTGTGGCCAACACTTCCAAAACTATGTTGAATAGTAGTGGTGAGAGTGGGCACCCTTGTCTTCTTCCTGATTTCAGGGGAAATGCTTTCAATTTTTCACCATTGAGGGTGATGCTTACTGTGGGTTTGTCATATATAGCTTTTATTATGTTGAGGTGTGTTCCTTCTATTCCTGCTTTCTGGACATGCTCCAGTATTCTTGCCTGGAAAATCCCATGGACAGGGGAGCCTGGCAGGCTACAGTCCATTGGGTCACAAAGAGCTGGACACGACTGAGCGACTAAGTACACACACATAACACTAAATCTAGACAGTCCCACAGCAAGAGGAATGTCTAGACATACTGGACAAGAGAGGACAGAATTCCAAGCAAGCAATAAAAATCATATATTCAAAAAATATTCAATGATGCTGAAAATTTTCAAGATGTAATCCTATATTTAAAATCAATATCTATAATTGTATCTAAAATATGGTATCAGTGTAATAAAGGAGTTTTTGTATATGTTTGGATTAAAAGGATAAATGAGACAGATGAAAATATTTGCAGTGATTAACTTCGGGTGACATGATGGAGGATGATTTTTGTTTTATTTATAAGTATTCTACAATAAGCATGTAATGCTCTCAGATGCAGGAAAAAAATTCCAGTTTTCCCCCTAAAGTCTTCATGAATGTGTAGCATTTGACCTGGCCTTTGAAGGCTAGATAGAATCCTGACAGGTGTGGAAGAGCTTTCAGATGAAAGGAAAGCTGTGATGTAGGAAACTTAAGATGCTGGGCTGGGGGGTGAGAGGAAGCAATGGAGAGAGACATGAGATGGGAAGGTGGGGGCAGACCCTGGAGAGACATGAATGCCAAAATAACAGCTAATGAGGATGAAAAGAGGCAAAAAGATGCACCTGGGAACTAGGAAGTCACTGACGGAACCACTTGTGAAACTGGCAGAGCTGAAGACTCTGTTGAAAAAGGTCGACTATTTCCAGGAAACAAGAGTTGAGAAAGAACTTAAAAGGCTAGTTGGACAGCACTATTTACAACAGCCAAGATGTGGAAGTGTCCAATAACAGAGGAATGGATAAAGAAGATGTGGTATATATATACACAATGGCATATTACTCAGCCATAAAAAGAAGGAAATAACGCCATCTGCAGCACCATGGATGGACCTAGAGATTATCATAGTAACTGAAATGTCAGACAAAGACAAATACCATATGATATCCCTTCTACATGGAGTCTAAAAAAAGTGATACAAATGAACTTATATAAAAAATAGAAATAGACTCACAGACTTAGAAAACAAACTAACAGTCACCCTAGAAAACAAACTTATGGTTACCAAACTTATGGTTTCCTGGGAAGGAATTAATTATGAATTTGGGATTAACAGATACACACTACTATATACAAAGTAGACAAACAACAAAAGTTTACTTATAGCATGTGCTAAGTCACTTCAGTTATGTCCAACTCTGTGCTGTGACCCTATGGACCACAGCCCACTAGGTTCCTCTGCCCATGGGATTCTCCAGGCAAGAATACTAGAGTGGGTTGCCTTGCCCCTCTCCAGGGGATCTTCCCAACCCCAGGGATCCAACCCACATCTTTTATGTCTCCTGCATTGGCAGGCAGGTTCTTTACCACTAATGCCACATGGGAAGCCCGTTATATATACTTATATATACCTTATATACTTACATATCCCTTATGTACTAATAGCACAGGGAACTATATTCAATGACTTGAAACAAATTATAATAAAAAAGAACTGAAGAAAGAAATATATATACATATTCGAATCACTTTGCTGGACAACTGAAACTAACACAATGTTGTCACTCAACTATACTTTAGCAAAAAAATAAATAAAAGTAAAAGGCTAACTGGAGACTGGGGAATTAGAAAGTATGTGTCTGCCTGAAGGAGGTGAAGTGTGAACTCAGCTGTTACTGTGTTCATTTTGCCAGGTCAGATGATGCTCTAAACCCCAACTTGACCCTATCCTGTCTCCCAAAGAATAAACCAACCTCCAAAAATTAGGGCCTCATCATGACCCAAGGAGAACTGTTTTCATCTGATGTCTCCCAGACTCACCCCTCTCGAGGTCCACTCAGACCCCAGGAACAGCCAGCTTGGAACCAGAAGTGGGAGAAGGAGAGGATACATGAGGTTGATTCTATCTTTTCAATTCTTGTCCACGATATCCAACAGGACTCTGTGCTTGTTAAGATAAGTCTACTGAAGGACTTCCCTAGTGATCCGGTGGTTAAGACTTCATGCTTCCAATGCAAGGGACACAGGTTTGATCGCTGGTAAAATTTAAGTAAACCTTTCCAGGAACCAATCTGTAAAAGTAGAAAGAAGGAAAACTCCAAGCCAAGAAGACTTGGTCACCAATCCACACTCTGCCATTCATCAATGCCTTCCCTGAAACCAGATTGATTCTCCTCCCAGATAAGAAAAACCAGAACCCAGCAGGCTCTGCAAAGGATCAGACAATACAATATACATGAGGACCCCATGAAAGACCACATTCTGATGACCATGAGTAATCAGGGCAGGGTCTGGGACCCTGACACAGCCCTGGGACCCCATCAGTGGCCTGTCTCATTCCCACCACTTCAAGTCAGACCCTTCTTCCCTGGCACAGGTTATGAAACACAAATAGATAGCATTTCTTATGATAAACCTGGACAGAGTATTAAAAAGCAGAGACATCACGTTGCTGACAAAGATCCATCTAGTCAAAGCTATGGTTTTTCCAGTAGTCATGTATGGATGTGAGTTGGGTCATAAAGAAGGCTGAGTGCCAAAGAAATGATGTTTTCAAATTGTGGTCCTGGAGAAAACTCTTGAGAGTCTCTTGGACAGCAAGGAGATCAAACCAGTCAATTCTAAAGGAAATCAACCCTGAATATTCATTGGAAGGACTGATGCTAAAGTTGAAGTTCCAATACTTTTATCCACCTGATGCAATGAGCCGACTCATTAGAAAAGACCTTGATGCTGGGAAAGACTGAAGGCAAAAGGAGAAGGAGGTGGCAGAGGATGAGACGGTTGGATGGCAACACCAACTCAAACAATGGACATGAGTTTGAGCAAACTCTGGGAGATAGTAAAGGACAGGGAAGCCTGGTGTGCTGCAGTCCATGGGGTCACAAAGAGTCTGACGTAACTTAGCAACTGATCAAGAAGAAGGAAGAAAATAGTAGGACACTTTCAGAGAAGCTCTGAGGAAAAGGCCCACAGACCTTTGAAGGCCCGAGCAGTGGAGGGTGTTTTACACTCAGGAGAGGACGCTGATCAGCTCCCCCCAGGTCATCACAGGAAGAACCCAGGGCCGCGCCTTAGGGAGCTAGGCTCAGGACGGCTCCCCTTCCATCTGGCAAGCTTGGGTTCTCCAACAGAAGGGCTCAGTTGTTCCGGTTCTTCACATATGTGTGTGAGCGTGTATGTTCACATTCTAAGCAAAACGTTAAGACTGGAACAAGCAAAGCAGAACAAACACTTCCCTTCCCAATTAACAGCTCTCAGGGAAACAGCTTAATTATCTTTCCAGGCCCAAGTGTGATGTCCATTAATGCTAATGGGATCCAGGCAGGAGGCTGAGGCCCTCTGGCTTCTGGGAGCCGGAAGTGCCTGGTTTCTGGTTTGTGGGGGGCAGGCGCTGATGTGCATCTTTCCATCTGGCCATTGGGGTGGGGTCAGGGTGCTGTTTGTCCCTGTTGCCATGTTCTCAAAATCCTCAGAAAAGACTGTCAGAGAGGCACAGAGCACTGAAAAGCTGCAGTTTTGGAACCTCTGTCATTTCCTCCTCTGGAGAACTCAGACCTCAGCTGCCCTCTGAGGGGCCTCGTCAGCAGCACATGGATTCTTCTGGATACAAGTGACAGAAACCCATGGTCAGAAATTCCCTGATCAACTGTCCTTTGAGGATACACAGACACTGCCGGCTGGCACCTTCAGCTGTCCGCCTGTTGAGTGGGGACAGACTCAGATAACAAACAGACCTGCCGGGAACCCTGAATTCTCAATGACTCCCTCATCATTCCCCAGACACCTGCCAGGTAGATGCTGCAAACACAGAGTGCTCACTCTGTACTGGTCCCCAACAGTGGACGAGACACAGTGCCCCTCCTTCGGGAACTGACAGTCCTATGGGGAGAAATGAAAACGCCCTGGCCCTCAGAAGTCTGGTTCCCGCCCTACATGACCACACTGCTGACTGCAGGTGAGCTGCTTATTCAGTCATCCTGGGGCTTACAGCCTACGGGAGAGAAAGGGCACATTAACACTAGTTGGAGCATCTTTACAGAAGACGTATTATGAGCTGTGGACCAGAGCTGCCCTTGAACCAGGGCCATCTCAGTTGAGTAGACATGGCTGAATGTTTTACAGGAATAGCCACTGATCACTGGCTATGTGGGCAGCTCATCAATCAATCTATGCTCTGAAATCTGAAGAGAACCAACTAGAAAACAATTTCAAATGCTATGAGAGTTTTCGAGACAATTTGTTACAAAATGGACTCAAACCAGTGTTTTTTTCCTAATTAGTTAGCAATAGTCACCCAACCAACTCAAAGAAAATGAAAATCTCATTCACAGTAACAAATGCAAAATATTAAACACAGAGACATAAAACTCATTAAAAAATGCTGAATTCCTCAGGAGGAAATGATAACATCTAAACTGAGAATTACATTGATTTTTTTAAGTCTCAAAAAACAAAGATGTGTATCTGGTTCTTGAATGGGATACTCAATTTGGTAAAGACATCAATTCTCTAAAATGATTTTGTAAATCTCAAGCAATTCTAACTGTATATTATAATCTAGTGTGATACAACTCATAATAATTCCTATAGAATACGTATGATAGAATGGCCAAAGAATGAGGGAGGCCTCCTACTAAAGTATATACTAAGTATATTTTAATGAATATATAATTATAATTAATTTTAATATATAAATATGTTTTGAGGGAGCCTGGATATTAAAATACATACTAAAACTGTAGTTATTAAAAGGACACACCCAGGTAAATAAAAGAAAGTTAAAAGTCAAGGAGGAGAACTTAATATAAATGAAAGAAGTAGGTATATTATAAAACATGCATTTCAAATCAGTGACAAATACCAACTATTTGAAGGATGGGGCTGAGTTTCTCACCCAACTCAGAAGGTCAGGACATCAATCCTCACATGAAAATGCATAAGCTGAAGGTCAAATTTAAGAAAAAGATCCCAGAGGCCTCCCTGGCAGTCCAGCGGGTAGGACTCCACACTTCCAATGCAGGGTGCCCAGGTTTAACCCCTGGTTGGGGAACTAAAAGCCCACATGCTGCGTGGCACAGACAAAAAATAAAATTTAAAAACTAATGTACACCTATGGCTGATTCATGCTGATGTTTGACAGAAAACAACAAAATTCTGTAAAGCAACTACCCTTCAATTTAAAAATAAATTTTTAAAAAAGAAAGAATTAAATTAAGAAAAAGAACCCAGAAAAGAACTGGAAGAAGGTCTTACTGGTGGGGATGACCTTAAGTATAAAAGCAAGTGACAAAGGCGTAAAGAAAAGATACTAGTATATTTGCTCTAAAAGTTTTTAAAACTTCTGAGCATGAAAACATACCATTAGAAATCAACCCAGAATCCTCCTGAGTCACTGTAGAAAATGTTTCTAACATACATTTTAGGAACATATCAATATGGGAAGAGGACCCCGCCCCTGCATTTCAAAGGGGCATGCTTACAGGAACTAGTTTTCTTCTTTGCTGATGAAAAGGAACCTCAGCATTTCTCCCTGGAGAGTTATTTAGCAAAAATGTATAAAAGCCTGAAAAATGTTCAGGCCCTTTTTCCAAGAATTCCACTGCTAGAGATGGATTGTAAGGAAATGAATGAAAATGATCTCAAATTCTACAGTACGAAGAGGATTTCCAACACAGCTTTTCATTCAGTGAGACAACATTCCACCATTAAAAGTCTTGTTTTCAAAAAAACCTTTTGAAAGTAAGGAATGACTGGCATTGAATGGAAAAAAAGAAAGCAAAATACAAAACTAAATACAGAAACCTATCCAAATTTTGCTTTGAAAGATGTGACACATACCTAAGTTCATTCGGTAAATTGGCATTGAGCATCTTCTCAGGGGTAGACATAGAGAATGAAAAAACAGACAACGGGCTGCCTGGTTGGAGTTTACAGTCTAATGAGATTACACACACACGAAAATGTTACTGATATTTAGATGCACTTGCATAATAACTATTTTCTTTCTTACACTTATCTGAAAATGTCTCTAAAATACACATGTCTGAAATGCATAACTAAAAAAAGAGACTTCAGTTTCATCACTCCCTACTTTGGACACAATCCTTCCTCTAAGAAAAGATGCAAACACCTCACCAATGTGTGTATAAAGCTATATTCCTCCTGGGTTGGTTGTGTATCATCTAAATCTTCTTTCCCTGAAAATAATTTCCTTTGTTAAAAGAAAGAATGGGCAAGAAGAAAGAATGTGAGACAGGAATCCGCCTACTACGTTTGAAAAATCTAAATGACCTTTCAAAAGATTTAGACTTAAAATAAATGCATGAGTCAGGAACAAGTGATCCCCAGTGACTAAACGTCCTCATAAAAATGCCTTCAAACCGTCCCCAACTGTGGATCACTCACCACACCAAAAAAAGGCCATTCGCGCTCGTGAGAACTGACAGGACAATGGAAATTATGTCAGTAAATTTCAAGACCCATTCAATACTAACATGTTCATGGTGCTGATCTGAACCTCAGGAATGGAGAACGGCAGAATCAACATAAACATCTTTCAAAGTCTAAAGAGATGGGGAGGAAAAGGAGAGAAGAGGCATTTCTAAAGAATCTCTTTGGAATTGATTCTCACAACATGGTGGTTTAGAATGATACAATACTGATGGCTCCATCCCTTCTATTATACTGATGGCTCCATCCCTTCTATTATACTGATGGCTCCATCCCTTCTGTCATGAAGGGAGGGGATGTGTAAACTAACCTCCAGCAGAAGCTGCCTGGAAACAAGTTACAGTTTCCCCACAAGCAACTGGAAACACAGTGCATGTCACTGCAGATGCACTGTCCCCATCTTATTTTTAATGGGGGAATGTGATCCATGTAGAGGTAAGGCTAACAATTTGAGGGGCACTAGAGAAGTCATACCAAGGAATGAGTCATTCACTCATCCCACAAATATTCTTTGTTCCCTGCACCCTAGGCATTGTTCTAGGGCAGTCAATATGACCAGAAAGGAACCTGATGGTGTCCCGTGCTCTGTGGGGAGATAGGAAACCAACAACAAACAGATAAGACTGTTTCAGGGAGCAAAAAAATACACTAAAGAAAATCAGAACAGGAGTTTGTGAAGGAAGGTTATTGGACAGCATGGATTTCTTTCAGCGAAGGAGGGCTTCTCAGAGGAGATTTCACTTGAGCTGAGATCTAAACAGCGAGACTTGGGGTAAGAGCTGTCTGGACAGAGGGCAGAGAAAGCAGGAAGGTATAATGCAAGATACAGCAAGGCAGGTGGAAAAACAGGAAGAAGAGCAGCTGCAGGTAGGAAGGGATGAAGCCAGGCAGGGCAGTGAGAGCGATGGCGACCAGGCCATTTGGACCTCAGATCATGGGAGCATCTGATAGTGCTTTAAGTGCAACAAGATTCACAAGTGAAACATAACCTTTGAAATGTAAATTTCAAAGTTTTTTGTGTGCCAAAAATTGGAAGCCATCAAGACGTTCTTTAATAGGTAAATGAGAAAACTGTGGTGCATCCATGCAATGGAGTGTTATTTAGCGATAAAAATAAAATGAGCTACGAAGACACAAAAGGACATGGTGGAAACTTACAGGTGTGTTGCTAAGAATTCAGTGTGTGCTAAGAAAAGGCTGCAAAATATATGTTTCCAGTGATACAACACCCTGGGAAAGGCAAAGCAGTACTGGCAATAAAATGACAGGGTTTGGGGGGGTGGTGGTGGTGAACAGGTGGCACAGAAGGGACTCTCAAGACAATGAAACTGTTCTGAATGAGTCCATAGTGGTGGCTACACAACATGACACATTTGTCAAAACCCACAGGACATGCACCACTAAGAGCAAGCCCTAACATGTGGACTTGAGTTAATAGCAGTGTGTCGGTGTTGCTTTATTATTGTAAAAAATGAACCACATTAACACAAGACACTAATTTTTTTTTTTAATTTAAGATCTATGGGAACTCTGTGCTTTGTTACCATTTTTCTGCAAACCTAAAACCACTCTTAAAAAATCAGATCTCTTTAAAAAGATGAGTTGCTGTTGCGATGCTTGAATAATCCATTCACCTCAGTTCCAGTCTCTCCTGTCCTGTTAGAGTCAATCTACTAACTAGACCTCAGAGTGACCAGCATCTCCAGAGCCTGGCAGGCAGGTGGCATTCAGCAGTGGCTGCCAGGCAAGGGGACTGCCAGTCATACGTGGTGTGGCACCATGTTAGATGTCTGGGTTTTCTGGTCCTGGACCCAGTGAATCTCTCAGAACCTCTGTTTTCTCATCTGTAAAATTGAAATAAAATCATCACCTCCTAACCTTGCAGAGATGCCAAGAGTGAGTAAGATGGTCACACCAGGAACTTCATCTGTTGCCTGGCACACGATGGGCTTTGACTAAATGCAGGCGGAAAAATAAAAATCCATGATAGTTTACCACCCAAATTTTTACTGTGAGGGTCAGATGGCAAAACTATTTCACATGTGACTTGAAAATCCCCATTATAAAAAGTATAAAGAATGGCAAGTACCTACAAAAGTACGTAGCATGAAAAAAACAAACTGCCACATCCCCATGGCTCAGCTTCAAGGACTCCTAATACATGGGCGATCGCTTCTCATATGCACCCCCACCAACTCCCACTCACCACCCCCACTGCATTACATTGACGAAAAGGCAAGACATTTTATCATGCCCATGGTTAATACAGCTTGAATTTAAGTCAAAACTGTCTTTTTAAGGACCACCCTTGTTGACACATCTCAAAATTTTCACTGACCTGGCTTAGTGAGGGGGTCAGAAAATACAGTGCCTGCTAATTTGGGTGTGATTATAAATTGGCATAATATATTTGCAGGCCAATTTTTCATATCTATTCAGACTTAAAATGTATGCATGATTCAACTCAGCAGTTACAATCATCAGAACAGATGTCACAAATAAACCTGAACCTGAGAATAAAGATGCACACACAGGGATAAGACTGTTCACGGTGGAGCTGATTCTACTGACAAATGTTTAGAAACAGCCTCACTATTTGCCAGTGGGGCACTAGAGAAGAGCAGTTTTGCTACATGTTCTCCTTAGAATACTAGGAACACGTAAAAAGAGTAAAGAAGATCGACCTGAACAGATATGGGATGATCTATGAAAAATACTGGCGAGTAAGAAAAGGCACCATGCAACCTTGACGGAATGATGTGAAGTATACCGTCATTAGGGCTTCTCAGGTGGTGCTAGCGGTAAAGAACCCACCTGCCAATGCAGGTAGATGGAAAAGGTGTAGGTTCGATCCCTGTGTTGGGAACATCCCCTGGAGGAGGGCACAGCAACCCATTCCAGTATTCTTTCCTGGAGCATCCCATGGACAGAGGGAGCCTGGAGGGCTGCAGTCCATAGGGTTGCATGGAGTCAGACACAACGGAAGTGACCTAGCATGCACACACACCATCATTAGCGTGAAAAAGGCAGAGTCACACATGCACATATATGACTTGAGCATATTTGCCAAGAGTCACAAAGAAGACACTCATAACAGTGGTTACCCTGGGTGGAGAGGACTGGACCACCAGAAAAGCAGAGAAGGGAGCCTTTCCACTATCTAATCCTGGGTCAGGAAGATCCACTGGCGAAGGGATAGGCTACCCACTCCAGTATTCTTGGGCTTCCCTTGTGGCTTAGCTGCACAAAGAATCCACCTGCAATGTGGGAGACCTGGGTTCGATCCCTGGGTTGGGAAGATCCCCTGGAGAAGGGAAAGGCTACCCACTCCAGTATTCTGGCCTGAAGAATTCCATCAACTGTATAGTCCATGGGTCACAAAAAGTTGGACACGACTGAGTGACTTTCACTTTCTGCTGCTGCTGCTAAGTCACTTCAGGCGTGTCCAACTCTGTGCAACCCCATAGACAGCAGCCCACCAGGCTCCCTCGTCGCTGGGTTTCTCCAGGCAAGAACACTGGAGTGGGTTGACATTTCCTTCTCCAATGCATGAAAGTGAAAAGTGAAAGTGAAGTAGCTCAGTTGTGTCCGACTCTTAGTGACCCCATGGACTGCAGCCCATCAGGCTTCTCCATCCATGGGATTTTTCAGGCAAGAGTACTGGAGTGGGGTGCCATTGCCTTCTCCGTTTCATTTTCTACTGTCTAATAAAAGCGATGGTAGTAATAGTCTTCACAGTAGAAATGCCCATCTTTTCATGATGCTTAATTTTTTTTTTACTACAGGCATATATTATCACAAAGAGCCATATATGATTTAGTGACTGAATGACAGCAACATGTATTATCTATTCAAATATTTTTAAAATAAATGTAAGGAGGAAGGGAAAAAAATATCTGCTAGACCAAACATAATAGCCAAGCACATACAGAAATTTGAAAGAAATCACAACATACAGGAGACCAGCATCAACAGAACCAGTAGCCTTGTTTTAACAGCATAAAAAGGAATGCTGGGTCTTCACCAGTCACAAAGGTAAGTGGGGGATCAACGGATTCCTCAAGAACAAGTGATTCCTGGATTGGAGGTGGTTGGTTGGGGCCATGTTTCCTGTAGCTCTGGGCCCTCAATCTAGAGGAAGTCATACTGGTTCCAGCTCAGGACTTAAAAAAAGATCAGGAAGTGCTGCTGTCTCCTTGCAAGCCACATCCCGAACCCCACGCCGTGGAAGCAGATAAAGGTGACAGCTATGCGCCTGGCATGTCTGTGCTCTTCTGAGCTATTTCCCTACTCTTGGAGTCCTCCAGGCTCATAGAAGGTAGGAAATGACATCCCTTTCCACGTAGTATGCTAACAATTTTATGATGTTTTTGTACTTATTTTTTGGCCTTGGGAATTTGGGATCAGCAGAAATACTGGAACATCTGGGGAAGTCATGCTTCTGAAAGTACGTCCCAGGTGCTGATCCTCTGTTTTCAATATTCCATAGCTTATGTGGACCACACATGACGATGTGAACCCTTATCAGAAAAAAGACCATCAAAGATGAGCTCGTATAACAAGGGGATTTATTTGTGTGCCTATTAGTTAAGGGACTAGCACCATGGACAGTTCTGCAGACTATGTACACAACAGGCAATTAATAAGTGTCTGCTGAAAAACATTCTCTAGGAGAAAAGAAAATTACTGAAGTAAGTCAAATTAGACCTTGAACTTAAAATAGGAATCTTCAAGTATCCAGCCTCTTCCCCTCCCCAAATAAATCTTCTTTTTTAAACTTTTTCTAATTTCTCTGAATAATTTTTTAAAAATTTAAAGTACACAGAACAAAATATCAAATATATTAAAATAAAACTGGGAGTTGTTAAAGCTGTCATCTGGTGTGTGTGCATATATGTGTGTATGATATATATACACACACACAGTGAAAGCTGCTCAGTCATGACTGCCTCTTTGAGACACCATGAATATACACTCCATGGAATTCTCCAGGCCCGAACACTGGAGTGGGTAGCCATTCCCTTCTCCAAGGGATCTTCCCAACCCAGGGATTAAACCCAGGTCTCCCGCATTGCAGGCAAATTCCTTACCCGCTGAGCCACCAGGGAAGCCATATATATATATATAATATGTAATAATATAATAATACATAATGTACAATGATATATATTAATATAACAGTGTATATGATATATATGGCATGTAATGACATATATAATATATATATAGTGTATAATAATAATAGTACACAGTGGAGAAGGCAATGGCACCCCACTCCAGTCCTCTTGCCTGGAAAATCCCATGGACAGAGGAGCCTGGTGGGCTGCGGTCCATGGCGTCGCGAAGAGTCGGACACGACTGAGCGACTTCACTTTCACTTCTCACTTTCATGCATTGGAGAAGGAAATGGCAACCCACTCCAGTGTTCTTGCCTGGAGAATCCCAGGGACGGCAGAGCCTGGTGGGCTGCCGTCTATGGGGTCGCACAGAGTCGGACATGACTGAAGCGACTTAGCAGCAGCAGCAGCAGATTTATAATATATACAATGAAGCATTATTAATGTAAAATCCTCTTTTACTCCATTCAACACTCCCAAAAGTGACAATTATCATGGATTTGGCATATGTCCTTTTGGTGGTAGTTTAGACTCAGAGTAATGTCTGACTCTTGTGACCCCATGGACTACTGTAGCCTGCCAGGCTCCTCTGTCCATGGGATTTTGCTCAATCTTTAGAACGCTCACTAAAACACTCTCACTTACTTTCACTTGCTCGCTGTCTTTCTCTCTCTCCTTTCCTCCCTCTTTCCCTCTCTCTCCTCCCCATTTCCTCACACCACGCTTATCTGACATGCATCATATCGTTCTGTTGGGGGCAGTTACGTTTACATACATAACGCATGGATGTATGTAACGTGCATGTATATGCTAAGTCGCTTCAGTCGTGTCCAACTCTTTGTGACCCCATGGACATAGCTCATGAGGCTCCTCTGTCCATGGAATTCTCCAGGGAAGAATACTGGAGTGGATCGCCATTTCCTTCTCCAGGGGATCTTCCTGACCCAGGAATCAAACTGGTGTCTCCTGCGTCTTCTGCATTGGCAGACAGGTTCTTTACCACTAGCACCACCTGGGAAGCCCACATACATAATATCACACTGTAAATTTTGTCATGCAAATTCCTCTGGTCATAGAAATTTAGCTCATTGCTTTAAACTACTGCCTAGTGTCCCAAGTTAGGGACACATCACCTCTGACATATCTGATCCCTAACTAGTAGCCATTCAGATTGTTTTCAGTGTTTCATTATCACACACAATGCTCTAATCATCAAGACTATCACAGCCCACCCCTCCTCACTCGCTTATACTTGCCTAGAAATAGACAATGGGTGTATGCACATTGCCAGTTTCACTTGATGTTGCCAGGTTGCCACTCCAAAATGGCCATCCCAAATTATAGCTGAAATGTAAAAAAGCTGTTTCCCTGCATTTCTGCCAACATGTGACACCGTCAAATTTTAAAAGTTTTTTTTGCTGATCTCTCGGGTGGAAGATGCCCTGCCCTTTCTTTATTTCCCCTCTTCCTTCTAACCATTTCCAGTCCAGACATCCACAACACAAATGACCACCTCCCCCTCCTTCCTAGTAGAGGGTGGGGTGACTAGTAGCCACAGTTCCTATGAAGTTGAGGAAAGGGGGTGACTTGCCAAAGGCCCCATAACAAAGAAATGGTGGCTAGGTCTACAGCCAAGTCTCCTGGCTTCCAAAGTCCCCTCTTCCCCCCTTGATATTTGTTAGGGGCCTCTGCGTCCAGGGCAGGGATAAAGAAGTAGGTCTAAATCGCCATGAAAATTAGTAAGATTTTCCTGTTTCCATATAGTTATGACATGGATCCAGGGAGCATCTGAATTCAGTCTTCCAATGGCAATCTATCAAACATGATGAGCACACACACTGAGAAGAAAGGCTGCAAGGAGATCCCCATTGGGACCACATGTGCCTACATCCTTTATGGAAGGCTCTGGAGAATGGCTCCTGGGTCTTGGCCAAGTCTGGGGGGCAATTACCTCCACCCCTGAGCCTGCATTTCATAACCTGGTAAGTAGGGCAACACTAACCTCACATGTCCCTAGTGAGACGCAAAAGGGACGACATATGTGACTGACTCCTGTCACATCATCCTCTGACTCCATCCCCAGCCTGGCTCCTCCTCTATGCACAAACATCTGGGATAAACCCCAGCATCCTCTGTTCAACTCTGCGGTTATTTTATTATCCTTGCTGACAGCCTCAGTGTCCATCCACATGGTGAGCCAGAGAACTCACAACAAGAAAAGACCCTGATGCTGGGAAATATTGAAGACAAAAGGAAACAAGGCTGGCAGAGGGTGAGATGGTTGGATGGTATCACCAACTCAGTGGACATGAGTCTGAGCAAATTCCAGGAAAGAGTGGAGGACAAGGGAGCCTCCTGGTGTGCTGCAGTCCATGGGGTCAAAAAGAGTCGGACGTGACTTAACAACACAATGACAATGACAAAAGTAAGAATGAAACAAAGACGAAACTCATGACCTTCAAGGTCTCCCCAAAGCAGATCTGGGTATCCCAAGGGGCTGCTCTGGGACCTGTCAACCGCAAGTGGTCAGAAGCTGACCAGCCTTTCACCAAAGACCACTGGCATGTGTTCTTCCCTGGACAGCTGCCCAGGGAGCAGGGCCCTGGCTAGACCAAGGCAGGGGTTGTTCCTTAGTATTCTAAGAGCCACCCCTGTGCCTTCTGAGCAAAGTGGCTGGAATACAAACGCCCCAACTTGAATACACAAACTCCACTGAGGTGTGATGAGCATCCCAAAGCAGCGAGGAAGCAAAAAATACAGCCTATGGCAGACTCCCACCACACTCAGCCACTTAGGAAGAATGGGCAGGTCCCTCCCTCTGGGAGGGTCAACACACACTTACAGGAGGCACTCAGGTCATCACTTCAATCTCTCCCTCCATTGTTGCCACTCTTTAGAGGCGCTCGGTAAGCCTTCAAAGAAGCTGGCTGTCCATTGTTCGGTGCTAATTGATGCTGTGTTCAGAATCTTAAAGGCAGCACCACTGGACCATTTCTGTAATTTACAGCCAACCCCTGTTCTAGACACTCTGGGAATCCCTAAGTGCTCTCTGCTTGAACCTCCATTTAATTTTACTTTGTGCTAATACCGAAGCCTTCAAAACATTTCTCTCTACACTTGTTGTTTAGTCACTAAGTTATATCTGACTCTTTTGTGATCCCATGGACGGTAGCCCACCCAGCTCCTCTGTCCACGGGATTTCCCAGGCAAGAATACTGGAGTAGGTTGCCATTTCCTTCTCCAGGGGATCTTCCCTACCCAGGGATCAAACTCACATCTCCTGAATTGCAGGGATATTCTTTACTGCTGAGCCACCAGGGAAGCCCTTCTCTCTACATATGACATGGTGACATGGACCTTTCAAATAGCCTAGCATCCTGTTTGCTCTCATCCCAAATAAATGCACATGTATAAAAGTTTAGAGCTTCACAGGACGGGGCTAAGGGCATGAGTTCATTTAACCCTCCCCAAATCGAAGCAAACTAGACACCTTTGATGAGGTAGATCCTGTTATCATCCCCACTTTCTAGATGGAAATTAAGTTCAAGAGGTAAAATACAAATGCCTGAGCCAAAAATACTCAGCCAATAAGATATTCATGTGAAAATGTTCACAAAGTAACATGAGGTTAAAAACACAGGATTCAGCATGAGTGGAATTTTGCAGATAGAATCTGTACCTGCACACACAGAGGGGGAAACACTGTAATGGGCTTGACCAGGATGTCAACAGCATTAACCTTTGGGTTGTGGGGTTTGTCTGATGCTGTTTTTACTTTCACATACTTACATCCTAGAGTGAAGCCACAGGCAGCAAGTGGCTCTGCCCTCCCCTCTCTGGGGCTCAGTTTGCTCATCTGTAATATGGGGATAAAAACAGCACCTGCCTCAAAGGGTTATGTGAGGACTGAAGGGTTAATTCCCAGAGCATGTGGAGGATGGTGCTGGGCATGTGGTCCAAGAATGCTCATTGCTAGTATCAGCAGCATCTGTCATTGCCTCCCCTCCCCCTCCAAGTGAGGTCACAGACTCACGGCCAGCACAGGCCTCCAGCAAGGGACAGTCAAAATCATCATCGGGCAGCTGGCCAGATGCTATTTATAAGCCGATGCTCACTCTGCGCAAGCACAAACAAGGACACCTCCAGAGCCGAGCCACGTGTGACCTTTGGATCCTCACCCAATTCTATTTATTACGATTCCAGTCTAGCGGCCCCGCTGGGTCAATGCTTGCGAGGTCTTTGTTCCTCAGACTCGGTCGCACACTGCTTGCTTCCTTGCTTGACACCTTGCTCTGGGTAATTTTTAAATTTCGCCCACAAGTTCAGTGGAGCTGACCCTTCCAGTGGAAGGAAGTTTGATGCTGAAACAAAAAAGTGGTGGTTGGCTACACTGTAGCTTTGCTCAGATAGTGAACAGCAAAATGAAAATCAAGTTGAACCCTTAGCTCCATCCTCTCCTCTGAAATCAGCACTGGCAGAAGTCAATGCTTTGACTGAGATTAAATTTAAATCATCGAGGTGCACTTAGCCTCACTGATGAAGTGTCTCCTTGACCATGGAGAAGACCAGCTTTGGAGCTGGAAGTTCTGATTGGGGAGTGGGGAAGTGGGGTGGGGAGCAGGAATGGGGGCACTTCCTGATTGATCAGCACTCCTAACCCACAGCATCACTTGGATAGAATCTCTGTCCTGTCTAGAAAATGAGAAAGTTAGACAAGGGCTGTCCAAGCCTTCTTCTAGATTTAAATCTAGTCATTCCTATGAGATTAAAATCCTGCTAAATTTATGAGATTTAAAAGACAGAGAGTTAAAAAAAAAGAGCCAGACAGTAGACAAGCAAAATTTAAACAAACAAAAATAATAATAATAAACAAAAAGAACAAGGAGAAGGCTGAGAGAAGAATAAGGATGAAGGGAACAGACTTCCTTCCTATCAAAACATATAATACTGTGACGATAATTATAACAATGTGGTTTTGTTGTGAGAATAGACAGGCTTCAGTGGGACAAAATGAAAAACCAAATATAGACCTCAAATCACATGAGACTTAATATATTTATAGAGAAGGCAATGAAAATTGGGGGAAAGTGGGATGACTCGATACATGGAGTTTGGACAATTGCTGGCAAACTGGAATAAAAGTAGGACAGGTCTGTCCCTCACATTCACATCAAGATAAATCCCAGATTTGTGAAAGGTTTAAATATAAAAAGAAAATGACAGCAAAAGTAAAAGAAAACATTTACTTAAAAAAATTTTAGTGAGGTCACACTGGTTTATAACATTATATCAGCTTCATATGTATAATATTATATTTCTACTAAAACATTAAAAAAAAAAAACAAATCCTGGACTAAAGAAGCCTTTTCTAATAATGTCATGACACTCAGAAGCCATAAAAGAAAGAAAATCTTGATATATTCATCTACATAAAAATGAAAATTCCTGTATGACAAAATCACTGTAAGTAAAAAGAGTGTCAAAACCATGAAAAAATATTTGCGACTCATATCTCAAACAAAGAGCTAAACTCCCTAGTATATGAGTATATAGAGACAGAAGAGAGGGAAAAAAGTCAGTAGAGAGATGAGCAAAGTGGTGGCCAAGTCCAGCTGGAGAAAGACTAGGTTTCCACCACGACATGCATGAGGTCACATCGGAGGTGCAAAAGACCCCTCCTATGCATGAATCCTGATTCCTTACCAAGACAACCCATCCAATTTGTTCTCCCAGCTCCTCACCAAAGACCACGGAGATCCCCACAGTGGAAGGGGGTCTCAGAGAGTTCTGACATCCCAATACCCAGTCTTGGGCTGGCCCTAGCTTCCTCCTATCCATCCCAAGCCATGAACCCAGTTAAGAAGCCCCTCCCAGCCCTCCAGGCCAGGATGCTATCAAGGGCCCTGGGTGAATGCCCTCCTGCACAAACCCTCCCACAATCAACCTAGCTTTGTTTGACTGCAGGACATTGCTGGTGACTTTTGATGGCTAGGCTCTGGCAACATGACAGATAGCAAATGGTTAAATATAGATTAGTGGCCACATTCTAGCAGCATTGGAGACTCTTCTAGGGTGCAAAGGGCAGGGGCTCTGAGGATGGTGAATTGAAGATGGTCCCCCTGCCTGGGGTCCCTAAATCTGAAAGCTCACAACACGATGCTTTGGTAACCCAATGAAGAAAGATTTTACCAGCAGGATGAAGAGGAGAAGGAAGACACTTCCTGCTTGGACCTAAGACTTCTGTGTACCTCACACCATCACTGCATAACACCTAAGGTCTCTGTCCCCTCAGGACATACTGACTGCATGCTGGAATGCGCTGCAACTCGGGGGGCATGAGACAGGTGTGCCTGGCTTCCATAGAGCTGACAGTCCAGTGGGTGAGAGAGAGAAAGACAGAGAGGGCCCCAACTTGGACACTGACAGTTGGTTCTGGGTGTCCCAGGGAACCAGGAATGTGCTGGGGCGAGATGAGCAAGGGAGGCTTGAGCTAGGATGGGAAGGGAGAGCAGGAGTCCTCCAGGAAACACAAGTGTGTACAGGCTGGAGAGGGTGGTTCCAGTGCAGGTTACAGCAGGTGTCAAGGTCATGAGATTGGAAGGATCGCCACACCATCATGAGGCCACAGAGCAGGGAGGGGCCCGAGCAGGCAGGTGGGACCAGCATAAGGAGTTGGGGGTGTTTTTAGTCTTACAAATCATGGACAGCCCCTGAGAAATTTTAAGCAAGATAAAAACATGGCAGAGGGGGCGGGGTTGGGGTGGTTGGGTATTTCCATAATGAGATTAAAGGTTTAAGAAGATCACTCCAATTACCCAGCGAAACCCAATTAAGTGAGCCTACCAGAGGAAGCGGGTGGGGTGGAGGTGGGCTTCAGGATGCAGCCGCCTCCTCCCAGAGGAGGCAGGAGGAGGCCTGGACCTTGGTGGTCGGGGCTGGAGGTGATGAGAAGCAGATGGGTACTCAGGGGCGGAGCCTGCAGGATGCAGGAATACTGCAGGGATGTGAGGTGAGGAGGGAAAAGGCCAAGTCAGGTGGATTCCCAGGTTTCTGTTAGCCAGGTGGGATGCAGAGCATCTCCTGGGAACACTACAGGAGGATGAGAAGTTGCAGCCTTGGGTCTCTTTCTGAGCCTCAGTTTCCCCAAGTGTCAAGTCAGGGGGCTGGGCTACTGTGGAGTTTTCCCCCTTGTCTCATCACCCAAGTCTGGGCCCCCAACCAATCCAGACAGCACTCTCATATCCAAACAAATCACACGGGAGGGGCCAACGGACACTACGCTCAGCCCACACAGCTTGACAGGCCCCCCTAGGGGACCATCCCCCACAAAAGTCTGGACCATCTTCAGACACGTGCGAAAAAACACAGGACCCAATTTCGCCCAGCCCTGCTGTCTCTATCACACTCCACTGACAAGCTGTCTTTCTCCTGAGTCATTCTCTCCACCTGGCCTCAGACATGACCTTCAGGCCGTTTGGCCTCCTGGCCACTCCAGCAACTGTGAGGACAGACCCTGGGAACTGAGTCCTGCCCTGCTCAGGACTGACCTCCCATGGTTTACAAGGCGAAGAGCTCCCCTCCCTTCCCAGGGGTAAAAGTCTCTGCCCTCAGACCTTGCAAACCCACATGGCAACTCCCTGGCACAGTGATAAGCCCACTCCTGCAGAAAAGTTGGTTCTTAAGATGTGCATTTAAAAATACCCATGGGATGCTGTGGGTATATATAGAGAGAATGAAGCCAGGCACCTCAGCCCACACAGAATGTAAATATATGCCTTGAAATCTATGTTGTATCCTAAATAGAGGCCTGAGATATGAACACCACCAAATAATAGAAATTAGTCTTCAGAGCAACCGTGACGTCAGCCAGCCCGATTCCCAGAACAAAGGCTTGCAGCCTACAGGGTTCTGCTGCCTCTGGTCTTGATCACTTCCAGATAACTCCAGTAACAGAGCTGCCCCCAATTCCACAGTCTGAGGGCTCATCATTAATTCATCCAGCAGTTATTCACTACCTCCATCGAGCTCCAAAAAAGGAGGTATGGAGGCTTACAAAAATGCCTATGGCAATTAAAAAAAAAAAGATAAAACAAGAGGAGAAAAGAAAACACATGATTTTGGCTTAGATACACAAAAAACACACACTATAGGATTCTGTGCAGATTGGAGCTTTGAGATGAAGCTGGACACTGGGCTTCCTAGCAACCCTGGTGAAGACAGAAACACAATTAGACACGTTCTCAGAATCTGAAAAATGAAGCAAACTCTGATACTAAGAATAACGTCTTCCTCTGGCTTCTCACTAAGTGAATGTTCAGGATGGAGTGGGCATGTTCTTTATGTTGTCCCACCAGGGAGGGGGAGGGGCTCATACAGCCCCAAATGACCCCCCAAACTTCACTCCATCAATTCCCACCTCCTGACCCTGCCTTCCACTAGTCTTCTGAAAATTTGTCAAGAATCCTTCTTGTACAGTTTTCATTAGTTTTGTCATATATGTACAATCAGCTGTGGGATAATTTATATTTTAAGTCTACTGACTTTTTTGGACCTACATAAAACTTTATTCCTCCACTTTAATAAGAAAGTCAGAATCAATTTCCAGAAATGTTAAGCGGCCACAAAGTAAATACAATGGAAACAAGTCAATGTAATTATATTCTGGCAGACACTGTACCCTTGCAGGGCTCCGTGCCTGAGGCTGTTCTCTGCTTGTTAGAAGAGGGAAACCAGCCAGCATCCAGTGTCAAAGACACACCAGCCACAAACTAAAATTTTCTCCTTGATCCACAACCAGAAGACTGAAAGGGAATTCAAAGAGAGTAGCCCTCTCACCACGGGATTCCCATATGACAGTCAAAGCCCCGTCTAAGTTATATCAAAAACAACACTGTTCACAGGGCATCCGGGACCACTGCCCACCTGGCAAGTGTGTGTAGCCAGTGGCAAACTGGTAAGGATCTGTCCCAGGTACTATCCACTCCACCCTCTTCCCTTTATGGTGAATCAGTGTCACAATGTTTCCCTGCACACTAAAGAAATTAGTTTGTAACACACTGAAAATTTACAAACAGGTCCTACTCTACAGAGAATATGAAAAGTACTGTTGGAGAATCATCTCTGATATCTGCTGGGAGCAGTGTCCACACTCTGGGAAATGGGTCCCGTCATCAGCTTCAATGCATTTCAGTGTCAGTGAAGTTCATGAGTCTGAATCCAACTGATACTGCAAACAGGGTTCATTCATTCCCCGGCAAACATTCCCTGGGTCCTGGCTTTCCTCTCTTTAGTTCATTAGACTTTTCTTTAATTCTCTGCTACTCTGTTTTTTGAAATCTACTAAAAAACATCATCAACATCATCATTGAATCAGTACCCAGGTACACAGCAATCACCATTGTGCCAGATGTTGACACTGTTTCAAACCTTTAAACATAACTCATTTAATCCTCCCAACAGCCCTTGAGACAGGCACTGTTACTCTCATTTTATGGATGAGGAGACTATGGCATTGAGGGATAAAGCTGGCCGAGGGCACTGAGCTAATGAGGTATAGGAATCAGGATCACATGACCTCTAGGTCCATGATCCTCACCACTCTGCTCATCCCTTTTCAGTCTCACAACGTGAGGCTGCACCGAGGAACCAGGCACCTCGCGCAGCACAAGCTGGCAGTCCTGTCCATGTGGCTTATCAGAGGGAAAGCAGGCAGGAAAGTGAGGCACAGGGTGCCGCCCATACCACATGCTGCGTGAGTGACACAGCCCCACCCATCACTGTTCAGTGTCTGTGTGTTCATGCCTCCATTCACTCATTCATTCATCCATCCGTCCAACATGTAACCCAGCAGGACCCTCTGGGGCCCTACCAGGACAGACCCTTCCCGCATGTCCTCCTCTTTAGCTCTTGTCTGAAGTCCCGGGATAGCAGTATTTATGCATCTCCTGAGTTGTTTTTCAGATGCCAAAACCAACACCAAATGAAAGACATTAACCACTTGATGACCATGAGCATGCAGTCCCCAGATCTACTGGCTCTGAGGATAATGTTAACTGTGACATCGCTCGCCCTCTAACCTATCAACCAATCAGAGAACTGTTCACAAACTGATCCCACAACCTGGACCCTTCACCTGGCCTCAAAAAAATGCTTTGCTAAAACCCATCATGGAGTTCAGGCTTTTTGAACACTAGCTGCGTTTACTTCTTGCTTGGCACCTGCAATAAATGCTGTATTTTCTTTCACCACAACCCAGGGCCAGCAGACTGGCTGCACTTGGTTTGGTAACAAACAGAATCATTGGTGGCCTCCCTCCAAACAGTGGAGGGAACGACAGGCGAGGTCCCCACCCTGTGACAGGCACATTCCGGTTGGCACAAACACAACTCGCCAGCAGACAAAAGCATCATATAGCTAGGGTGCTGCCTACCTTAAGTGGGGTGGTCAGAGAGGAGGTGACATTTAACCTGAAACATGCAAAATAATGGGTTGAGTAACAAGCTGGGGGACACTGTCCTTAGTGAAAGAATAAGAGGAGCAACCATGAGAAATAGTATGACAAGTTCAAGAAACATGAAAAAAAAAAAGCTAAAGGGGCAAGAAGGCTGTGCAAAACAGGGAGAGATACAAGAAGACACTTGGGTGGCATCAACCATGAGCCTGGAGTTGCACTGTCTTTCATCCTTGACTCAAAGGACAGCCTAGGAGGTGGGTACTTCCAGCATCACCAGTTTACAGAGGAAGCAAATGAGGAAGGAAGTCTCAAAGCTAGCATGCAGGGAGTGGGTTCAAGCCCAGGCAGCCCAGGGTTCCGATTCCACACTCCTAACCAGGGCCACATGGTCACCGCTCACAGGATGGAGGATGTGGTGCCTGAGGGAAGCAGGCCTCGGAGGTCATGGTTGGGGGTTTGGGCTTTATCCAATGGCATTGGGGCTTCCCTGGTGGCTCAGATGATAAAGAGTCTGCCTGCAATGCAGGAGACCAGGTTCAATCCCTGGGTCACGAAGATCCCCTAAGAAGGAAATGACAAGCCACTCTAGTATTCTTGCCTGGAAAATCCCAAGGACAGAGGAGCCTGGTGGGCTACAGGCAAAGAGTCGGACAAGACTGAGTGACTAACACTCTATTACTCTGTTAATGGGAAGCAGAGTGGGACAAGATCTATTGGCACTTTGAGAGTCTCTCTGGCTTCCCCAGAGGCAAGGGCAGAAGCAGAGAGACCATCAGAAGCCAAATGACAGTGGGTTAGAATTGGATGGTGGCAGAGGGGTCACAAGGTGGGCAGAGGTGGAGGTGGTGGGTCAAGATTTCATACAACATGGGGGCCTGGCTGCACAGACAGGATTCAGAAAGCAAAGAGGATGTTCCAGCTGAGACAGGGGCTGGACCTGGGGGCCAAGCTGGGCTCAGTGACCTTGAGTCAGACAGCTTGCTTCAGTGGAAGATACCTTCATCTGACCACCCGTCCACCCAATTAGCATTTCAGAGCCTGACCAGGGCTGGGAGTGATGCGATAGCAGGTCAGCAGGTGTGACCCTTTAGGTGCTCCCCACCCAGGGAAGGAGTCTTGCAGGAGAGGTTGCAGGGGCAAAACTACACAGACACACAACAGGCAGGACCTCAGGGGCCCAGAAGCCCTTCTATCACAGAGAAAAACCTCATTCAGCTTGCACACAACCTGTGACGGTGAACTCCTCTCTCACCATCAGCCGTACGGTAGACAGCAAACAGCACAGACAGTTCCCATCTTCCTCTGCCTGACCCCAGACCACCCATAACGAGAAGACTCTGCAGGTGGCCTCAGCACAAAAGTCAGCTCCAGACCAGAACAGCACACTACACTGAGGCAAGCACCTGGCCCATGTGCATGTCCAGCTCTCTGCTGCTTCTTTCTGAAGCAGAAAAGGTCAACCATGGCACTAGAGGTAAGCCTGCAATGTGAAGAGACCACAATAGGGGAAAAAAAGAAAAAGAAAAACCGCAAAAGAAAGAGATGAGTCAGGAAGCGGATGATTTAATTTAAAAACACAAACTCCAGTGAGGATCCTCAGAGTGAAAGCATGTGCTCTAAGGGAATTGAAAGCTGTCTGCTGTACTCCCCCCACCACTGCATGTCCCGGGGCCACCTTTTGCAACCAGGACTGACAAGTCCCACCCTCTTTTTTAGGATTGTTATCTCCCAAGCTTGTTCTAGAATAAACAGCCACAGTCCTCAGTATTCTTGCAAATTTCAATCAGCTGAAGTCCTTTAGAAAACATAGCATCTCAAGGGAACTCAACCTTGAGCAGAGGGTCAAGGTGGACCCCAAGCTCCATTACTATATACAATCTCCATTTATCAGCTGCTTAGCTCAGCAAGATCCAGGCACAGATACGAACGAGGGTGATAAGGTGGTTTTAGGGGACTCAGGGACCCAAGGCACAGTCACAGAGATTAGTCCCTTTTCAAATTCGCCTCTATGCTTCCAGAGAACATTAAGGGAGAACCTTAGTTTGGTGCTGAGATGATGCTGACTCCCCCAGAACCTTGCAGATCTTGGTGTTTTAACAAGCAGAGAGGGTCCCTTGTGTTAGAAACCTTAGTGGGAGACCATGAATGCATGCTAAGTCATATTGGTTGTGTCCAACTCTTTGTGACCCCATGGACTGTAGCCCACCAGGCTCCTCTGTCCGTGAGATTCTCCAGGCAAGAATACTGGAGTAGGTTGCCATGCCCTCCTCCAGGGATCAAACCCACATCTCTCATGCCTCCTGCATTGGCAGTTGGGTTCTTCACCACTGGCACCACCTGAGAAGCCCCAAAGGGAGACCATGTCTAACTAAATGATATTTTATATTCATTGTTTAACTTTTATGGTTACCTTTTATCAAAAGCAAGTGACACTGGTTTTCCACTTGAAGTCGCAGTAAAAGATTTCATTTTAAAGTGGGTTTTAGGTAAAAATACACTTTCTTTTAATAAAAATTAAGAGAAAATATTCAGCAAAGTCACTAAAGGTGGCAGATGTGTGGGTTGAGGAGGGCGCTTCAGAGCACATGGTATCTGTCCGTCTGTCTGCCGCATCTGTGATGTAGAGCCCTTTGACGGATGCTGGCTTAGGCCACCAGGTGCCACCTGCCATGTCCACGGGGTGTCCCACTCATGCCTCAAGCTCACTGTGGCCCGAATGAACTTCTCTTTCCCCATAGCCTGCTCCTCCCTGAGCGGTCCCCTCCCGGGCCAGGAAGGGAACTCCGTCCTTCTGATTCTCAGGACAAAACCTGAGGGCCACTCTCAGCCGGCGCCGTCCCCCTCTTCCTGATCTGCACCCCCAGTTGGTCCTAGTGGCTGCCTCTCCTCCTGTGCCCACTGCCCCCACAGTACTCAGCCACCACCATCTCGGCCTGGACCATCGCGGCGACCTCTAAACTGGTCTGCCACCCTGACACCTGCCTGCCCTCGCCCAGTGGCCTGGGGTTCCCCAAATCCTAGGTCCAATCTCCAGTCTCTGGGTTTTAAACCCTCCAATGGCTCCTGGCATACTGGGAGCAAAACCCAAAGTCCTGGTAGCCCCCTCCCACAACCTGTCCGGCTCTCTCCTGCTGCTCCCTGACCCACCGGGGCTCCCGTTGGGGGCGTTTCCCCTGAAGCTTCTCCCCCCTCATCTGATGGCTCATTTCCTCCCTGCCTTCTAGTCCTGGCTGCAGTGCCCCCCTCCTCAGTGAGGCCCACCCTGACGCTCCATTCAAACACTCAGCTGTCCCCCACCCACCGCAGGTTGGCTTCCCTCCCCCTGACCTCCCTCCCCTTGTAGGCAGGATGAGTTCCTACTAATGATGAGAACCAGCTACTGCAGATCTCCCCATCGGACACAGGGCCCCAGGACCTGCTGACATGCCAGCTCTGCTCACCGACCTCCCCACAGCCAGAACAGTGTCCACACTCTAGGGCAACAGACAGCAGTTCAGCTCAATAAAGAGACCTGATTCCTATTCACGTCTGTTCCTGGTGGCACCTGGGCTTTGTGAATCCAAGCTGGGGACTTGAAGTTTATCAACATTAAACTTCTCCATGTTGGCTCAGCCTTCCAAATGGCCTGTTGAGATGTGTGTTTGACAGTTTGACGCTTAGTCACACTGCTAATGCTTTTATCAATTCTATCATCTACCCAGCTGTTAACCTGCCAAGTTGTTAAGGCAAATATTGATGGTTCACAACTTAGGAGAGAGCCCTGTGGCACTCCTCTAGAGAACTGGGGGGTCATCACTATTACAGTTATCAAAATGTTTTATCATTTTTTTGAATATAGCAAAAAATAGAAAAAAATAGAAAAAAATAGCAAAATGGACAATTATATATACACCACTGAGACTCCAAAATTGTTACATCTTGCTGCATTTCCTTTGCATATATGTGTGTGTGTGTGTGTGTGTCTGACCACCACCCAGAGAGCGACCTCATAGGAAAAATCACAGGTCAGCAAACTTTTTGTGATAGGCCAGATAGCAAATATTTTCAGCTGTATGGGCCTACGGTCTCTACCTTTTTGCCTTTTTATACTGTTTTAAAAAGCAGAGACATCACTTTGCCCACAAAGGTCCATATAGTCAAAGCTATGGTTTTTCCAGCAGTCATGTACAGATGTGAAAGTTGGACCATAAAGAAGGCTGAGCACCAAAGAACTGACGCATTTGAACTGTGGTGCTGGAAGAAACTCTTGAGAGTCCCTTGGACAGCAAGGAGATCAAACCAGTCAATCCTAAAGGAAATCAACCCTGAATATTCACTAGAAGGACTGATGCTGAAGCTGAAACTCTAATACTTTGGTCACCCGATGTGAAGAGATGACTAATTGGAAGAGACCCAGATGCTAGGAAGACTGAAGACCCTGATGCTGGGAAAGACTGAAGGCAGGAGAAGAAGGGGATGACAGAGGATGAGATGGTTGGATGGCATCACTGACTCAATGGATATAAGTTTGAGCAAACCCTGTGAGATAGTGAAAAACACGGAAGCCTGGTGTGCTGCAGTCCATGGGGTCTCAGAGTCGGAAAAGATCGAGCAATTGAACAACAACATGGTGTCTATCGATTACTCCTGTTTGGAGGTTCACGTGAATTACTTGCTGGGGGACACAGCTCTGGGCAGTCTGCCTCCAAGCCCAGAGGCTTAGCACTCGGTCGCCCCGCCTGCAGGGAGTGAGTAGACAGGCCTGAGGGTGGGCAGGAGAGCCCAGAACCGACTAGAAGACCCCTCAGCCTGCTCTGCGCTCCTCACCACACTGTTGCGGAAGATTGTGGGTTTCGGGTAAATGGGCTCATGATCAGGATGAGGGGCAATTTCCTTAAGCTTTGAAACCTCAGTTTGCCCATCTATGAAATGGCAGCAATGGTAGGACCATCCTCCCAGGCCCTGGTGAGGATGAGAGGGGATGTGCAAAGGTCTGGCATGTGATGTGGGCTACCCGAGGGTGCTGCCAGGAAGTCAAAGGTGAGCTGTTTGTTTAGCATGGTGAAACTGAACAACTCTAGATTCCTAATGTGCTACTTATTTGGATCAGGAGCCATGTGGGGAAAAGGAGGACAGAAACAAGGACAGAAGGGCACTCCAGGAAGGGAGGAAGCAGACAATCCTCAGGGCCAGGGGGCAGTGACCCCCTGGGGCCCATGGTCAGCACCCTGCAGCCTCCACTTCATGCTCCCCTTCTGTTCCAGAACTTTCTCCAGCTATTGCTAACTCCACCCATCTCTTGGTCCCCACTCAGCTTCTAGGAGCTTTTCCCCACAGTGTCACAGGCCCTGAGCATATGGAATTCTCCCTTTAACAACCGGGGTTAAACCACAGGGGCACAGCTGCAGAAGGAAGCTTATATGTCAGGACAGAATCAACATCTCTGAGCCAAGCTCAGGAAGGACCTTTATACCAGTGCCAGTAAGAGAACCCGGAAGAGAAATGAACCAGGGGCCCGATGGTGTCCCAGAGACTAACTGTGACAACAAAAGAGCTGCACATATGCCCGCACACATGCCTGACACATCCAGAGCAACTGATCTCTAAAAACCCACCGTGGTGCACATGCAAAAAAAAGACTAGATGAGCCCTCAGTCCTACTATGGTTCCCAATGTGTTAATAGGATTTTTTGCACTTGCAGAAAAGTGGTAAGACTATATAATAAACACCCCCCAGGTTCAGCAATAGTTAATATCTTGCTCTATGTATTTCATATATTCCTATACACATACTTCTCTTATAGACCATGGGCACTTTTCAACCATCTTAGAAGTAAGTTTTCTAAAATCGTGACACTTCACTTCTAAACAGTTCAGTCTTTAGCCCCCTAAAGCAAGGGTTCCCAACCTCCAGGATCTAATGCCCAATGATCTGAGGTGGAGTTGATATATAATAATAAAGTGTACAATAAATGTAATGCTTTTGAGTCATCTGAAAACCATCCCCTCAATCTGGAGAAATTGCCTTCCATGAAACCAGTCCCTGGTGCCAAAAAGGTTGGGGACTGCTGCCCTAAAGTAACATCACATCAAACCAACTAATTCCCTGGATCATGTAATACTCAGCCCCTTTATCAAATAAAAATTTTCTCTAAACTTGGCATTTCTTTTTCAACTGAGTTCATCTTCATCCATGTGGACAGGATACAAACAGAAATCACCCACTCTGCTGTCTGGACATTTTCTAAAATGGTTCTAAAATCAGGCCTCTTCTCCCCACTCTAATTATCCCCTGACCTTCACTATGATTCTACAGCAGTGGTTCTAAGAGTGGCTCTGACCAGCAGCAGCATCTGGGAATGCACTAGAAATGGAAACTCTTGCAGGTCTTCTGCAGACCTGCCCCAGAGCCGCTGAATCAGAAACTGCAGGTGGGGCTGCAATGGCTGGTGTGACAAGCCCTGCCCCTTCTCGGGGGGAATTCAGATGCAGGTTCACAAACTGAACCACTACTCCCTGCTCTCTGACCCACCATCTGGAAGAATACTTCCTCCCCTCTAGGAACGCACTGTGTCAGCTGGGAAATTAACAACAACAACAAAATAATTGGTTAGATTTTATTTTGCATGTATCTTTGGAAGTAGAAGGGTAATACCTTAACCTCCTGCCTAAGTAATAACAATGTGATATGATCAGGCAAAGACTATTTCTGTCCCACAAAAAAACAGGCTGCAGAACACACTAAGGTCTGCAAGTAGATGGGGTTCAGCTGTGACATGTCAAATTATGTCAAGATGCAGTGAAGAAAGAGAGCTAAAAATAGCACCACCAGGCTGAGCAGAAAGGGTTCTGGTTCATCAACTCCAGGACCAGAAAGAAAAACATCCTCTGGCTACGCCTCAGGTCCTTGGAGGCCTCGGACAGGAGCCTGTCCATATGCCATATGCCCTTATGCCCACAGCTACATGGGTGCAAAGGGGAGGACTCCAAGGGAGGCAGGAGTGAGCAGGTTGCTCCAACGATGATATTTTATAGTTTAAAAATAGAATGTTCTGTGCGTGCAAGATATGAACAGTCACACCACAAGCAAAACTATTGCCTTATGTAATAACAACAATGTAATTAACAATCCTGTAAGTCATGGGCTGTGAAATCGATCGCAAAGAGGGCTCAATTGCTTGGCAACCAAAGAGTTAATACTAAAAATAAACAAATAAAGAAATAAATAACCAAGGGGAAAAAGTCTAAATCTATTCCATGTAGACAGAGAACTCAAACTGCAAGCTGCCCATGGGTATGGCTCTGGAGAGAAGGTCATTTATGCTAAGGAAATAGTACATTGTCATGAGGGCTTCTTCTGTTAGCTCGCCTGGAAAAAGTTGTGAAATTAAACAGCAGCAATTTTGCAGCGTGTCTGCTTTTCCGGGAATGTTTGCTTCTTGGAGAGTCACACCGAGGTGACAGCTAAAATGATTGCTCCAGGACAACTGTTCCCTTTCTCTCCTTAATCAAACCATGTATCCTTGATGATTTCTGAATGAACTTCAAGCATGGTGTTTGGGTTTTCTTTTATGATGTGTTATGCTTAGATTTCTGTAAGTGGTTACCATCATTATGAATTTGCATAAATCTGTAATTCATCCTCACAGTATAACATGCCAAAGACATCCCACAAAAGGACTGCTACGTTACCATCTTTGCTCTCCCCACACCCTCTCCCCGCGTGGCCCCCCACCCCCACCACATGCCCAGCTAAGAAAAAAAGCAAGCATTTGGGGGATGGGATCTGGCATTCAGAGAACCACCCTCTCCTGAAGAATTTAGGATCTACATCACCATTTCCCTCCGGGTCCAAAAACTTGCCATTTAGAAAGATAGTAGGGCATGATGATCAGGAGCCAACTTTGCTTCCAAAAACTTCCCCCGACCCACATTAACACTGAGAACTAGCCTTCCCATCTCCCTCTTTGGCCCCAACTCCAGATAACCAACCTCACTGGCAAGCCATTTTTCAGAACCCCCCAATAAAAAAAAAGGTGCTCAGTGCAAACTCACAGAAAAGCAGGCTCCTCCCCATCCCCCACCTCCCAAGCAGTGATTCGGTGGAGGAGATTCCAAGGGATAATGACTTCTGCTGGTGCAACATTTTTTTCCAGATGCTAAACGAAGCTTTAAACCTCCATGGTTGGAAACTTCCCCTACTTTGAATTTTGACAAAACCCGGCTGTAGAAGAGGACCCGGTGCACTCAAAATGCACATCGATTTCAATCTATTATTTCCTGGAAATTATTTTACAAGCTGGAGATGAAAAGGCATCCAGGTGGAATTTTTATTTTTAGCCCAGAAGTAATAGGTTAAAATAGCATTGCTGTGACAACAATAGACTCTTTTTCTGGTCTCTGTGGCTGGAGGGCAGGGCGGCTGGCTAATCCTGGCCTGACCCACCAGAAGCCTAAGATACATAAAAATGACCCATCTGTGGGGAGCAGGGCACACCCACCCCTCACCCTAGACTCCCAACCTGACCATTTAATTCAAGAGGTCGGGGAGTGGGGGTAGAGGTGGGGGGTTGGGGAGGGGAACCCTTCCCCCCTCGACTGGGCCTGCTGCTGTTCACATTTGCAAAGTCTGCCTTTAAGAAGCCTCCCCCGCAAAAAGACGCCCACTGCCCTCCCTCCCGTGGTGGTGTCTGGGGAATCCTACTCACCTTATGGTCAAAGAATGGTACCGAATTAAGGCCCTCATCCTCCCAGGAAACTCTGCCTCCCTGCTGGCGCCCGGATCCCGTCTCCCCAAACCTCCCTCCAAGGGAGTGGTTGGCAAACAGCCCTGCAGCGTTCAGGGCTAGCTCAGTTCCCCGAAAAAACCTCCAACCCGGAGCAGCACTGCAATTGTCAGGACGCTCCCGTCTGCCTTTGGGGGCTGAACACCATTATTATCCGTAAAACATTTTTAAATATAGACATTGCAGGAGCGCGGCCGGGGGCGGGGTGAGGAGCGCGGCCCAGGGCCTGAGGAACCAGCTCGGGACCGGTCCCTCTTGCTCCTCTTGGTCCCCATGGTTTGTCCCCCAGCAGTCAGGAGGCTGCCCGGCCGGCAGCTGGCCAGAATCTGAAGCAAGCCCCGAAATCGCACCCCTCCAGCCACCTCCTCTGGCCTCAGGCACGGTGCATTGGTTACAGGGGTGCTCTCCCCACCCCCAATGCTGCCTCGCTGACCTTGGGGAGAGGGCGCACCCTGGCCATGCACAGCCGAGAGGCGGCTGCTGCAGTCTTAGGTCAGGAGGCTGCCCGGAGCCAAGCCCGGAGGGACCAGAGAGGGACTCTAACCTCCAACCTCAGTCCAAGGATGCTGAGGGCAGGACCCCTTTGCACCCTCTGTCCCAGGCCTGGGATGGGCGCATGTGAAGGCCCAATATCTATTCTGTCTGTACCTGTGTGACTGGCTCAGGAGCTCCGCCCAGCGAGGAGGGCCCAGAACAGGGTTACTGGGCCTCAGCACTTCATCAGACATCAGGGGCCACACCCTTCCACACTATGGGCCGGAGTATTGTAGGATGTTTGGCCTCCCGATTCTCAGTCCTTATGAGATGCCAGGAGCCCCCAACCCCAGTTCTGACGACTCTCCAGCCACTGTGATATCCCCTGGGGGACAGAACTGCCCCTGGCTGACATTTCTGCTCCAGACAACGGCAGCTGTGGGTCTGGATCCTGTCCCACCACCTCACGACAGCGTGGACTTAGGAGAGAGGCTGCTCTGAGCCTTGGTGCTCTCATCTGCAAAGTGGGGTAACAGGCTGTCCGGCACTCAGTCCAGGGCCAGGAACTGATTAGCAAAGGTCCTGCTATTGGGTCAGCCTCACTGCACCCAGAGGGGCCCAGATCCTTCCTGAGGATGGAGATAAACCCAGGGATGAGGGCTGGATTCCGGAGCGAGGCTGACCCAGGTGTGAGTTCTGCATCCACCACACTGTTGCTGGGGCTTACCCCCATGTACAGTGTACACCTCCCCAGGGCTGTAGTGAGATGAGCTGAGATTAGGTGAGCAAAGTGCAATAAAGGTTCACCGAACAGGAGCTGGGGGGCGGGGAGGGAAGGGGGGCAACCCCAAGAGCAGAGCCCAGAGGGGAGTCAGGCCCCTCCCACAGCCCTGTAGTGAGCACACACAATGTGAACACGGGACACTTTTGGGGAGTTATTCCACATTTGGGGCTTCCCAGGTGGCTCAGTGGTAAAGAATCTACCTGCCAGGCAGGAGACCAGGGTTTGATCCCTAGGTGGGGAAGATCCCCTGGAGAAGGAAATGGCAACCTCCTCCAGTATCTCTCTGGAAACCTCTGATTCCAGCAGGCACAGATATATTGCTTCTGCTTTTCAGAAAAGAGGCCTGGCCCTGCTAATGATACCTTTCTGTTCTCCTGCTGAGGAGACGTGGGGGGAGGCCTTGGGCACTGAGGAGCCAGCCGGAGGCTCTTACAGTTGAGGGGCAGCTGATTTCTGCCCCTTTTCGGCATCAAGAAAACTGAGGACTGGAATCTTGGCCAAAGGCAGAGGACAGAATATAAACAGTTTACAGTTCACTGGGTAGCCAGGCCTGGTCTCACCCTCACTGTTGATGAGCCCAAGGCAGGCCCTTCTGTGACCACTCTGTCTGGTGGGGAAATTCAGGCTTGGACAGGTAGAATCAGCTGCTCCCAGGCCACATGTTAGGAGCTGGCCGGGGGGCGGGGAGCCTGGCACAGAAACCACCTCTCTCTGAAGTGGACCTGGGTGTGACCCTCTGCAGCACTGAGGTGACAACATCAAGCCACGAGTCACTGTCCAGCTCAGAGACAGTCCCAAGAGCGCACCAAGTGAGGTCAGATCCAAGGACCGCTCCCGTGAGACCTCAAGTCAGCCGAGCACTGGCCGCATGCTGAGCCCCAGACGTAGCTGTGTGCGGAAAAAGAGAATTCAAGGTAGTCCCCGGGCCAAGTCACTGAGCTAGACGGGGTTAACCACAGAAGTACCGCTTAGCCCAGTACAGGGCTCCTAGGAGGCATGCAGCCCCCTGGGACAAGCTCTCAGGCGGATGATCCGCAGTCACGCCCTCCTGTCTGTAGGGAGCCCATCACTGCTGGAGCTCCCTGACCAGGTCTTACTGAGTCCTCCCAGGGGCTATGGAGGGAGATACTCCATCTCCCTTGTACAGATGGGGAAACTGAGACCCAAAGAGGCCTCGGGGGGGGGGGGGGGCTGAAGGAGAGGGAGGAGGGAGAGGGAGGGGAGGGAGACCCCAACCAGGTCTTAGGACATCCCCATCACAATGATCCTAAATCAAGTGAGAGATGACAGATGAATCACAATTGTTCCAGAGGGATGCCCTAATAGCTCCAAGCTTACTTAAATCCACCAACCATACTGATTCAGACGATGGGGAGACATGAGTGAAATGAGGTGCCCTCCTGCCCTCAGACACCTCCATTGGCAACTTCCTGGGCTCTAGCCCCCAGGGTCTCTCTCAATTCCATCCCCTCGTCCCCATCAACACCAGCCTAGCCTAAGCCATGCCCACTTCTCCCCTAGAAACCCCTCTCCGTCCACTCACCAAAGGCCAGGCACAGCGGACTTCCTGAATCCTCCTGGAGAGTGGGGTCAGGGTGGGTTTACCCACCTCGTGGACAAGGAATGGGGTGGATTTACCTGCCTCGTGGACGAGGAACAGGGATGCGGGGTACAGAGAGAGGCGGAAGCTGCACAAAGGGCCCGGCTGTGCCTGGGGAGACCAGGACCACGGGATGCTCACACTTACTTTCCTGCCCCATCTGCCAAGTAACAACAGAGTCCTGTTTTATCTCACATCCCAGGAGGGTACACTATCATTATGTCCAGGTGGGGACACTGAGGTTCAGGGAGGGCATGTGACGAGCCCGAGGTCATGGTTAACATGCAGCAGAGGGCAGAAGACGGTCACCTCTCTGAAAACCAGAGTTCCAGTCCCGGACAACCGGGAATGTGTCTGCGCACAGATTACTTCATTACAGCCCACACACCCACAAGGGATGGACACTTCTATCATCCCCAAGCCAGAGATGGGAAACTGAGGCTCAGGGAGGCAACAGGTCAAGGCCACACTGAGGAAGCAGAGCTGGGGGAGCACCCTGGTGTCGTGGCTCCAGGACAGGACTTCCCTGCAGATGCTGTGGCCGAGCGATTCTCTGCAGTGGGGCAGCCTCACACTGCAATATACTGAGCAGCATCTCTGGTCTCTACCCTCTAGAGGCCAACAGGACTTCCCTCCCAGTTGTGCCAACTAAAAAGGTCTGCGTGCACGCATGCTCATTCCCTCAGCCATTTCTGCCTCTTTGCAACCCCAGGGGCTGTAGCCCACCAGGCTCCTCTGGCCATGGGACTTCCCAGACAAGAATACTGGGGTGGGTTGCCATGCCCTCCTCCAGGGGATCTTCCCCACCCAGCGATCAAATCTACATCTCTTACGTCTCCTGCATTGGCAGGTGGGTTCTTTACCACTAGAACCACCTGGGAAGCCCCAAACAACTACATCTACAGGCTAAACATGGCCCCAGGCTGCCTGGACCTCAAGATTCTATCCTTTCCACTAGATTCAGAGAGGAGCAGAGGTGGGTCACCTCCTGGGGTGGCCTCTGTACCTTGTGGCTTTCAACCCAGGCTTAAGAGAGAGAGGGGAACACATCACAGCTCAGGGGGATCCGTGTCTTACTTCTGACCTTCTCTGGTGAGGAGCAGGACAGCGAATGGAGTGCTCTGTGGGCAGCCCCAGCGGGTAGAGACAGCCTCTGTCCCCATTTTACAGATGCAGGGAGTGAGGCTTAGAGAGTTCCAGCCACCAGGCTGAACTCACACAGCAAGGCAATAAGAGGGGCAGAATTTGAAGACACGTGTCTTCTAACAATGCTTAATTTCCTCTGCTCAACTACATTGTCCATCTCTCCATCATTTCCTGGAAGGAGCTGACTTTGGGAGAACCCGGTCTCATATGGAAGAAAGATCCTCCACAGAAAGGGAGAATGTATGTCTCTGATGGAAGACAAGAAGCAAGGGGCTATCAGCAGACGAATGGATGAGGAAGCTGTGGTACATATACACCATGGAATATTACTCAGCCATTAAAAAGAATTCATTTGAATCAGTTCTAATGAGATGGATGAAACTGGAGCCCATTATACAGAGCCAAGTAAGCCAGAAAGATAAAGACCATTACAGTATACTAACACATATATATGGAATTTAGAAAGATGGTAACGATAACCCTATATGCAAAACAGAAAAAGAGACTCAGATGTATAGAACAGACTTGTGGACTCTGGGAGAAGGCGAGGGTGGGATGTTTCAAGAGAACAGCATCGAAACATGTATATTATCTAGGGTGAAACAGATCACCAGCCCAGGTTGGGTGCATGAGACAAGTGCTCGGGCCTGGTGCACTGGGAAGACCCAGAGGGATGGGGTGGAGAGGGAGGTGGGAGGGGGGACCGGGATGGGGAATACATGTAAATCCATGGCTAATTCATTTCAATGTATGACAAAAACCACTGCAATGATGTAAAGTAATTAGCCTCCAACTAATAAAAATAAATGAAAAAAAAAAAAAAAAAAGAAGCAAGGGGCTGTACCACCTCCATGAAACTAACAAGCCCCACTTGGAATTTAACCAAAGGCCTGATACTCCCAGCACACTCTTGTGGAGACTCAGCAGAAGCCGCTGGTCATTTCCAGCTGTTAATTAAACAGACGATCCTGACTCTGAAGCAAGAGCAGGGTCTGATTGACTCATGCAAAGCTCACTCTCCCAGCACACACTCTTGGTCAGACTCACAGGGACTCTGCTGCTGATAATGAAGTTCTGCGCAGTTGCTTGGCAGCGTGGCCAGCACTGCGCTCCCACGTCCTCTAGTATCTGAGACTAAACCCCAGAGACAGGTGACCCACTGAGTTGATATGAGATTGGGATCTATCTGACCTTCAGGATAGAGGTGAAGGTCAGAGAATCTCTCCTGCAATCCCTCTGTGATTAAGAGGGCTGGACTCATCTGGCCTGAACTGGCTTACTCCCATCATGTTTGCTCTGCTGAGCCACCTTTTGCTCTTTCCACTGGGCCCTGCATGCACACTACATGCTAAGGTTTCTTCAGTCATGTCCGATTCTTTGTGATCCCATAGACTGAACCACTTCAGGCTCCTCTGTTCAAGGGCTTCTCCAGGTAAAGAACACTGGAGTGGGTTGCCACGTCCTCCAGGGGATCTTCCCGACCCAGGGATCGAACCCACATCTTACATCTCCTACATTGGCAGGCAGATTCTTTACCACTCATGCCACTGGAAAAGTCCCTAAGGACGCCCAAACTACCATTGACAAAGCCCAGAGCAGGTCCATTTAACTTCCAAGCTTGAACTCTAACCAATTTCCTTCTCCTCTCACAGTGAAGATGCTCCCTCAGCCCCTGGGATCTGGAGCCCCAGTGGACTGGATGCATCTTTGTGATCCTCTGCCCCGGTCACCCCACCTTCCCATCAACCTGTGTTGAATATCCCTCCTTCTTGGACGGTCAGAACATGCAGCTCCATGAGTCCTAACCTCCGCCCATAATCACCCTCATCCTGGACACTCCCCCAGGGCCATCGTGCCCAGCAGATGGCTTCAGGATCCTCCCAACCATCACCCAGACAGCTCTGATGCCCACATGAGGACCAGTCCAGCCCCCTGGCATCATGAATCCTTGATATTCCCAATATCAACCCCGCCTCCAGTCACCATGACCATGGCCAACATAAGATGACTTTCCTCAGAGATCTGCCCCCCTACTGAATATGTGAAGCTCTCATGTCTCGCCTCCACCTGAGTCGCCCACCCTTCCATCTACAGACTTCCAGTCCACAAGGTTCTCATTCTTGCTCTTGGCCCCTCAGCCAGCCCCTCCCAGGTATTCAGTTCAGTTCAGTTCAGTTGCTCAGTCATGTCCGACTCTTTGCGACCCCATGAATCGCAGCACACCAGGCCTCCCTGTCCAGCACCAACTCCCAGAGTTTACTCAAACTCATGCCCATCGAGTCGGTGATGCCATCCAGCTATCTCATCCTCTGTTGTCCCCTTCTCCTCCTACCCCCAACCCCTCCCAGCATCAGGGTCTTTTCCAATGAGTCAACTCTTCACATGAGGTGGCCAAAGTATTGGAGTTTCAACTTCAGCATCAGTCCTTCCAATGAACACCCAGGACCAATCTCCTTTAGGATGGACTGGTTGGATCTCCTTGCAGTCCAAAGGACTCTCAAGAGTCTTCTGCAACACCATATCCCAGGTATTACTTCCATTGAATTCAACCTGGGGCCCCATGGTCAGGATGTCCTGACAGCAGCCAAGACTTTCTCACTCCCCTGACCTCCGCCACACCCTCCTTGTCCCTGCCTTCTGCGTTGTTTTTTTTTTTTTTTTTTCTCATTTCTGCTCCCAAGCTGAATGTAGAAAAAGTCCAAAACCATGCTCCCTGGCAAACTCATTTTATTTGACTTCAGCTGGACACTAAGCACTTGCAGGCTCTCTCCTCATCCCCAGCTGATCTTCTATCTCATTTTCCAATCCTCGAGGGGAAGCAGTGAAATCAAACACCTTTGTGTATTTCTAGAAGCACTGTAAAGCACGCAACCCTCCAGAATGGCAATTCTGCATTATTTTTCAAGAGGCACAGAACACTGAACTCCTTTAATCTGTGTCTCAGAATCTATCCTGAAGAAAGGGCCCTAAATACAGAGAACACCACATGCGTGAAGGCTACATGGTTTTATTAGTAATCAGGCTGAAGATTTTGAAGCACTGAAATTATCCAACAGGAGCAGGGCCAGGTAAGTAAATTTCATCAAAGTGGGTATTCCATTGAAACACTGCCTCTGCCTGCAATTTTGGAAACTAAACTCTAATTTCAACTACTTGAAATAAATCCTTTTATGTGATGACAAAAGAAATAAAACAAAGTGAATCAGGTGCAGAGTAAGCGTGTTATACTCTCGGGGTGGAAGATGAGAGCAAGCACATAATGCAAGTATGAGGGTTGAGAACGTGAAAGTGGCCAGAAGAAGTCTACACCCAGGCTATGATGGTCAACAGAAGGACATTCATCGTCCTCTGATGAATCAGGGCAGAAGGTTTCACAGGGGAGGTCAGATTCCGGGAGCTGACTTGTGAAAGATGGCGTCTTGGCAGCCAGACAGTTGGCAGAAGATATCTGGTGCTTCCAGTAAGTGATGCTCGTGAGACTTGAATCAAGGTCTTCATAATTTGTGACACCAGGATATACAAGAGGATGGGCAAGCAGCCCTTTGACCTTGGTCAAGGTTGGGGAAATAGTCAAGGCATGGCTATGATTTCTACCATTAATGAGAGGTCAAATCCCTAGGACCAAGAAAGGGAAGGTTGAGGATAGGGGTATCAGTCAAGGCTGAGGTTAATGAAAGGTGAGACCCCGCATGGTCCTGGGATCCAGGCTGGGTCAGAGAGAAAACTGTCCCAGGAAAGGGCTATGAGACAAGAAGGGGGACTGGAGGACAATGTCACATGGAGGTTGAGAACAGGTGGGGCTGGACAGAGCGCTGGCTGTTTGAGTTTAGTTTTGGAGGAAGAGTCCTTCTAAGGATGTGGCAACGAAGCAAAGAACCGAAGGACATTGAAGGGATAGACAGTGGTAAAAAACCTGCCTGCACCACAGGAGACGTAAGAGACTCGGTTCAATCCGTGGGTTAGGAAGATCCCCTGGAGAAAGAAACGGCAACCCAGAAGTGGTCTCCAGTATTCTTGCCTGGAGAATCCCATGGACAAAGGAGCCTGGAGAGGTACAGTCCATGGGGTCACAAAGAGTCGGACATGACTAATCGACTAAGCATGCATGCATGAAGGAACCGACAGCTATGCTTCTGATCTCTCTCAAAATGCAAAGTCCTTTAGCATCATCACTCCTTTTGGGGATTTTTTTCACTTCCTTGTCTTCTTTTTATGGGGTAGCTTACTGTTTTTTCTTATCTATCTGCTTATTACTGGGTTAACCAAAGAGATCATTTGAGTTTTTCTCTAACATCTTACGAAAAACTCGAACAAACTTTTTGTCTAACCCAATATTTATCCATCAACTACCATTTTCCCAGGCTCCTAAATAAAATATTTCCTTAATAAAAAAAAAAAAAAGAGTCTACAATGAAATGGGGTTTTTCTCTCCTGAGCATAAGAAAGGAAGAACCACAAGCACCTGTCTATAACTCACGTGTAAGAGAAATGTGGATGTCTCAACAAGCATCACGTAATCATGGACACTCTTCAGTTGATATATTTGGTGAAATATGAAATAGACTCCTTATATGGAATTTTTCCACCAAAAGTAAAAACAGAAGCCAGACTATGTGTTGAGCACTTTCAAGCATTATGGGATTCTTTCTGTGGCTTGTTTGTTCGTGTTTTCAACCCCACTATGCAAAAAAGGCTTCCCAGGTGGCACTAGTGGTAAGGAAGCCACCTGCAATGCAGGAGATGCAAGAGATGTGGGTTCAATCTCTGGGTTGGGAAGATCCCCTGGAGAAGGAAATGGCAACCTGTTCCAATATTCTTGCCTGGAAAATTCCATGGACAGAGGAGCCTGGTGGGCCCCTGTGGGGAAACCACCTCTGCTCCCACCCCCACACCAGGCTAAGTCAAGGTTTCCTGCTAAGTGCCCATCAGACCCTGGCTTCTGCACACACTCCCATCTGTCATTTCTTGTTCAGGGTCCATCTCTCCTTCTAGACTATGAGTCCCCTGTAGGCAGAACTGTCTCCTGCTTACCCCCATCATCCCAAGGCCTCGCATGAAGCCTGGCACATAGTAGGTCCCTAACAGATGTGGATAAGTGTGTGAATGAATGAATGTGGAAAGTGGAAAGTGGATGCACCTGGAAGGTCCCTGGAGCTCCAGGTTTGCGCCTCCACATGACATCCTGGTAGCACTGATTCCCTTTTTAGGTTCCTGAGAAATGGATCCAACCCAAGCCATCCAACCAGAAGACAATGGGCCCACAAATCAGGACTGATGGTGGTAGTCACTCTATGAACTAGTAAAGCCAGGGCAGATTTGGGTTTTTGCACCATCCAACTGCCAAGGCCAGTCATGCATCCAGATCAGATTTCCATCTGATTAGACATCCTAAAAACTCCCACTGAGAGGCAGGTCTGTCACTGCATGGCCAGCCTGTTGTCCAAGGGAGTCGAGGCCACAAGCATGTAGGAAACTACATGTACTGGCATCTTTGGCCACAGAAAGAGTGCCCTACAGGAAGCCAGGCCAGACCAGTTCCCAACACGGTTAAGAAGATTCAGCCAAACATATTCGTGGACACACGTTCCAGTCATGGGGCCAAAAAATCAAGCCCTAAAATGAGGATCCTGGCAACTATCCATGGAGCATCATGATAGAAGTGATCACTTGGATTTGTCCCTACTGTGATCACACACCACACACCACAGCAATACAAGAACAGCCCAGTTGGAAATGACCACTTTCTCTGGTTTAAACTTCCTTAAATTAGAACAAAGTCGTGGTACTTGGATGATCTCTTCTTCTGATCAGCCTTCAGCCCAATTTTCCTCTCACTACCAGGTAATAAGAAACTTTGTAAACTTGAACAAGCCATTGCCTGCTTTAAAATTCTGAAATTTGATATTAGAAAAATGAGAAACCACATCATGTGAGGCGATCTGGTCAAACAGACATTCAGAGAGCCCCATTCTCTTCCTCGTCCATTAGAATTGTGGAAAAGTGAAGGACATAAGCTGTGCAAACAGAAAATACTTTCCAGAAGTGAAGTGAGTCTCCTGATTTCCCTTTTCTATAATGTTCACAGACAAAGGCAACAACTACTGTAGAATTTCCATGTCTTTAAAAAAATTGACTAAATTAGAGATGTTTCAAAAAAACAACTCACTTTCTGGCTCTCCAAGAAAATGATGTCCTTACTGTGAATATGAAGTGTTTACATATGACTAACATTTGTATGAAATCCAGAGTATGGAAGTGGAGTGACAGAAAAGATTATTTAAGGAGTTTTTCAGCTGATTGCTTTCACTTCTGAGAGAGCAGTAAGGGAAGAACAGGAGGAGAAACATCCTGATAGTTGAACGACTCTCTGATGGCCAGGTGACAAATGAGAAAGTGAAGAAGCTCCAGTCACAGAATGAGTTTGTACCCATGGGCTACTCTTTCCCACAGTTGAAGCCAGAAAACTGAAAGATCCCTGAGATATGGAGGGTCTTCCCCCTATGGAAGTGGAGGGCTGAGGAGGAAACTCAAGAGAAATCCATCCTGGAAAAAAACTCCAGGCTTTCAGCTACTGAGATCTAGAGAACAGGAGAGAGTGGGAGGAATCCCCTTCAAGGCAATGCAGACCTACACTGAGTGTGAGACAGCTGCCCACCAAAGTCTAGGGGCAGAGAAGCAGATCTGAGAAACTCTCCAGTAGACCCAGAGGGCAACCATTAGTCTCTAGGGCCCCTGTATCCGCTAGCCAGGCTGTAACATGGAGACAGCACTCTCAAGGTTCAGAGAAGTGGGACCTCAGATGTAAAGCACAAGGAGACCTCTCTGAATAGAGCCCAAGCCATGTGGAACGAAAGCCCTGACCCTCCTTTCAAAGCACTTGAAACCTGTAGTGAACGGAATCAAACCAAACCTACAAAACAGCCCAAACTCAGTTCAACCATGGATGAGATTGACTTGGCGCTCCAACTCTGACAGCTTGAAAGAAGAGGAATATAATGTTGTTTGGTACAAGATGTCATACAGGTTGTAAAAAAATAAGATGCATGAAGAGGCAAGAAAATTTGAACCATGATCAAGAGCAGAAATACACAATAGAAGATCTGACTAGGACCCAATTATAAATTTTTCTTAATTTCAGTAGTTTAGCTATAGAAATTATTAGATAGGGACTTTAAAGTAACTATGATAAAAAATTCTAAAGCATAGTGTGTATATGGAAGATAACACATCTCAAGAGATGCAGAACTGAAACACATAGAAACTATAAGAAGGATCCCAGTAGAAATGCTACAGTGAAAAATACAATATCAGAAATAAATAATTCTTTATATGGGCTTATTGACAGACTAGGTAGAGCAATGGAAATGACCTGTGAACCTAAAGACTGGTATACGAGGCTCCATGATAGCAACAAGCTAAACTATAGATCAGGTATATTATCAAAGAAAGAGACAGCTAAAAAAAATAGCCCTTTTGGCCAAAGACTGGCTCTTCTGCAAAGGAATCCAAATATAATTGGATCAGACTACAGAGGAACTTAAGCCCTTGTATACTGTTGGAAATAATAGAGTAATCAGCTGGCAGTTAGTGGAGCCTAATAGCTGGGTTGGTGTGATACCAACAGAAGCCAACAGCTTAAAAGAAAAATTAGGGAAGAAACCTTCAAAGAGAGACCTACTAAAAGTACCATCATCTCAGAGTGACTGTGCACAGCTCTAAGGATGCATCCTCTGAGAAACAACATCCAGGGCTCCACAATGTTTGCGAGGGTGGGGGGGTGGTAAAACAACAAACTAGCCTACCTAAGTCACAAAACATATAAATAAGAAAACAGCAAGAGTGAGGGAAGGGAAAATCGGTATCCAGTGTTGCTAAAATATATTATCTAAAACACTCAGTTGGGGGGGTGGGGAAAGTTATGAAATGTGTAAACAAACAGGGAAATGTAACCAGTATATCAGGGAAAAAGCAGACAAACAAAACAGTCTATGAAAGGACCCAGATATCAGACTTAACAAAGACTTCAAAGCAGCTATTATAAATGTGTTCAAAGACTAAAGAAAACTATTCTTTGAGAAGAAATGAGAGATCTAATGGCAATGTCTTACCAAAAAGAGATTATCAATAAAGAGACAGACGTTATTTTAAAAAAGAGAGAGAGACAGAAGTTATTTAAAAGAATCAAATGGAAATTCTAGAATAGAAAATTACAATATCTAAAACAAAAAATTTACAAGAGGAGATCAATAATAGCTTTGAACTTGCAGAAAAAAGAAATATCAAACTTGAGAGTGAAAAGTATTCAATTTGAAAAACAAAGATAAAAAGTAAAGATAAAGAACAAAGGAAAACAAACAGACTCAGAAAGTCTGGGGTCACCCTTAAGTGCACCAACATATGCATAACAGGAGTACCAGAAGGAGAGGCATGTGAGAGAGGAACAGGAAGAAAATGCTGGAAGAAAGAATGGCTGAAACATCTCAAATGTGATTTTTTAAAAAATTAATCCAAGAAGCTCAAAAAGCCCTAAGAGGATAAATTCAAAGAGATCCACATCCAGATACAAATGTTGAAAGATAAAGACAAAGAGAAAAATCTTGAAAGTAGCACTAGAAAACTGACTAGTGTCAAATAAGGTGACCCAAGATTAACAGTTGACTTCTCATCAGCAATAATGGAAGCCAGAAGGCAGTGGGATGACACATTCAAACCGCAGAAAAAGGAGAAAGACTGTCAACCACAAAACTTATATCCAGCGAAACTATCTTTCAAAAATGAAGGTGAATTAAGATATTCCTATATAAATAAAGCATAGGACTCATTGCTAGCATACCTACCTTATAAGAAATGCTAGGCAAGTTTCTCAGGCTGAAAGCAAGAGATGCCAGACAATAATTCAAATCAACATACATGCAAAAACAAAGAACATCAGCACAAGTGATTATGCAATTATAAACGTGTGTTAGTAATTACACTGGGTTGGCCAAAAAGTTCATTCAAGTTTTTCCATTACATCTTACGGAAACTTTCTTTTGTTATCTGATTTAAAAAACAATTACATAACAATACAAACTAAGTGTGTGGGAAAAGCTGTATGGGGAAGAAAAATACACCAGATGGAACTTGAATCCACAATAACAAAGGAAGAGAACCATAAATGGTAAATAAGGTTCATATAACAAACATTATAAATATCTACTTGATATCATTTATTCTCTTAGCTTCTTTAAAATATATAAGTTCATATAAAGCAATAATTGTAAAAATGTTTCACAGGGTTTGCAACATATATAGATATAATATGCATAATAATTACAGCAGAAAAAGAAAGAAGAAAGAACTTTATAGCAATAATGTTTCTGTACCTCACTGAAATTAGCATAAATCTGAAGTATTCTGATACGTTAAAATGTATTTGGTAAGCTCTAGAGAAACCACTAAGAAAATAGCTAAAAGAAAATTAAAGAAATAAAAATGTGACACTAAAAATTCACCAGTTCAAAAGAAAACAGTGAAAGAGGAATAGAGGTACAAAAAAGACATATGCATCATAGGAAACAAAAAAATGAAATACCAGATGCAAAACCAACTATGTCAACAACATTAAAGGCGAATAGATGAGACAACCCAACAAAAGGGAGAGACTGACAGACTGAATAAAAAATCAGATCAGATCCAACTACACCCTGTCTACAAGAGAAACACTTTAGATCAAGGATGCAAATAAGTTGAGTGTAAAAGGATAGGAAAAGACGTTAACACTCAATGATAATTACAAAGACCAGTTTTTTCATTAAGTTGGCCAAAAGGTAATTTTCTAATTTTATCTTTCTTTCAATATTTATTAATTAGAACTTTTCTATAAAGGAAAACTTTGCATCATCAACCATTCAGATACCCCGAAATGTACAGAAGGCAGAGAAAATGCTTGCTTCTTATTTAGTGACTTTGAGGATAATGTGCTGTGTGCTTAGTCACTCAGTTATGTCTGTCTCTATGTAACCCCATGGAGTGTAGCCCATCAGACTCCTCTGTCCATGGGATTCTCCAGACAATACTGGAGTGGACTGCCACGCCCTCCTCCAGGGGATCTTCCCAACCCAGGGATCGAACCCAGGTCTCCCACATTGCAGGCAGATTCTTTTCTGGCTGAGCCACCAAGGAAGCCCAAGAATACTGGAGTGGGCAGCCTATCCCTTCCCCAGGGGAACTTCCCGACCCAGGAATTGAACTGGGGTCTCCTGCATTGCAGGCAGATGCTTTTTGAGCTGAGCTACCAGAGAAGCCTGTGTTGTTGCCCTGGAAACATATAATGGTGACCAATAATCTTTTCAAGTATCATTCTACGGCATGGGTTTTAAAAACAATAATTTTGATGTATTTCAATCAATTTTAACCATTATTCTCTTTGATACGCAAGCACCTCAGTTTGGCCAGCAGAAAATCATTCAGTTTGGTTCCTATATTCTTTTCTTAATTAATTATTATTTTTCGTTGTTCTGGGTCTTTGTTGCTGCACACAAGCTTTCTCTAGTTGTGGCAAAAGAGGGCCACTATTCATTGTGGTGCACTGTGGTGCCGTCTCTGGCTGCAGTACATAGGCTTCAGGCACACGGACTTCGTAGCTGCAGCACACAGGCTCAGTAGCTGTCAGCTGTGGGCCCTAGAGCACACGGACTTTAGCAGCTCTGGCACAATGATGGCTAAGCTGCTCCGCAGCATGTGGAATCTTCCCGGATCAGGGATCAAACTCGCGTACCCTGCATGGGTGGGTGGATTCCTATCCTCTGTACCACCAGAGAAGTCCAGTTCCTATATTCTTCTGACATACCCTTGTTAATCCTGGATAGCTTCTTTGCTTTCTGGCATGATAAAGCATCTCAGACCAAGAATCAGTCATTTCTCCAGGAAATACTGCTCCCTTTTAATGAGAAATGGGGCTCAGCTAGCAAAATCTGGGCAGTAGCGGGTGTTCATTGCTACAGTGCTATCACTACTTGCAGGTCTTTTCAGTGAACAGATTTATAAAGTAGATATGTTAAGACTAAAGATAATTATGAATGCATATTGGTATCTCCAATTCAAATTTAATATTATAGGACTCTAGGTAGCTTTAAAAATTGTATCTTTTCTATTGTGCTAAGAATCTTGATCCCTAACAACAGTAATGTATTTCTTATTCGCTTTTTTCAAAATTATTCCTATAATAATTTCAAAGTAACAATATCAATGTCACAGTTCACAGTAAGATTAACAAATATAGGTATGGTTTCTTGGCATTTATATAAGCACGTGTGTCCTTAAACTGGGTTTCCCAGGTGGCGCTAGTGGTAAAGAAACTGCCTGCCAATGCAGGAGACTTAAGAGACATGGGTTCTATCTCTGGATCAGGAAGATCTCCTGGAGGACAGTATGACAACCCAGTCCAATATTTTTGTCTGGAGAATCCCATGGACAGAGGAGTCTGGAGGGCTACAGCCCATGGGGTCACAAAGAGTTGGACATGACTGAAGCGATTTAGCACATATTCACACACGTCCTTAAACTATACCCCACTAGGGATGGATAGTTAAAATCAGTGGTTTTAAAGTCACTTGGAGAAATTACTTTCCCCAAGGTTAAGCCACCAACTTGATATACAGTTAGGGTTAGGTTCAATGATGACATCTGATTCAATTTTTCCCTTTTTAATTTTTGAATACATACAGTATATATGTTTCAAAACTTAAAATTATGTAGCTAAGTACACTCATAGAGGTCTCACTTTTGTAGCTGTCTCCTGTACTCCGCGGCTCTTTCCCCAATAAGCAACCATCTTCCTTAGTTTTTGCTTTGGGCTTCCAGAGTTTCTTCTGGACAATCTAAATACACCTACACATATGTACATATGCATGCACACACCCCCCTCAAAGGCAGTATACTATAAACACTGTTCTAGATTTTTTCCTCCACTGCCAATATATTCTGAGGATCACCCCATGGTGGTACACAGAGCAGCCTCATTTTTCTTTACGGCCATCCAACATTCCACTGTGTGGACATACCACTGTTTATCCAGCCAATCCACTAACCATGAACATGTGGGTTGTTTCCAACATTTTGCTACAATGAGTAATGGCAAAATGAAGAGGCTTGCATTTGTGCTATTTCATATTTTGCCAAGATATTTTGGGATGGATTCCTAGAAGTGGGATTACTGGGTTCTAAGGGTGAAAGTGAAGTGTTAATCATTCAGTTGTGTCTGACTCTTAGTGACCCTATGGACTGTAGCCTGCCAGGCTTCTCTGTCCATGGAATTCTCTGGGCAAGAATACTGGAGTGGGTAGCCATTCCCTTCTCTAGGAGATCTTTCTGACCCAGGAATTGAACCCACGTCTCTTATGTCTCCTGCAATGCAGACAGATTCTTTACCATCTGTGTCTGTAATTTTGCTAAATACAGTCCAGTTGCCTTCCATAAGTTTTATACAGCTGCTCTGTAATGACAATAGAACAGTGTTTTTGTTTAACTATTTTTATGTGGTTTATTAGGTAATACACACTAGCAGCACATTCTGACAACTAACTATAGATGCAATAGCTCATGATTTACAACATACTTCAGTGCTTTGACTTATTATAGTTTCTAATATAAGTTCCACTACTTTAGAGGATGCAGTATGAATGGATTGATTTCTTGTAAATAATACACATGCACAGAAAAGAAACATGCATGTATCCAATAGCCAAAATTTGCAAAGATAAACACTCAGTGATGAACATAGATGCTTAAGATGGGTTTTCTTTTTATTAGAATAAAAAAACACTACAGATGAAGTTTAAGCCCCTGCAGTAACCTCGGGAGCCCAATCACAAGTCCCAACTCTGCCAGCCAGCACCGCAGCACAAAGACTCCACTGACTAAATTGTCAGTTTTCCTGCTCATGATTTCCTGTTTCTCTATTTTACACACGCATCCCCCTTTTTAGCTATTGAATCAATGCTATGATAAATATCCCTTGATGACTGTTCTTCTACTCATGATGTGATCTTCTCCAGGGCAAAGGTGTGGGTGGGCATTCCTAGGTCATAGTGTTCTGAACTCAAGGATGTATGCCATGTTAATTTCCTAACTGGTTGTACTCATTTATGCTAACATCAGCAGTGCATAAAACTTCCTGTTTCTGCAAAGTTCACAAACACTTGCCATCATCATATGTCTTGACTTTTGCCAGTCTCACGGGTGGAAATAGTATCTCATTGTTTTAAATTTTCATGGAATGAGAAAATTTACTTTCCATTGGCTTTTTAAAATTAATTTTTCCCCTTATAGGAAAAATCAGCATAATGCAAAAGACAGGGAACAGCTTATATATCTATCCTCATTCTTGAGAACTTAGCATCTTTATGTCTATAGCCCCTTGTATAAATCTTGGATATGTGCATATATAGAAAGAATATACTTCATTAATTTTAGAGAAATGCAAAGATAATCACACAGATCCATTTGGAGTTTCCCCTGATTTGCTTGTTTTAGCTGGTAGTTCTGCTGATGGTTAACTATTTCTTTGTTTTCTGTGTTTCACAGAAGAAATATAGACTTCTAAGAATGGTGTCTTTGAAAACATGACCAAAAAACTCTCCACATTTTCTGTTATGACTATTTTCCTGTACCCAGAGCCTAGTATTTCATTTTTTATAGTTTGATTTTTTTATGCTCATTTGCCAAAAGGAAATGCTTTGCAAGTCCCTTGATATCTATTTCTATACCCATAAAAATAAAATACATTCACATTTACAAATTATTCATCTACATCTTGAGAAATTTACCTTTTGACCTTAAGGGAAAAAAGTATGCAGGAAAACGCCACTTGAGTTTCAATACTGAAGAATTTGGGAACCTACCTATTAGCAAGTATGTAATAATATGAAATAATATCTTTGGGGCTTCCCCAGTGACTCAGATGGTAAAGAATCTGCCTGCAATGCAGGAGACCTGGGTTCAATCCCTTGGTTGGGTAGATTCCCTGGAGAAGGGAATGGCTACCTACCCCAGTATTCTTGCCTGGGAAATTCCATGGACAGAGGAGCCTGGCAGATGACAGTCCACGGGGACATAAAGAGTCTGACACAACTGAGCAATTAAGACACAATAACATCTCTAAAATAACTCAAGTAAGACCAACCTAGACAGCATATTAAAAAGCAAAGACATTACTTTGCCAGCAAAGGTCCGTCTCGTCAGGGCTGTGGTTTTTCCAGTAGTTATGTATGGATGTGAGAGTTGGACTATAAAGAAAGCCAAGCACCAAAGAATTGGTGCTTTTGAACTGTGGTGTTGGGGAAGACTCTTGAGAGTCCCTTGGACTGCAAGGAGATGCAACCAGTCCATCCTGAAGGAGATCAGTCCTGAGTGTTCATTGGAAGGACTGATGTTGAAGCTGAAACTCCAATACTTTGGCCACCTGATGCGAAGAGCTGACTCATTTGGAAAAACCCTGATGCTGGGAAAGATTGAAGACAAGAGGAAAAGGGGACAACAGAGGATAAGATGGTTGGATGGCATCACTGACTCAATGGACATGAGTTTGGGTAAACTCTGGGAGTTGGTGCTGGACAGGGAGGCCTGGAGTGCTGTGGTCCATGGGGTAGCAAAGATTCGGGCACAACTGAGCAACTGAACTGAACTGAACTGAAGTCAAATAAAAGCTAATTTGTAAAAGTATTCTCAATACCAACAAAGATAATGTGGAAAACTACATTATGAGGTTTTTGTTTCTTATTTTTCACATGTGAAGGTAAACATGGACCAGATACATACAGGACATTTATATCTTGTATAGACGGTATACTCCAACTTAACAGTAACACTTTTGCACTACAAGAAAGACACCACTGAATACTACTGAGTCTTGAACTAGTAGAATGTTTTCAAATCATCGATTTGTACTGGCATCTGAATTCTTAATAGGAATAAACATTTCTGTGATTCTAAAAGAATGATTCTTTTTAATGAGGTACAGAGAAGTCCTTCAAGCTCAAATAAAAATATTGTCACAAAATCTACCTTGTATGATTTAGCCCCAATTCACAACATGAAATATACACTGTATCTAAAGAAAGAAAACAGCAGGCTGCTGTGTATGGTTTACCCTTTGATGAATTTACTTCACTAATGCAAGTGACTGTGTATGAAGAGCTCATATGAAAATTCATGTGCTCAGAAAATCCTTTAAGAAAAATACAATTCTATATCTTGGCTGGAATCTCTATAACCATCAAGCATTAAATAGAGTTGTTTTACTCTAACCATTACCATAATAACTTTTCTTATAACAGTTTCATAGATGGGTTATTTGCTATTTGCTTTTCAGTATGCTTAGCATAAAATTTCACTCTCATTAGCCTTTTTTTAAAAATATGAGGTCAAGTCATATAAAGAAAACTCAGAAATTAACTCAGTAAGCAATTACCCAGCACATAAACCCTGGGAGGGTGGGGGGAATCACTTGATTCCTGATCATACTCTTAAGTGACATTACTGAGCTGGATGGAGCAAGGGAAACTGAAGACTCAATGGCCACACTTCCTGCCTCATCTTTTCATCCCAGGATTTTTTCAAACAGAGGAAAAGAAGGTCCCCCTAATACAAGCAAGCTTTTTTTTTTTTTTAATCTTTTGGCCACACTATGCAACATGTGGGATCTCAGTTCCCCAAGCAGGGATCGAACCCACGCCCCCTTCATTGGCAGAGCAGAGTCTTAACCACTAGACCACCAGGAAAGCAAGCCTTTTGGAGGCAGTAGCTCCAAAGTCATCCCCAGCTCTTCCATGGGTGAGGCAGGCTCTCTACCATTCCTTGGAGATCATTTCTCTTTGAGCAAGCCTCTCCCACTCTTACTCACCCCACATTGAATCTCATCGACCCAATCCATCATCCTACTAATCCGAATGTGTCCCATTTAATTAGCACCAAGACGACATGACAATGACGGATGCTGGTGAGCTGAGGAAAGGACAAGCCCACGTTAAGCACCAAGGTCAGCGCAAGTACATTTCAGGGAAGGAAAGCAAATGGGACCACCAGCCCCAGAAGGTCAAGTCTCCCAACTCCTCCCCCCTCCCCCGACTCAAGCCAGCCTCTCAAGAGTTCAGGCATCACTAGGAAGTTTTAATTTCTTTTTTAAAGATTGTTTTTGATGTGGACCGTGTTTAAAGTCTTTATTGAATTTGACATACAACATTGCTTCTGTTTTACATTTTGGCTTTTGGCCACAAGGCATGTGGGATCTTAGCTCCCATTCAAGGACTGAACCCCCACCTACTGCATTTGAAGGCAAAGTCTTAGCCACTCAACCACCAGGGAAGTCCCAGCAAGTTTTAAAGGACACCTGTTTTGAAGACCACAAGATGGATGTATTTTCTCCTACCCAACAACCATCATACCCTTTTCCTTGCAGCCCTGGGTTTCATTTGAGGGACCCACTCCTTGCCCCTTCTTATCATAAGATTTCAAAGAGGCTGACAACCTCCAAACCAACAAGACACAATTTCCTAGAGTTTTGTTTTTTCTTTTTGAACAAATAGAAAAGGGGAAGTCTCCTCTTTTTCCGAGTTGGAGGGAGCCTGCAGCCTACAAGAGGCACAAAGGAAAGAAGAGCTGGCCTAGGAGTGGGCCCAGCATAGGGTCCCGGGTCAGGAGATGGAGAGGGAGTGAAGGCTGATGATATAATAAGATCCTCTGGATCCGCAGGCCTACGTCAGTCTTCCCCTGGACTCACCAGATTTGACAGCCAACATACACCCTTTACATGAAGCCAATGTACTTGGGTTTCTCAACAGTAACTAAAGCCACAAGCAATCAAAGAATCTTGACGGATGAGATGAAAAGCCTTCTGAATGGAAGGCGTCTTGTCTCTATCACCCAAAATTAATCACAAGGTCATGTTTCACCATCAACAAGCTACAGAGGACAGTGTCACATGGAAAATTTCAAAGCTGGAAGAAAACGCAGAAATGACATGATCCAAGTCCTAGATTTGAGGTGTCAGAACCAAGAAAGGCCACGAGGTCACGGGCAACACAGACATAGGACAGGGACCTGGGTCACATGGGACAGGGACCTGGATTCAGGGACCCTGATCCTGGTGACATTCCAGGAAACCAGATTAGGAATCGGGATGCTGTGAGAGATGACTTTCTACAAGGCATGTGTGCCCACATGTGGAAACATGATGATAACATGTTTCTACCCTCCTGAAACTGTGGAACTCGTCCACCATAAGGGATTTGGGAAATCAGGGGAAAAGGAAAAAGGAAGGGACAAAAGATCACAGGGGACTCAGGCAGGCCTGATACCATCTCTGTTGAGACACACATGGGATCCCCTCAAAAAATCAGGGGCATTAAGACCCTGGAATGGCCCATCATTAACTCCCCAACCTCTGGACTGCGGGGCCTGCTGGGTGGGCTCGAGCAGTGAGCAGGGTTTCTGGGCTTCACAGTCTCATGAAAAATACAGCCAAGTGGAGGGAAAAGAGAAAGTCATGCATGCATTCCAGTCATAGTTCAGCATTCACTGTGCTCCAGGCACTGCACTTGGTGCTGGAAGACTGTTTCCATTTAAATGAGATTCAGGCGATGAAAACAGGCATGCACACATGATGTGTATCATATATATTTGCATTTCATATATACTTGATAGAAGAAATATTCAATTGTGCATAAATAATCTATTTCTGCTTGGTGCTAAGTGTGTCCAGAGAGAATGCGGTGGGACTAGGAGGGGAGTGCAGGGGCGGCTGGGGGGGACTGGAATAATGAGATGGAGCCAGAGATGCTGAGATCCAAGGCAAGGCTGCTCTAGGCAAAGCTCTTCCTTCTTTTCTTCCCTCCCTTCCTTCCTTCCCTCCCCTCCCCCCTGAGTCTAAACAGGACTTCTGTTTGTTCTAAAAAGACTGAGCACCTGTTATCTGGAAGAAGGGAGGTCAGCCCAGCCCTGCTAGGCAGTCCCAGCCAGGTGGAGCAGCTGATATGAAGGAAGTGGCAGGTGCAAAGGCAGTAATAGGAATCAGCTCTAGCTGGGCACACACCTCTTCCCCACAGTGCCACGTCCAGGTGCTCAGACACACTGCTGCCTGGAAGGAGCATGTTATGTAGACTCAACATGTCCCCAGCGTGTTATGAAGACTTAACATTTCCCCGTCCAGCCATCCCACACACACAGGTCCCACTACTAAGAGATGGACAAGACCCTGGGCTCCTACCTTTTCAGAGTTTACAGTATAGTGGGCTATGGGCAGGCAGAGACAAGGAAGGGAAGAGGAACCTGACACTGAACAACTGATGTGATGGGCATTTTTCTCCATCCTTCATTTCATTTTATATCACAAGAGACAAGTTTGCTTCCCAGGTCGCTCAGTGGGTAAAGAATCTGCCTGCAATGCAGGAGACACAGGTGACATGGGGTTCAATTCCTGAGTCAGGGAGATCCCCTGGAGGAGGGCATGGCAACCCACTCCAGTATTCTTGCCTGGAGAATCCCATGGACAGAAGAGCCTGGTGGACTACAGTCCATAGAGTCGCAGTCAGACACAACTGCAGTGACTGAGCACGCACACACTCAGACAGTTCATCAAGGCTGTTTTTACCACAAAACGCAACACATACATGTTTCCCCAGATACACCACACACAGAGCTCCCTTTTCAATATAAACTTGCTGTTGATTCATGGATAAGCAGTCATCTTCTCCATCAGAGGGCCAGCCCCGTGAGGAGGATGTTATGTCCCTTTTGATCCTGGGGTAGCCGCGGCCCCAGCTCTGTGCCTGCATGTAGCAGGCCTCTGATGGACCTTAACTTCTTAAAGGAGTCTTTTCTACCCCACTAGACTCTAAGCTGCCATTGCATCCATGACATTTAGAAATCATGAAATAAACATTTGCAGAGTGGACCGGTGGGTGGAGGGTTTGCTCTCGAACATTCAGGGTCAGCTATGTTAATCACAAGCTGGAATCAAGATTAACTGATTAACAACATCAAATATGCAGATGACACCACTCCAGTGGCAGAAAGCAAAGTGGAACTAAAGAGGCTCTTGATGAAGACGAAAGAGGAGAGTGAAAAAGGTTAGCTCAAAACTCAACATTCAAAAAACTAAGATCATGGCATCTGGTCCCGTTATTCCATGGCAAACAGATGGGGAAACAATGGAAACAGTGACAGATTTTATTTTCTTGGGCTCCAAAATCACTGTGGACAGTGATTGCAGCCATGAAATTAAAAGGTACTTGCTCCTTGGAAGAAAATATATGAAAAACTTAGTGTATTAGAAAGCAGAGACATCACTTTGCTGACAAAGGATCATATAGTCAAAGCTATAGTTTTTCCAGTAGTCATGTATGGATGTGAGAGCTGGACCATAAAGAAGGCTAAGCACCAAACAATTGATGCTTTTGAACTGAGGTGTTGAAGAAGACTCTTGAGAGTTCCTTGGACAGCAAGGAGATCAAACCAGTCAATCTGGTTTGATCAAAGTCAATCAAACCAGGAAAACAACCCTGAATATTCACGGGAAGGACAAATGCTGAAGCTGAAGCTCCAATATTCTGACTACCTGATGTGAAGAGCTGACTCATTGGAAAAGACCCTGATGCTGGGAAAGATTAAGGGCCGGAGGAGAAGGGGTTGACAGAGGATGAGATGGTTGGATGGCATCACCAATTCAATGGACATGAGTTTGAGCAAACTCCGTGAGATAGAGAAGGACAGGGAAGCCTGGCATGCTGCAGTCCATGGGGTCACAGAGTGTCAGACAGGACTGAATGATGACACAACAAGGACATGTTGAGGCAGAAAAGGGTGCTTTAGCCCAGAGCTGTCTGACCACCCTCCTTCCTCCAGGCCAAGAATGCTCTCCAAGGAGCTCACACAGCAACAGGAAATGGGACTGATACCCCCTCAGGGCTGCCTGCATAGGATTCGTGCACTGGGCCAACGCAAGGCATCCCGGAAGGCCTCCAAGCCCTCCTCCTTTGAGTTTGGAACCCAGTATTTTTAGACAAGCTAAAGGGATCGCGTCAGCAGCAAGCAGGCATGTGCCCTGAGCGCCCCACGAGGACTAGCCCCCACCCCTCCCTCTCAGCCTCGCGCTGCTCCATCAGGCGTGCACCAAAGTTCGCCAGCGCTGCCAAGAAGGCTGAGTCCCCCTGCCTGGGGTTTTATTTAGATGCATTCGAACGTGCACCGTTTGCCTTCTAATTTTAGAGTCTAATTATTCCATGAAGATCGAGGCAAATATTTGTTCTCCTCTCGGAGTTAGGACACAGTTTTGTGCAGAACTGCTCAAAAAATAGGCAAAACTTAACCAATCACATTAAATCAAGATGCTTGAAATAATAACAAAATAGATCGCTCTGTGTGTGTGTGTGTGTGTGTGTGTGTGTGTGTGTTGAATCCCCCCAGGGCTCCTCACCTAATGCCAATTTAAAGACACAAAGAGAGCAGGTGTAATTTTAATTCTCACAGATGGGGAAAGTTACTAGAAATAAAGAGGAAAGGAATTCATTGAGTGTCTGCTGCATGCTGGGTGTGGGGCTAGGTATTTCCACTCGCTCTGAACCCCAGCTTTCAGGAGCAGAATTAAGTCACTTAAAGCTATTTGCTTCAACAAATATTGCTTTCTCTCCATGAATACGCCACCTTCAGCTGGAGAACATGCTACTACAATGTATCTACATACTAGCTTTGCTCCCCTGCACTCAGGAATCTTATTTCCAGGAATTTCTCCTAAAGAAATCATCAAAGATACCCACAAAAAGATATGTAGTCTGAAGTCCAATACGGAGGCCTTAAATACAGCAAGAAGCAAAAAATAAATGGAAGACTCAAGCCAGACTAAGTTTCCCATGAAAGGCAAATGGGCAATCAATAAATTTTGGCAAGTTTGTCTTCTGGGATGTTAGGAGACCATTAGAGACCATGGTTTCAAGTATACAGAGAGACACGATACAGTGCTATGACACATTAATTTAAGAAAGTGATAGTTACTCAGTCCTGTCCGACTTTGCAACCCCATGGGCTATAAGGTCGCCAGGCTCCTCTGTCCATGGGATTCTCCAAGCAAGAATACTGGAGTGGGTTGCCATGTGTTCTCCAGGGGATCTTCCCAACCCAGGGATCAAACCTGGAACTCCTGCATTGCAGGCAAATTCTCTACATCTGAGCCACCAGGGAAGCCTAATTTAATAAAGGAGAGACTGAAAGAGCACAATACTGTAAAAAATATGCTGTGTAGAGTATGTTTACACAGAAAAATGTCTGGAAGGAAACATTAAAAGTAGTCCTAACAGTTATCTCTGGATGGTGGTGGAGAGCTTGCGAATGGTTATTATTTCCTTCGCACTATTTTTGTGTTTTCTGAATTTTCACTAATGAGTATTTTTTTCCTTAAAAATAAAAAACAACAAAAAATACCCGAAAAGAAAAACAAAATAAAGGGACATTAGACAAACAAGCAAATAACCAAATAGTGAAGGGCCTACCCTGCCGGTCTTGTGGTTAAGACCTCATGCTTCCAGTACAGGGGGTTGCAGGTTTGATCCCTGGTCAAGGAAGTAAGACCCCGCATGCGGTGTTGCACATACAAAAAAAGTTTTTTTTAAATTTTTTTAAAATGGTGAAATAACCCAACACTCGCCCAAATCAAGGAAGCCAAAGAAAGTAGAATGGGGGTTGGCAAGCTTGTCCATGTGTCTGAGTCCCCTTTTCTATGTAATTCTGACCTCTTCTTCCCATTATCTAGTTTGTAGAGAGGCAGTCTACTCTTTGTCCAGACCTCAGCAGGACAAGGTCATCCAGACAACCAGGGAATCGATCACAAGGGAAGCTGTCCACATTCTCTGTGAGACTAGAACAGCCACTCGTCATCAGGTTTCCTAAGTGACGGGACCTGATTTTCATGGGAAGACTGGGACTCTGAGAAGCTTAATTGACTTTATACAGACTAACAGAGGAGTACTAAATAAAACAGAACTAGAGCATCATCGCTGTATAATTTATCTGTACAAAAACAGACACTGAAAACCACTATGTCAGAGTTAACTACTCCCTGAAAATTCTGAGATCTCCTTGACAAGATAATTAAATGTTATATACATATGTGCTGGATCCACACATATCCATAGATCTATTTATCCATCTCTCTCTCTACCAAGGGAGAGAAAGACATAGAGACACAGAAAAACAGAGACAGAGGGAGGAGGAAAGGGGTGGAGGTGGGCAGGAAGATAGAAGAGAGGTATAAGAATAATACTGTACATTCACTTATGTGTCCCTACCCTGCTGGTCCATTTTTGGCAACTTAAAGCTGAGTGCTTGATCTCCAAAGACACAATCATGGTCCTTTTCCTTCAGTATCCTTATAGTTTGTTACATTTGCAACACTCCTGTTCTAAAGTTGCACTGCATTCCTCCAAGAGGCAAGGTGAAAGTTTACAACTGTAAAACCACCACAGCCATCCAGGTGATCGCCCTAGAAACCAAGCACATGTCCCCTCTTACTGCCTTCTGTTGGTTTGCGGCACTCATCAGTCTGGTCATTCATATTTTCTGTTTCTTTCTATCATTTGACTTGCCATCTCTACCCCACCTCTGCCTTCAGCAATACTAGGGCAAAAAAATATGCTGTTGGGTGTACATTGCATTTTTCTCTTGCTGTTTAGTCACTCAGTCATGTCTGACTCTGCAACCCCAAGGACTGCAATACGCCAGGCTTCCCTGTCCTTCACTGTCTCCCAGAGTTTGCTTAAACTCATGTCCATTGAGTCAGTGAGGCCATCCAACCATCTCATCCTCTGTCACCCCCTTCCCCTCCTGCCCTAATCTTTCCCAGCATCAGGGTCTTTTCCAGTGAGTCAGCTCTTCACATCAGGTGACCAAAGTATTGAAGCTTCAGCTTCAGCATCAATCCTTCCAATGAATATTCAGGATTGATTTCCTTTAGGATTGACGGGTTTGATCTCCTTGCAGTCCAAGGAACTCTCAAGAGTCTCCTCCAGCACCACAGTTCGAAAGCATCAGTTCTTTGGGGCTCAGCCTTTATGGTGCAACTCTCACATCCATACATGACTGCTGCAAAAGCCATAGCTTTGACTAATAAATCTAAATTAATTCAAGCTAAGTACAATGTAAAATTCCATTCCATAGGCACTGACTTCATTTCAGGCATTCAGTAGCCACCGGTGGCCAGTGGCTGCCATACTAGAAAGCATAGCACAAATGCAGAGAGCTGCTGCTGATGGTGTGTGAGGACACCTCTCAAGTGCTCCCAGAGAGGATATAAGCATGAACGATGTCTCTAGGGCAGGGGGCAGCAAATGAGTTCTATGAAGGGCCAGAGAGGCAATATTTTAGACTTTGTGGGCCAGACATCTCCGGGCAGCTACTCAACTCTGCTGTTGAAGTGTGTAAGCAGCCACAGGCCATATGTGGATGAATGAGCATGTCTGTGTGCCAATAAAACTTTATTTACAAACACAGGAGGTGGGCTCCCTGGTCATAGTCTGCCAATGCTTGCTCTAGTGAACACTGGTATTTATCATAATCACTAATAGCCGACAGCCTGTTATCCCATGTTGGGTACCACTGGAAATGCTGTAACTACATCTATAAATTTATTCTTTAATTTATTTTCATGTTCACTATGCTTCCCTGGTGTCTTAGATGGTAAAGAATCTGCCTGCAAAGGAGGAGACCCAGGTTCAATCCCTGGGTAAAGAAGATGCCGTGGATAAGGGGATGGCTACCTACTCCAGTATTCTTGCCTGGGAAAATCCCATGGACAGAGGAGCCTGGCGGGCTACAGTCCATGGGGTTGCAAAGAGTCAGACACGACTGAACGACTAACACACACGTGATCCAAGTAGATTGAGACTGCCAGCATCCCCATTGTACAAAGGAGGAACTGAGCCAGACAGGTCTAGCCACCAACCCAAGTGGAGGGGCTGGGATCCACACCCAGGTCACCCTGACCCTAAAGGTCGCACTGGAAACCACCCACAGTCCCATGAGAATGAAAGGAAGCTTCACCGTGGAGTTTCTGGCCTCCAGGGCATTAAAATACTGCCTTGTGTTGCAACCACTTTCATGGGCTTCAGAAAGTCTGAATCCACTCTATGTATTTCACAGGCAATAAAAAGAAGACCAAAAGCTGTGAACTGAATGGCTTTGGAAAAATAAGAATATTAATATTTGAATTTCACAAAGAAATGATGTAAAAATCAGCTGTTTCCCAATAACTTTCCACAGCTGAGTGGTTTTGGAGAAAGTATTCTTTGCAAAATTCAAAATGATAATTAAGTTAGGAACCTATTAATTAATCTATTACAAAGTCTTGGTTTTGTAAGAGCCTCCTGTCTCCACATTCTAAATAATTAATTGTGCGATCCATTAACCTCGAACTCTTAAACCACTCAAGGAACCAGAGTCAAAAGCCACAGTGGGTAATAAATAGTGAGCATGGGTGTCTCATTATTGAAATTAAATATGACATTAGCAACTCCTGAGAATATCCCTTCAGTGACTTACAGAGCCCTCCATGACACTCAAGACCAGGCAACATAAAAGTGTCCAAGCAAAACCCCACATCTGTGAAAAAAACCTGAACCCCCAGCATCACTTAAGTCATGGGGGTCAGACAGGTCCTCCCAGCAGCAGAGGCCCCACAGGTGCCTCCTCTCAGGCCCCCATTAACTCCCACAGTCCTCCAAGGACACTTCTCTTTCAACAGCCTCAGGGATCTCCAGCTAGCCAGGCGCCCTGAAGACTGATGGGGAAGAAGGGTCATGCTCTGGCATCTCCCTGAGGCTGGGCAGGTACATGGGAGAAGGATGGAGAGCATAAAGCAGGAGAAGCAGAAGGGTCTTTGGATTTTGGCCCCAGCACTTCCATTAGTCTTGTGACCTGGACAAAACCACTTCCTCCCTCTAAGTGCCTGTGACAACTGGAGCTCTTGGTTCTAAGTGATGGAACTCCATGTCCAACCAGCAGAAGCATTAAAGGGATTATAAGTGATTCACTGAGACACGCAGGGGTGTACCAGCTTCACTCACAACTAGATCCAGGACTGAAATGAAATTTCTGCCCACAGAAATCAGTCCTCACCCCCTAATGGGCTGGTGGAAAGTCAGTGAACATCGGAACCTCTCCACGGTGGCCTGGGATTTAATCCACTGCCCAGTGTTCTTAATTCTGCCCAAGTGCTTCTTCCTTCGGCTGCAGGGAAGCCTTGGTCTAAAGCCACTCCTGTGGGTGTCATTTATCATCACTGTCATCAGGAGCTGGGGTGCTTCCTCCCAACGACTCTCCATCAGTCATGGGCGTCAGAGCTAAAGTCCGCAATGGCTATCTTAACGAGAAGGAGGCTTGTTCAGTGTCACCCATCGGGACTGTTCTGAGGACAACCGTGGAACCGGATTTTCTTTTTCTTTTTATGTTTTGAATAACTTACACAGAATCACAAGAGCTAATCTCTGCACCCAGAGAGACAACTGTATTTATTCTGCTCCATTTTCTGACATGAAACAGGAGGTTCCCTTAGACGGTGCCCCTGTGCAGTGTCCGGCAGCAGCCTAGACCCTCGGGACCCACTGGGAACAGACATGTAGCTCTCATGCCCATGGGACTTCTCTTAGCAAAGACCACAGAGGCGGGACATGTGCTTAAAAGGTAAACATGGAGAACTCATTTCATCTCTCACAGTGAACGATAAAGCACAGTAAAGTGACCTGGGGAAAAGGATGACAGGGAGGGTGAGAGTAGATCCTCTAGGGATTAATATTAAAGCTTCCCAGCTGGTGCAGTGGTAAAGAATCGGTCTACCAATGCAGGAGATGCAAGAGACAAGGGTTCGATCCCTGGGTCGGGAAGATCCTCTGGAGTAGGAAATGGCAACCCACCAAGTATTCTTGCCTGGAAAATTCCATGGACAGAGGAGCCTGGCGGGCTACAGCCTGTGGGGTCACCAAGAGTCAGACACAGCTGAGCAACTGAACGCTAAAGCAGAGTAACATGACATAGAAACAGAACCCAGATCCTAAGGACTTTTACAAGTCCATTTCTTACAAGATGCTATAACCTTGTTTCTAAGCATTTAGCTCCAGAGAAGCGGCATGTGAGTTGCAACATGAAAGTAATAGACACCAATGACAAGAACAGCACCTACCGCTTCTGTAGGCTCACCTAGCCAGGCAAGGTCACAAAAGTGAAAGTGAAAGCGAAGTCGCTTGGTTGTGTCTGACTCTTTGTGACCCAATGGACTGTAGCCTACCAGACTCCTCTGTCTGTGGGATTTTCCAGGCAAGAATACTGGAGTGGGTTGCTATTTCTTTCTCCAGGAGATCTTCCCTACCCAGGGATTGAACCCAGGTCTCGCACACTGTAGGCAGATGCTTTACCGTCTGAACCACCAGGGAAGTCAGCAAGGTCACAGGTGCTTTGCTAATAAATAACTCCTGTAGGTTAGTGTAACCGCTACTCTCATTTTACAGATGAGGAAACTGAGGAACAGAAGTTCATGAACTTGCAGAAGGTTACCCAACTAGTAAGTGGTAGAAGCTACACTAGAACCCGGACAGTTTAATCACCACGTCCCATCGCCTCTCACAGCCACGCCAGCCACAAGAGCCACAGGATCTATTTGTTCATCTCTTCCTAAGTGCCAAGGCCTACATGCTTTTCCACAGGCTGTCTCGTGAAATTATCACAACAAACCTGTGAAGTGAGACCTCTGATCAACAGAAACCCAAGACCAGAAAGAGGTTAGGTAACTTGTCCCAGGCAACACAGCTATTTGAGAAGCAGCTCATCGCTGTCCTGGGTGCTGGTCACTGCAGCAGAACACAGATGGGCTCTCTTCCTTGCTGGAGCTCATAATTGGAGGGAGTAGGGGGAGAGGTGGAGAAGGTGATGGCACCCCACTCCAGTACTCTCGCCTGGAGAATCCCATGGACGGAGGAGCCTGGTGGGCTGCAGTCCATGGAGTCGTGAAGAGTTGGAAACGACTGAGCGACTTCACTTTCACTTTTCACTTTCATGCATTGGAGAAGGAAATGGCAACCCACTCCAGTGTTCTTGCCTGGAGAATCCCAGGGACGGGGGAGCCTGGAGGGCTGCCGTCTATGGGGTCGCACAGAATTGGACACAACTGAAGTGACTTAGCAGCTGCAGCAGCAGCAGGGGGAGAGGGAAACTGTAAACAAATAATCTCTCGAAGCATGGACAAATTATAAAAGCAAAAGGAAGAACAGGATGTTAGGACAGAATGCTCACAGGCTCGGAGAGAGAGAATGGAAGAGAGGGGGCCAGGGATGGAGGCACACCCGGAGTCCAAAGTGGAGATGCTCTGAAGATGAAGGTGGCTGATGGCACAAAAGCTGCAACAAACACAGCTGAGAACCACCCAGGAACAAAGGCGGGACACCTGCCCTCAAAAGCTCACCCTCCATCCACTGAGTGGCCATGACAGTTACCCCCTGCCCCCACTCTCCCTGCATCTGGCTACACCCAGCTTCCCCCTGGGTTCCACCCTCCCCATCTCAGTCCTCAGGCTTCAGTGAAGCTGACCCACTGCAGGTGCTCAGGGCAGGTGTTACCCGGCTGGCCAATGAGCTTCCTCCATCCTCACTCCCCAACCAGTGATTGGTCAAGGCTGGACACGTGACTGAGGCAAGCTGAATCAGCATCAACCCCAAGCAATTTATTTGCCTTTCTGGAGAACTTGCTTTTTGCTGAAATTGTTGAGCTGGAAGGTTATGAGTGTGGAACTGCCAAGAGCCAGCCTATGAAGACAGCCTGCCTGAGAAGGAGTCCAACATGGGGAAGGGCAGAGAGGAGGGAGAGAGAGAAAGAGATTCTGGTGACGTGGCTGAGATCAGGGAACAGGAGGCCAGGCTTATTTCCCACTGTCCCCCCACCTCCCTGGGTAAGTCAAGTTGAATTGGGATGTTTGTTACTTGCAGCCAAAGGCTGACTGGCTCAGCTTTGAGGGGGATGACATGCTAGGAAGCAGACCTTGGTGGCACAGGTGGTAGCAAGGGTCACAAGTCACTGTTGCCAAGGTGACGAACCTCTTGTCTGAATCCAAGGGAGAAGGAAGGGGAACGGAGACCTGAGAGGCATCTGGGGTGAGCCAAGAAGGACCTAATAGGAGGGGATAGTTCAAGAAGGTGGGCTGCCATTGCCTTCTGGGATGGGAGGGAGGGCCACTGTGATATTGGGACCATGTCCCTAAAATTCCATGCAATTCACAAACCGGAGTCCTAACCACTAGTTTCTAAGAATGTGACCTTATTTGGAGAGAGGGTCTTTACAGGGGTGATGAGTTAAAATGAGGCCATTCAGGTGGTCCTGATGCATTACAGCTGACCCTGAGCCAGACACGCATAGAGGGAAGGAGAAGTGAAGACCCAGGGAGGAGACGGCTATCTGCACACCGGCAGGGAGAGGCCTGGAATAAACCACAGCCTCAGAAGGAGCCCTCCCTGCTGACACCTGGAGCTGGGTCTTCTGGCCTCCAGAACCAGGAGGGGTCCATTTCCCTTCCTGAGGCCACCCAGTCTGCAGCTCTTTATTAGGACTGTCCCAGAAAACCATGGCAGCCTAAGTGGGTGGGGATAGAGGAAAAGCAGCCTTCCCAAGGCCCAAGCTTTCAAATGTGCAGAAAGGGCAATGGTGCTGAGCCTCGCTGGGAACCAAGCAAGTGGAGCCTGGGGGGTCCAGAGGAGGCGGCTCCCCACCCAGGGGCATGGAGGGGGCACAACGTGGAGTCAGGAGCTGAGGGGGAAGGGCCCACCACGGGCTGCCTGGACACCAACACCCTGACCATTTCAGGGGGCCAAAGGGCTTTTATCTGAGTTGAGTCTCCTCACATGATCGTGGTGATTCTATAAATGTAATAGAGTGTCCTGCAACTTACACCAAAAAAGGTGCACATACAGTCTGGTGACATTTGCTGTGGCCCCTGGTTTAGTGACAGTGCTGTACCCTAAGTCCGTCCACTAGCATCCTGTGCCAGGTCAGGGGTCACCATCGAGAGAAGCTGGGGGAAATCTAGGTACTCCTTTTCTGCAAGGTCCATGTGAGTTTAAAAGTATTTATTTTCTAGAATATTTATTCAGCTGCTTTGGATCTTAGTTGCGGTACTCAGGATCTTGGCTGCATCAGGTGGATCTTCCGTTGCAGCGCACAGACTCTCTAGCTGTGGCGTGTAGACTTAGCTGCTCCTCGGCTTGTGGGATCTTAGTTTCCTGACTAGGGATAGAACCCACATCCCCTGCATTGTAGGATGGGTTTTTAACCACTGGACCACCAGGGGAGTCCCTAAAAGTATTTCAAAATTTAAAACAAAAAAAAAAGGAAATACACAAAAATGTAAAAAGTCTCACCTCCTCCGTGTGGCTCCCACTCTCCCTTGTCTTATTAACAGCCCATCAGTCTTTCTCAAAGCCAGCCTCTTTTGGCCCCTCTGAATATGAGTTGTGGGGAACTTTCCAGGACACTGCTGCACCCCTGAACAGGCTTGGAGGCCTGCTAGGAGCCAGGAGAAAAAGAACAATCCTCCCACACTGTCAATGCTCTGTGTTTGGGCTCACTGGGGAGAGCACAGAGCAGGCTTTTGCCCCAGTGAGAGGTGCCTGCTCAAGCCACAGCCTCTTGGCAAGGACTCATCCAGGCTCTCGGAAGCCCACTGGGAGATGGTGCGGGGCTTGCTCCCTGTGAAATGCCTAATTCTAGCTTCCAGCCATCCTTCACTCAGGCACAGTGTCCCCTGGCTGGTCTCAATGGCAAGCCTTGTCCTGGAGGAGCACAAAGAGGCCCTTGCCCGGGAGCCAAGATCGGGGAAGTTGCAGCTGAGATGGGGGTGTCTCCCCCTGCTCCCCAGTGACTGGCCCCATTCTTCCCCCTGCCCCCCTTGCACTGAGGGCCTGGGAGCATGCACAGCTCCAAACTCCTAAGTGCCTCTCCTGGCAAGTGGAGAGTGTAAATAAACCCTGCGGGGGAGGAAACAGGAGTGAGGCACCGTCCCGGAAGTGGTCCTGGGAGTTCGAAACCCAGGGTTGGCAGGGAGGAGATTTGTCTATCACTGGGGGGCATTAAAGCAGGGGCTAGACTCTGTGAAGGAATGCCAAAAAGGGGCTGGAGGTAAGCACGTGATACATGGACAAATGGGTGCATGATAGATTGATAGATAGGTGATGAACATTAGACAGAAAGACAGACAGCACCTGCTGCTCCCTCTGCCTGGAAGGCTACTCTCCAAGGTCTCTACATGGCTAATTCTCTTTTCCACCTCATATTACTACAGATGCCCTTTCTTAGAGGTCCTCTAACCCCTCCCAACCACTCTCCTTCCTCCAGTCTGGCTGCAGGCACTGAAAACAACCTGGCATTTCATCACACACCTATTTCTTTCTTAACTACTTCCCCTTGTCCCAGGAGACTATTCACTCTTTGAAGGGAAGGACATCACAGTCCTTATTGGACCTTCTTAACCCCCAAAACAATGACAGGCATACAATAGGTGCCCAATAAATACTCATTAATGCCGGCAATCACAAAGTCCAGGGAGAAAGTTTAGACTGATTTCATTTTTAAGCTCCCCAGAGGGGGTTGTGAAGACCACTCCTGGCTCAGAACTCCTGGGTTGAATGCCCTTCAAATCCAGCCCAGCCCCAGTGCCCCCAGAGGGGCTGGCTGGCCCCAGCATAGCACAAGCCCCAGGATCTCCCAGACCCTGGCTGTCAGGAAAGAAACCTTCACATCTGCCACCACAACACAGGGGCACATGGCCACAGATGTAACGGGCGCCTGCTCCAAATTCAATGCAGAGTCAGAGTCCGCCAGGCACAGAGAAACCTCATTTAAAACTCAGCACCTGCCCAGCAGCTCGGAACAGAGGATCACTGTGTAACTCAGGGCAAGAAGTGGCTCTGGCCTCTTCACATGTACTGGTCGGAGTGGGTATCAGTTACCTACAAGATGTAACAAACCACCCCACTACTCAGCAGCCCCAAATAATAACCATTACATCATCCACTTGCTGCGGCCAGGGCCCCTCTGCCAGACATGGTGCCAGCCAAGCTTGAGACACCTGGAAAGCCCCCCTATCAAGAACCATCAGCTGGGTCACCCAGTTTTCCCCAGCAGGATGATCCAACCTGGTGACAGGTGAGAGGGCCAAACAGAGGCTGCTGGGCATCCAAGTCCTGGGTCCAGAAGTCACACTGTGTCACTTTTTCTATGCTACGAGCAAGTGTAATACATGGATGCAAGAGGGCAGGTGACGGCCTCCCCCCAACCCCGACAGGAGGGGTGACAAAGTCACACTGCACAAGGGCAGTGAGGTCGGAGGGAACGATGTGGCCTCCTGTAGAAACAAAGTGAATAGCGTCCCCTTTCTACAGGAGGTGGAGGGCACAGAGTGGGCAAAAGACTCACCTGAGGTCACACAGAGTCAGGATGGGAAGCCCCACAATATAACCTAGCAACCTCCCTCTGACCCCCACCGCCTCCACCCTGGAATTCAAGTCCTGAGTCCTACACACGGCACTGGTGTGCCCAGCAAAGGCCACTCAGCTTCCAATAGGATAAGCTTGGACTTCTCCAGAGGGCAGCTCCTGGCTTCCAGGAGGGACATGTCTCTCCTGAGGGCACCAGGAATAACCAGAGTCTGGCCAGAGTGAGGACCCTGGCTGCCTGGCCACCCTCCTCCCCATGGGACTGGTGCCTGGCACAGCTCATGGGACATCTCTGACTCTTGGAGCTGGAGGGGCTAGAAACACGAGAAGCCCTTCTGTGCATGGCAAGATGGTTAACTACACGGGGTTAAGGTCTCCTAGCAACCGTGGAGCATCACCCTCCGCAGGCAGGTCAAGCTGACCTCCTCGCCAGATCCACTGCCCAGCGTGACCCAGGAGAAGGATGGAGGGTGTCGTTCCCCCAGGCTGAGCTTTCTGCTCTATGAGCTAAATTCATGGACCACGCACCTGGGGACAGGAAACAGCTACCTTACACTCAGCTGTAGGCGCTGGGCTGCGGTCAAACACCTCACCCAGCCTCCCAACCACCCACATTCTATGAAGGAGGAAATTGAGGTGATGTCTGCTAGAGGGATCTGCCATCAGCAGAGTCAGGGTTCCAGACTGACTGCAAGGCCAGCTCTGAGGCCCCAGGCACCACGGCTCCAGCTGCCTGCAGGAGGGGTAAGGGCCATGTCACTGACCGTGTCCATGACCGCCTGTGGCTTTCACAAATGAGGATAAGTTATAGCAGGACACACACACACACACGTGTACACATGCATGCCATGACTCATTCATCCACCCCCCATCCTCCTCCAACCGCTAGCTGACTTCAGCCCATGACACTCCAGAAGCTCCCTCCTGCCTCCTGGCCTCTGCCCAGCCGTTCTCTCTGATCAGCACACCCTTCCTGCTCATTCGACCTGATGGACTCAAACTACCTTTTGGGTCTCAATTCATAGCCCCTGAACACCGTCTCACAAACAACCCCAGCCAACCAGCCCCTCCCCACTTCCCCGGGACTGGCATCTGAGCCCATCCCCACTAGACAACCCACAGGGTGGGCCACATCTTTGCTCTCTGTGGCCTAACAGGAGGCCCTTGATTTGGTGGGTGGGAGGTGGGGAGGAATCTCACTTGCCATGAGCTGTGGGCATCATCCTGCATCTCTTGTCTCACATTCTCCCTCCAACCTACAACCTCCTGGGATGTCACCCTGAGCAATGTTAACTGGGCCCTCACAGCCTCCCACCCGAAGAGCTCAGCATGCAAGATGCAACAGTCAGCTCTGTCCAGGTCAGAGAAAGGAAACAGAAAAACAAACCAACACACCAATGATTAGAATCTCTATTTCCTATGAGCAAACAGCTGCTCTGTGCTAATATCCTCCTGGAATAAACTGTTATTAGTTAATTTAAAAAACCACACAGAGACCAATTATTAACAAATCTGTAAGCTTATTTTTAGCCTGGCATATTACTGATAAGTTGCCCTATGAGCTACTGTCCCCTCTACCTGTCACTCAGCTCCAGGAATTTCCAACAAGGCAAGACCACTTAACCTGCTCATCATGCTTTGCTGTTGCATTTCTGGGAATTTTTTCCCCTCAGTTTTACTTTTCCTTATGGGTACATGGGACTAGGAATAAGAAAGGGCTGCTAGGTGTCATTACCATGTTTATACAATAAAAGCAGTTTCTTGTGCACCTTCTATGAACAAGACACTCACACTTTGGCTTTTGGAGCCAAAGAAACAAACATGGACAAGACCTATCTTTAAAGTAAAAAGATACAAATATGTTTCCCAGAAAGAGTTTGAAAAATATTAGAGGAAAGTAATCACATTAAAATGCCAATGCTGTTTGCAATAAGAGTCTTGAGGAAGAGACAAGTTCCATGAGATTTCAGAGGAAGACAAACAGGGTTTGGCCCCTGTGTCCCCCACCCAGAGCGCCTGCCCAGGAGAATGCAGGCAAGAAGCAGTGCTTGGTTTGTTCCATGTGGTATGTTATTAGATGCCCCCCCCCATTTACCCTTCCCTCTGAAAGGATGAGATAAATAATAAATTATCCCTAAATCCTGCATTAGTTCCTATTAAGGCAGAGGCTGCTAGTTGCAAAAATTAGGGGGTAAAAAAGCACAGAAGTTGAAAAACAAGCTGCTGTTGCCTCCACTATCCACATGCCCTCCTTACTGAGCCCAAAGCCAACCTCAAGGAGCCCGGGCTCAGCTAAGCACATTGCAGCCTCATGTCTTTGAGCATGTGACTCAGCCTTTGACCTTGACGTTTGACTTGGGCCAGTTAAACTAGCCTTGCATTCCGGCTCCCCTGGACCAGCTCCCTGATTAGGAAATGGGCACAATCCTCCCAGAGGAGCTCCTAGCGCACACTAGTGACCCCCGGAACCAGCTCCAGGGCCATGCAGGAGGGAGGGTGGGGGAATCCTACAGAGCTACCTGATATCTCTCAGCAAGAGTGACCTTAGGCCAGAAGGGACCCTTCTTTCAACCTCAAGAGGCACCACGGGGGAGCCTCAAAACTGCACAGAATCAGGGATTTCCGCTATTACCAACAAAAATGTTCAAGGGCCTCCAAGCGGCCTCTGGTGGAAATGTCTCCATAATGACAGGTGGGGATAAACACCAGCTCATCGTGACCCTGTCTCCCTGTATTCCAAGAGCTCTGCTAAATGCTTTACAGAAACCAACCCGTTGAATCTTCACCACCATCCATCCATGCAGGGACACTTTACAGGGGGGGGAAACAAGGCTCAGAGATGTTAGGTAGGATTGTCAGTCATGTAGACCCAGGTGTCACCAAAGAGTCCACACACCTGCCAGCTCCCCTCAACACTTTGTCTGCTGGCCTCCCAAGGCCAGGGCCCAACCATGGTATAATAGAGGCTGCAGGAAATCCCAGCATGAATGTGACCAAGACCCTCCCATCAACTGGTGGAATGTATTCCCTCCCCTTGACCTTAAACTGGGCATGTTCCCACTCTAACAGAATCAGGCAGAAGTGAGGACCACAGAGCCTAAGAGGGCCCATGCATACCACCATGGCCAGGAGACAACATTGCTGGGTCCAAGGAGGATGGGGTACAGGTGAAGAAGAGCCACCCTGCTGAGCCCAGCCTAGACGGTCAACCCTGCCAACCTGCAGACAGCAGAGGGGACAGCAGCCAGCCGGCAGCACACAGGTCTGCAGGCTGTCCTTACAGCATCAGAGGACACAATGGGTGCCACCCAGAAGAGGACAGGTCTGGGAGGTCTGGTATCTATTATCCACGTGTCCTGTCATCTCACAAGTGAGCACCGTATGAACCCCCCCGCCCCCAGCCAGAGGGTGAGATTCCAGGACAAGCAATCCTTCTTTACACCACCCCAACACACCCATCATGCCCCCTGCGCACAAGGGCATTTCCTACATCAGCAGATAAACAAATAAGAAAGGGACAGTCACAGGTCAAGATGACAATGCACAAGAACATCTCTCATTTCACAGAAACCCACCCCATCTTAGCGACTTCCGCCAGACCTGTGTCTCCTCAGTGGATGACAGTAACTACTTCATTAATATTTGAAGCCCATATTTTTTTGTTTGCAAATAAATTTGATTTAGAGGAGGACTGCAACCTACCACTCTCTATGGAAGTGCATCCCCATTTACCTGGATGATAACAGGAAAATGAAGAGGGTGCGGGCGGCTGAGGGAACCCTACAGAGCAGTGCTCAGATGGGGACAGCCCTGATGCTGGGGAGCTCTGCACAAAAAACCCTGCCAGCAAACAAGTCAAGGTCAGCAGTGACTTGCCCCATGTGACTGCAGAAAGGCAGTCACCCTACAATTAACATTGCCGAGACAAAGTTTTCCTGCCAAAGGGAAGCAGAAAGATCATTTTTGGCAGGTCTTCCTGCCTTTATTTAAATCCCCTGAGCTAGTGATTACAGCAAGGCAAAAATTTTCTCTGCACATGGCTATAAACTTCCAAGAAGTAATGGGACCAAAAAATTAACTAATGACAATACAACTCAATAATAAGAGTACCAACAGCAACTTTAACAAACTGTTATATTTAAAATAACTGCATAACAATGTGTGATAAATACATTAAGTCTGTAGCCACAGCTGCCACTCTCTACTCATATCTTGGCAAATTCATTTTCTGACAGCTGACCATTCGATGCCAGAGTCTACTTATGTCCCGGCCACGAGATAAGGTGTGTTGCCAAGCGACCCACCCAAATGACTTGCTTTAACACACATGGACACTCACCCCAGCCCATTAAGGCAAGACTTGCAGCAACTCTGCCCATGGCTGGTTCTCTGCCAGCTCCTTACCTGACTTCCAGTAAATTAATCTTGTCCTGGTGGCCATTCTCGTTAAATGAACTAGGAAAGGGAAGAGTACATCTGTGCCTGTGTGTTTATGTGACTACAGATTTGTATGTATTTGTGGCACAGGTTGCTTGAAACAGAAATGGGATAAACACATGGATCTGCTTCATCTAAAGCACAGAAAGTGAAAATACTAGTTGCTTAGTCATGTCTGACTCTTTGCGACCCCATGGACTGTAGCCCGCCAGGCTCCTCTGTCCATGGGGTTCTCCAGACAAGAATACTGGAATGGGTAGCCATTCCCTTCTCCATGGGATTTTCCCAACCGAGGGATCGAACCCCAGTCTCCCCCATTGCAGGCAGATTCTTAACCATCTGAGCCACCAGGGAAGCCCAAAGCGCAGAAGGCCTTCCTGTTAAAAGATGCATTTTGAAGCCAGTAATGGATGGGCAGGGCCTAGAGTGACTGGGGCAGAGTGGGAGGGGCTGGTGGGTGGGCGGGGCAGAGTGGGTGGGGCATGCAGAGTGGGCCAGGCTTGAAACTCACCTAGATTCTAACTCCTCTCTACACAAATGTCCCCAGGGCCATCTGGCCCTTTGACCCTACCCCAAGGGTTTGGGGGAAGATTAAATAAAAGGAAGCAAGATGCCCCAGTGTAACACTGAGCTGACAAGCATGTTTTCACTTCAGCCACTGAAAATTTACCAGATTATCAGCCAGTTAGAGAAGGGGCTGCAGATCGACCCACAGGCTGTCCCCACCTCTTCATCACAGGGTCCACTGCCTCCCAACTTTATTCACAGAGGATGGAATGATCTCAAGGTGATTAGGAGATGTCTGAGGAGACTGTTGACCCCACAAAGCTGTGAAACCAATGACAGTGTCTGTTACAGACAATAGCTCAGTGATCCTCACCCACCTGGAGGAATGGACAATACTGACCACCATGTTACAGACAAGAAATGGAGGTTCAGAGAGGTGAAGCAACTTGCCCAAGGTCACACAGCATGTATGTGGCAGAGTCAGATCTGGGACTCCATCTAACTCCAGGCAAAGAATCTTTGGATGCCATTGTTTTCTTTGTCAAAGAGACCCATCTAGCCAGAGCCAACCATGGCATATTGTAGGCTCTCTGGAGGAGCTCACTGAATTGAGATAAATTAATATTGTGTGGATAAGAAATGACCTCTGCTTGGGTGTCCTCCCCTTGAGGATGTGAGACGATCAGCTGAGGGTCTCCAGCACAAGGCCTCCCAGAACACGTCCATTCTGTCTTCACTCTGACTTGTCTGTTCAGTCCATGGACAACCACTGGGGAACAGCCACGGGCTGCACAGCCGAGGAACAAGGGATAAGGACTTACCCGCGGGGTCTTCCACTCCAGAGCAGCGCTGACTGAGCCACCCACAAGGATAGAATATTCTAGACCCATGCTATCGAACATGGCAGCTGCCAGCCACATGTGGCAACTGAGCACTTGGGATATAATGAGTGTGACTGAGGAAAGGAAATTTTAAGGTTGATTTATTTAATTTAGATTTAAATTGCCGTAAGTAGCTAATGACTACAGTACTGCAGAGTGCTACCCAGCAGGAGAGACAGAGCATAAGCGAGTGGGTCAAATAAGTGAGACCATTTCAAAGAGTGACCAGTGAGGAGATGGAAAGTGGGTGAAGTGACCACAAAGGATGGGGTACGGGCGGGGCATAAACCCTGGACCCTGGCTGTGTCTGACCTTCTGCCAAACAGCCACGCCTGGCACCTGGGAAGGTCCCAGGGACAAACCTGTCCCTTGTCACTGGCTTCTGTGTCCTCTAAAGGGAGCAGGGGATGAGGAACAGAAGTTTCAAAAGCTTTCAATCACTTCCTATGAGGAATGTGCCATTGTTTTCATAACCAGGAAAAATTCTAAGTTTTTAAACTCTGTATTTTTTTTTAACTCTGTATTTTTTAAGCACCCAGCTTTTATGTTTAATAACCCCAAAGAAGAAGCTGATGAGGTAATTACTGCCGAGTTCTATTGCTAATTAAGCCATGGGGACACTCTGCAAGGGGCCAGAGGGAGAACCCCAAAACTCAGGACTTCAGAGCAAGAAGGCATTTGAGGAAAGAAGCCCCAGAGAACCAGTCCATGGAGAAAGCAGGCTGAGACCCCTCGTCTCCACCCGACGCGGGGCGCCCATAAATAGCAAAGGAACACCAAACCTAGAGTCTGGGGGCGGGGGCTGTGTCTGTGTGTCTGTCTGCAGCTCAGGAAGGCAGTAGATGCTCTGAGGGTTTCACCCTCTCCGGGCCATGAGCAGAGGTGGACCTGTCCCTGCAGAGGGGCGTGGCCCCTACCCCCTCCACACTGAGCCTCCAGCCATCTCAAGTTGCCACTGAGCAGCTTATCCACAGTGGGCCCATCCAGCCACCTGGCCAGCCCCAGGCCTCGTTCACTCAGACACTGTGCTTGGTCCCATAGGTGCTTACCAAGGCCTCCAGTGGGCAATGGGCTCCCAGCCTGGTGGGGATGCTCCACTGAGAATAAGACCTAAGTCCCAGGCAGTGATGAACATCGTGAACAAGTTGAGATGAGAACTGGGTAGTGCGAGCAGGGCAGCTACTTAATCTCATCAGATGAACAAAGAGGGCACTCTGAGGAGGTAACATCAGATCAAGACCTGGGCAAGCAGGGAGTCGAAGGACACAGCGGTCTGGGGCTCACCAGGCAGACAGGTCAGGGAAGAACCCACTGGACACATACTTAGACACACACACACAGAAGTTGTCAGCAGAGATTGAGACAGTGGCTCAGGGAGGACTAGACTCAGTGGGTCCCTGGATCTGGTCCCCTGACCTGTACCATCAGCATGACCTGTCACCCATTAGAAATGCACTTCACCAGCATCCACCACAGGCTGAACTGGAAACAAAGGGGGTGCGGTGAACAGGTGACCTCCAGGTGACTCTAATCCACACCAGAGTTTGAGAATGAAATAACTACATCAGCAGTCCTCCAGGGAGATTTTGCCCCCAGGGGACACCTGGCAAGTCTGAAGACATTTTCAACGGCCACAACCAGGGACTGGGCTACTACTGTCATCTCGAGGGCAGAGGCCAGGGATGCTGCTAAACGTCTGACCATGCACAGGACACCCTATAGCAGAGAAGGACCCCATTACCAATGTCAGTGGTGCTGAGAAACCCACTCAGGATCAAAAGGCCCCCCACCTGATTGCACAGAAAAAGACAAGTTGCAAGTCCCCACGGAAACATTCTAAACAGCTGACCCTGGTAACTCTTCGTTTAGTCTCTGGTCCTGCTCTCTGGAAACCAGGAAAAGAGCTGAGAGTGGAGGGAAAAGACAGCAATGGATGGCCCTGCAGCGACCGCTGTGTGTTGGGCGGGGGAAAGGAATAGAGGGATGAGCAGGGAGCTGAGACAGGGCAATGCAGCAAAAACCCAGGGGGGAGAGAGTGGTGGGGAGAAGGGAGCCAGAAGAGCAGCGAAGGAACAAAATGAGGAGGTAGCACGTGACTGGATCGGGGAAAGGTCCACACGGGACCAAAGCCACAGGAGCTGAGAGAACTCCTCAAGACTATGAACTCAGAGGCAGGAAAGGCGATGGGGATGCCGAGTTGCCTTGTGAAAATTTTAAGTTGTGGGGAAAATCCTGACCATACTTGTGGGCACAGAGGAGGATTTGCAGACAGGAACCCTGGAAAGCTGCCTACAGAATCATGAGTGGAGCAACGATGTGGAAAGAGCATGACGGTTGGTCCTCAAGGAAAGTCCTTCACCCTTGCCAGACAGTCCACAGCCACAGACGCAGTCACAGAGAGATTCAGCACACTAATAAGGCCACAAAAAGATGCTCACACTCGCCAGCAATCACAGAGCCACAAATTAACACGAAACACCCATGTCACCCTTCACAAGAGAGAAAGCCAGATCGACGACCCCAGACATCGGGAAGGCTTTGGAGAAAGGATGCACTCAGACCATGGGTCCATTTTCCAGGAGGAAGCGATATGAGAAAAATTTTAAATGTGAGCCTCCTGTGACCTAGACACACCCTACAGGAAATTCACATGGGAGCACAAGGAGGCTTTGCCTGGATGACCACTGTTGGATCACTTGTCATGGGTGAAAAATGGAAACACACATATAGCTCAACTGAGAGAAACATATTCTTCAGGATACTATACAGTTATTAAGAAAAGGAGATGGAGAGATACTTGCCGCGTGGTGAGACCTCCTCCAAGATCCAGTGTTGAGTAGAAACCCAAACTGGAGAACCTTCCATGTGGTGTGAAACCACTTGTGTTCTCTTAAATGCCTTTCCCAAGAACCTGTAGATATAAACACGCAGGAAAAAGTGGAGATGCCCCATGGAGCTCATCACAGAGATAACATCCAGAGAGGGAGGGAGAGGGGTGTTGCTGCTTACTTTCCTGTGATATTCTGAGTTTCTGTTGTGACAATACTGATGCATTAAAAATGCACTTTGGAGGGGAAAAGGGCAAATACCATCACGAGCTGTTTTATAAAAACAAATAAACTGTTGTTTCCAAAGAGGGAAGCAGGTGACTGTGCACCAGGTCATTCCACAACCAGCTCACCAGCCTCACTTCAGAGCAGCAGGTGGATGAATGGGAGAGGTTCTTCAGGGAAATGGAACTGAAAGACTGGACTCTACAGCCTAGTGTAGAAATGCCTCAGGGGGGTATGACACCACCACCAGATTCTCTGGACGCCAAGGTACCATGCATCGGGAGACAATCCCATTAGGACTAACAGCAGACCATTTCGAACCATCTGAAAACGAATGTTTGAAGCATGCACTGCCTCAGAAAGAAGTGAGTCCCCCATCAAAAGAGGTATGCAAGCACACACTGAGCCAACCAAGCAAAGCAGTTGTAGAAAATGCTCCCCTAATCCACCCTTCCCACTTCAAGCTCACAGGCTGCTTCCGACCTGAAGATTCTGAATCTCTTTCCACCGGAACTCCTGTGTCTAACATAGTTCTTAAATACTTCATTTTTCCTTTTCAGTAAGGTTCTACCACTCACAGAATTATATCCATAGAGACTTTTCACCCTGGTTCTCTGCTTTTTGGGTCCCCTTTTGTGCATGTGAACCTGAGACTAACTTGGGCTTTCATCCTCCCACGCCATCACTGCATCACAGGCATCCAAGCCCTTTCACCTCTCTCCCAAGTGGACCAGCACGAGTCACCTGCCAAGCCCCGTGTTCCCACCCATGGAGGCATCAACTCACAGACAGCCAAAACGCTAAAGTCTCCATAATTCCCATTTCAAGTTTGCATCCTCTCACTGCCAGGGAGACAAAAGGAGCTGAGAAGGATTCTCTCGTGACGAGCCACTCAACTTCCATAATTGGAACAATCATGGATGTGCATCTCCGACACAGAGAAAACCAATCCATCATGGAGTGCTGAAGGCTTAATCCCCGATTTCTAATAAAAGGATTAATTAAAGCCTTAAGGGTCTGCGTAGAGCTGCCTCTGCCTGAAACTCCAAGGAAATTAACTTGCCCTCCCAGATACCGGAAAACAAAAAGGCAGGGATTTCCTCAGCCTGGTACCTTAGTTTGACCAAATGACACAGTGTCAACAGTCCTAACAAAGAAATCTTACAAGCCTTGTATGGGTTTATTGTTTAAAATTTCAGATTGGGCCCTGGCGCCCAGAGTTGCCTCTAACGGGTCTTTCTTTGCAGTTAAATAGTGAAGCTGCTCTGTATTCCAGCAAAGTGAAGGAATCTCCCCACAAAGCCGGATCACCCCAGCCCCAGGGTCCGTGGGGAGCTGCACGCCCTCAAGTTAAGGCGATCAAGTCCCCATCTGGGTCTGGTGCCTTCAGAGAGAAAGAGTCATCAGAGGAAGGTAAGAGCAACTTATTGTCAAAACAGAACGTGTGAAGGGACCCTACTTCCCTAGGATACGAATGGAGTCCTGTGGCTCCATACCAAAACACCAGCTTTGATTCTTTTTTTGAACCCTACATTTCAGAAGCTCAGACTTCTCCCTGTGAAGTGAAAATTGCCTTCTGGTGGAGAAAGGTTTTAATGATCACTTTGCTTCCTGCGTCTCCATGGTGACGGGCGCACAGCCCACCACCCCCCCTCTGCTTTATTAGGCCTTTCTTCCTCTCTGGAAAGTAATCAATCAAGCCTTATGGACGCCTTTGTGACCGGATTTATCACCTAAACAATCGACGTTGCTGTGGGGGTGGGGGAGTGAACGAAGTCCATATAATTTAATGAAATCGGGCTCCGTCCTGGCGCACGCACGCCCTTCATCTCCCCGTGGCAGCTCTGCCAACACACCTGTCCCGGGAGGCGGGTGGGCGCGCCCAGGTGCGCCAGGCCCCGCCGACTTGGGAGCCCGGTGGAAGCCCCTCTGCACGGCTGCCGCACTAAGCGCTCCCTGCCCGCGAGGGGACGCCCCAGCCAGGCCGCCGGCGCCACCGGAGCTGGGGTCCGGGGGAGGGAGGCAGAGCTCAGAGCCGGCACTGGCGGAGGCGGCCACGGTTCTGCCTCTGGTTCCCCAGGTGGTCAGCACCCGAAGGAAGGCAGCCCCTCGGAGAGGACAGCAGAGCCCACCAGTCCTCAAGGAGGGCGGATGCGGAGCGCCGGTCTCTACCAGGAAAACCGGCTCCTCCTCGGACAAAGGGCTCCCTGCCGCCTTACGGGGAGCCTGAGCGCCCGGGTCCTGCCACGGCTCCCCAAACGCAGACCCGACGCGGAGAAGCGCCGGGGACTTGCGCCCAGCGCCCCCTGCCCTGGCCTTCCCCGCCCGCCCGGCCGCCCCCGCCCGCCCATTACCTGGGTTCTCCCCGGCGTCCGCGGAGGAGGTGGCCGAGGAGTCGGTGAGGACGCTGGGGTCACTCTGAGAGCGGCCCCGCGACACGAGGCAGCTGCTCTCGTCCTCGGACGCGGCCATGGGCCCGGCGGCGCTGGGGCAAGTTGGAGGGAGCCGCGTGCAATCAGAGCATCCAGGCGGCCAAGGTCACTGGCCAAGGGACTGGAGGGGGCGTTTTTTAAAAAAGGAAAATCAAAAAGGACAGGGAAAGGGAAGGAGCCGGAGGACGAGGCCAGGGCTGGCTTCAGGGCGGTGAGACAATAGCCTGGCGGCGGCAGCCAGGCACATCCCGGCGCGCGCGGCCTCGCTCCGTTATTTATTCGTGTTTATTCCCATTCTTCGGTCTATATTCCAGGAAAAAAAAAAAGTTGAACCAGGAAATAAAAACTTTTTCTTGTCAGTGTTTATTGCGTGCTTGGGGCAGGGGGTGATATCCAGGAATTTCTGGGGGCGCTCCCTCCCCCCACCCCACCCCCCACCCCCCGGGGAAAGAAAGGAAAAAAGAAGAATCTTTGCTCTGGCAATAGCTTTAATCTGAAAGCTGTTCTTGGAGCATCTGTTGGAAAACATTAGGATTCTCCCATCATGCCACGCGAGAGGAGCCTGACGTCACGAGAGAGGGGAGTGAGAGCCAGCGCCGTGATGGGGAGGGGTCTCAAATACCTGAACTGCACGCCGCCGCCAGCCCTGAGGGAAGTGGGGGCTTACTCCAGAGTTCTGGATCGCCCACCCCCACCCCAGCCGACCTCTAGAAACAAGGAGTCCGCATACTGCTTCCTCCCCCTCCCCCAGCTGGAGAGGGTGCCTCCCTCGGTGGAGGCAGGGCCTGATCTCCCCAGCAGCTTCCCAGAGGTTCCCAGACCAGGTTTGCACTCTTGGGGATTTAGGCTGGGGTCTTGCTGCCCAGGAGCCCCCTGGAATGAGGGGGCGGGGCGTTCCCAACCTGTATCCCCGCCCACCGCATCCTCGTCCCCTCTGCCCACCCTTTATTGCCCCACCTCTCCTTGCCCGGGAGGAGAGAGGCAGGAGGGGAGCCTGGCTCCTCCAGAGAGGCTTCCCCCAGATTCTTTGATGGAGTTGAGGAGGCCAGGGAAGGGAGGTGACACCCGCTAGGGCTGCCACTTACAGAGGTGTCCCCTGAGGTGTTAACGAGCAATTCTCACCCTGCTAGATGGAGCGGGGCGGGGGACAGGGGGCGGGGAAACACAGGCAACTCCCACATCAGCTGAGGCAGGGACCGGAGCGCAAGGAAGAAGAGGCCAGCCTTGTAAAGGGCACAGAGGGACACGGTGTGGAGCGGTGTCACACAGCCTGGGCTAGGAAGGGGGCCAGATGCCTAGACGGTAGGCCCCCAGGGACACCGCGGGAGGGTGCATCAAGCTCCGATGGGCGGGATCCCATCTCAGCCCCTCAAACCACTCCAGGGAGCAGGTGCCGCTCTCAGCCCCACTGCGATGACAAAACCAACTGGGGCTCAGAGTAGGAGCATGCCAGGGATCCCGCAGCTGGGCAGGGCCCAGGGACTTTCCTGGGCTGCTCATTCATATCCAGCCCTGAAGCAGGGCTGGGGTGCAGGGGGAGCACCTGGCAGCATTGGGTGAAGGACCAGGACAGAACTAAGACATAAGGAAATGATGGTCCTCACTGCACACAGGGCTTTGGGCTCTTAGAAGCAGGTGCCTCAGAGAAACCAAACCTTCTTTCCTTCCAAAACTCCCCACAGCCCACTGTGTAGTGGGTGGGCATGCCAGACGTTGGGGATCCAACAGAAACAAATGAGAAACACTCCCAGTGAGTCTTCCAGGTGGCGGGAGGATAGAGCCAAGAACAGTGGCCAATAAATCAATAGAGGACCCCCAAAACATTTCATTGGAGTTGTCAACACATTGGCGTTGTTGTTCAGTCACTTAGTTGTGTCCGACTCTTTGCGACCCCACGGACAGTAGCACGCCAGGCTTCCCTGTCCTTCACCATCTCCCAGAGTTTGCTCAAACTCATGTCCATTGAGTTGGTGATGCTATCCAACCACCTCATCCTCTGTTGTCCCCTTCTGCTCCTGCCCTCAATCTTTCCCAGCATCAGGGTCTTTTCCAATGAGTCAGCTCTTTGCATCAGGTGGCCAAAGTGTTGGAGCTTCAGCATCAACACATACCATGAGGCAAAGAGGAACCTGGTAGGACATTTTACTAAACACTTTTTATCCACATAAAAATGTGCTGGGTGGGGAGCACCTGACTCTGGGCTGAGCCCTTTTCTGGGGTGGCAGTGGGAGGGGCGTATCATTTCTTCCTCACAAGCCTCGGAGGTGGGAGCTACCTTAGAGGTGAGTGTACCTGCCCAGGTCATAAGCCAGGACAGGCAGGGCTGATGCTCCTGGTCTGGGATCTCTCCAAGTGTGTCCTCAGGCAGCCCCAAGAGCCTTGCTGAGTCCTAGCCCAAACCTAGGCAAGTCTCAGGAAGCCCTCAACCTCATCATCCTACCTCCCACATCTACATGACAAGACCTGCAGTGGGCCTAGCCAGCAGCAGATGCAGAGATGGACCAGTGGGGTTGGGGCAGGCAGGGGAGCAGGGGCGACAGCAGCCCAGGGTCATGGGCAAAAGGAGGAGAGAAGGAAGGTGGCCTCACAGGCTTCCAGCTGTGTTCCCCACCCCCCACCCTCATGCTTTAGGGCTTCCCCTACTCAGAACCTGTATTGCTACTGACAATATTTTTCTTTTAATCAATTGGTTTGTTTGGAAAGATCCCCTGGAGAAGGAAAGGGCAACCCACTGCAGTATTTTTGCCTGGAGAATCCCACGGACAGAGGAGCCTGGTGGGCTACAGTCCATGGGGTCACAGAGTCACACGACTGAAGTGACTCAGCACAGCACAGCATGGCTCAGCACTTAAATGCATTTTAAAGGAAAGCATCACTCCAGTGACAAAAATGTAGCCTGCCTGTCACACCAGGGGAGGACGAAGGACACAAGGATTGCCTGTAGTTGCCAATACTCTCCCAATGCCTTGTCCATGTAAGTACCACCTAAAACCATTTCTAGTTCCCTTGGGTGGTCTACATAGCTGTGCCTGCTCCCCTTAAGTGCCTGGAGAGACAAAGGCACAGAAAACAATAAGACTTAGCATTTGCTCCAGGAGCTGAGGTGGAGATTGGCAGGGGGGAGGTGTGGTGCACAGACAGAAGATAGGGATGACAACCAAAATGTAGTCCTTAAACATATATGTCAGTACCATATTGATTTGTTTGAGCCAGGAAGGGAAAGAGCTAGCCATTGTATTTTTCTCTGGCTTTGAAATGTTCCATAATATAAACAGTTTCAGGTTTAAAAAAAATTAGTGACCCCACCTCTACTGATCAGGAGAAATAAAAGTCCAGTGAACTTCCAGAAGGAGAAACTTGGACCTTCCAAGTCACCCATGCCGAGACTGGGGCCAGCGGGAGGTCTGCAAAGATCTGGCCCTCGAGGTGTGTGCAAGGCTGCTGTCTGCAGGTTCCAGCCTGCAGGAGCCCCAGGAAATTGTGAAAGTCACCAACTGTCTGTCCTCAAGATTTCTTCAGGGGCCCAGGAAACAGGGGTTTGTTGACTGAACCAATGAGTACGCACACAGTGGGGTCGACACATCGCTGCTCCAGGAGAAGGCGCTCAGCATCTTCAGAACCCCAGTAGCTCCAGGCTTTCAGGGACAGAGGTGGTCACTTCCTGACCTCCCTTCCCCAATCCTGATGTTTCTGCTGAGGCTCCAGGGAACTGTCCTTCCCCATCACAGGAACAGAATTAAACCAGCAAATTCAAATACTTAAAAAGAACTATTCCAGCCAAGCTCTTAGGGAACCAAGCTCTCTGTCCAAGCTCTTAGGGAACCAACGAAAGAGGGTCCAGAGGTCATCCCCCAGGATGGGGATTCAAGACCAGAGGAAAGGGGAGGGTGAAGACAAAGCAGGTCCCCCAATATCTGCAGTGAGGAGGGGAGCCCTGCCCTCTGCTGCTTACAGGAGGAACTGCACCCAACCGTGGCCCTGGGGAACTTCCCTGAGGGAGGGCTGACCTAGCCTTGAACTTGGCTTCTTTTGCCCTTTGCCCTTGGTGGGGTCTCCACCACTGGCCTTGCCCATTAGGCTACCCAGGGTGGTGCTTCATGCAGTGCCAGTTGTGGCTGTTTTCCAAACACACCCACCTCTTCTAAGACAAAATCCTTCATGTCAGCAACCATGGTCCCCACCCTGAAAGGCACGGCAGCCAGCGCTGGCCTGAGAAACGTGCTAAGCCCGCCTCGCAGTGTCTTCCGTGCTCAGGCTGCTAGAGAAGCCCTTCCAGGCCAGAGTCTGAGATCCAGGCAGGAGAGGGGTTTTAATCACTTTCTGTGTCTGCCCTCTAGGTGAGGGTGGGGGAAGGGCACTGCTCACAGGGTGAGGGCATTCGACAGGGAACCCAGCTCTCGGGACACAAAAGTCCTCTGATGCAAGACACTGACCCTCTAACATCTTACGTGCCTTGAGCACCTGCAGGCGACCAGGTAGGACCACAGAGGATGGCAGTGATGGAGGCAGAAGAACGAGGAGCAAGAAGCCCAACCAGGGGAGGGACAGGGTGCCCTCTGCAGGAAGGACAGAAAACAGCCCCAGGCAGGCTAATCTGTGTCATGGACCCTCCCATCCTGTCCTGGTTCATCCTATTTTCCTTCCTTGCCAGAGGATGTTTCCAGCTAATGAAGGGAAGCGCCAAACAATTAATGCTTTTGAACTGTGGTATTGGAGAAGACTCTTGAGAGTCCCTTAGAGTACAATGAGATCAAACCAGTCAATCCTGAAAGAAATCAGTCCTGAATATTCGTTGGAAGGACAGATGATGAAGCTGAAGCTCTAATACTTTGGCCACCTGATGGGAAAAGCTGACTCATTAGGAAAGACCCTGATGCTGAGAAAGACTGAAGGCAGGAGAAGAAGGGGATGATAGAGGATGAGAAGGTTGGATGGCATCACCGATTCAATGGACAGGAGTTTGAGCAAGCTCTAGGAGATGGTGAAGGACAGGGAAGCCTGGCATCCATGGGGTCGCAAAGAGTCAGACACGACTGAGCGACCAAACAGCAAAAACAAATGAAGGGAGAGGGGCTGGTGCAGGGCCCCTGGGAAACATGCTGATGGAGAGTCACACAGAGAAAAGGCAGCTGTCATCATGACCCTGGCAGATGCTGACGGCAGTGTCCCTGCTCCCTGCCTGAGTGTCTTATGTGGTCCTGGAGCCGCAGCAGCCACCTGTGACCCTGGGGGGGGGACCCACATGAGGATGGGATGCCCAAAACTGTGGAGAAAGGGATTATGAAGGACATTTATGCTTGGAACGCTGACAAGTAAAAGGGCAAAGGACAATGCTCATCGGAAGTCACGCTCACTGCCTCGACCATCCGGCCACTTCACTCTTTTAAAAGGAGATAAGTTATGTTTAAATAAAGATCACTGTCACCCAAACACTGTCTCTTTCCTCTGATTCAACATGTACACTGTAATATGTTTACTGGATTTATATTCTAAAGGGACCAGTTTCCTTTCCCACGGGAGGCCCCCGAGCCAGGCTCACTGCCTCACCACATACAGATTTATGCCTCCAACACCCCATCGCAGCAGGAATGGGAGACAAAGTACTTCATTGTAAAATAGTTCAAACACAGCATGGTGTCCAATCCATAAATTACAGAAAATCCATAGCACAAGGCTTATCGGTAGTACTTTAAAAATACATCTTAAGTTCCGCAGCTGGAGTGATAATTCCAAGAATCCACTTGTACAAACCTATAAATAATGATGGCTTGTCCGTGTTTTCACAGAAGCCATGATCTCTTTCAGGGCCCATAACTCACTAAACTTGTATGTGGGTTAAAGCTGGTGGGTCCACTGGGGTTTCATGGGGGAAGGGGAAGTTATTTAGGCAATTAGATATTGGCATCCTCACCAGGCCCCATTCTGGAATATTAACATGAGTTCTTGTGACTACCACGGCACACGGGGAGACAGCATTCATATCTGTGCTTAGCAGAGGCTTCATCAATTCAGCGAGTTGGGATGCAACAAAGATCACTCCTGGTACTTCACACTGCAGTTTTGGGGGATTGCTCACCCTCCCACTTCATTTTTTTGAAGGGTCACCTGGGAGACCCAGGATTTTAGGAGAATGGGCTCTGGGGGTCTATCAGCAGGAGAGAATGGAGGGGCTGAAATCTAGAGTGAAGTGGGTTCTGTCTCCCACCAGAACCTGAAACACACAGCAAAGACCCAAGGAGGTGGGGCCGCTGACACTGCATTCAAAAAGGCATGGGTCTGAAGACCACACAGAGCCCACAGCCTTGATCTAAGAGATGTCCTAGAGAACACGAGGCCCCTGTTTGGGGTCTGACTGATTCACTCATTCAGAGTACATGCCAGGCACTGCAGGGGGCAGGGAAGGGGAGGGGAAGGTCCCTCCCCACAACAGCACATGCAAAGGCCCTGGGGTAGAAGTACTGGGCAGTCAGAGGGCTGAGAATAGGCTGAGTGGTTGAAGTGCTGAGGGCAGGGTGGCAGGCAGGGAGGGTGGGGGACAGGCCCAGGACTCAAGGGGGTCTCATGACCCATGGTGCAAAGCATGGATTTTATCCTGGGAGGCATGAAAAACCCAGAAGGGTCCCCAGTCAGGAAAGAAGGAATAAATTTCTCTTCTCTGGGGAGGTTATGGGGGGCAAAAAGGGGCTGGGAGATGAGGGGGTGGGCTAGGGGCTGCTGCACTGGACTGGAAGAGACACAGGCAGCCTGGAATGCAGAGTGGTGGATGGAGCCCAGGTACAATTGTATGTTCCAGCCACTCTTGATACAAAGGTACCCAGTAGCTGAACTAATAAAGAAAATTCCTACACAGGATTACTGTTACAAATCAGACAGTTACCAACTGATTCCCATGCTCTGTAATTTGGGCAAGGGGGTTGTTCCTTGAAGTTGGATGTGACTGCCCCTTCCCCCAAGACAGGTTCATGGAGCTGGTGTGACCTGGTCCACCACAGTGGTTGCACCCTGTCCTTACCTAGAGCTCACTGTGGGCTGGACCCTGGGCTAATCAACTCAGCCAAGAATGTAGACGGGAATACCCTCAGATTCCAGCCCCAAGTTACTCATGCAAACATGACTCTAGGCACTGCAGGGAAGGCTTTTGTGAACAAAAACTGGGTTATCATCAGCTGCCTGATTGATATCATCAGTCTCCTGATGATGGGAGATTATCCCAGATGATCGGACCTGGCCGTCTAATCACAGGACCCTCAAGGCAGAGGGAAGACAGAAGAGGAGGAGTGGGCAGAGGAAAGACAAGGTGTTGGAAAATGCGGCCCACCACTGCTGGCCTTGAGGGAGCCACAAGGGAACACAGTGGCCTCTGGAAATGATCCCCCAACAGCCTGCAGGGAAACGGGGACCCAGGTCCTGCAACCCATGAGCTGGACCTGGCTTCCCTCTCGGAACTCCAGGAAGGACCACAGACCTGGCCACACCTCAACTCCAGCCCATGGGACTCAGAGCAGGGCACCAGCTGAGTCCACCACACCTCCAACCCACGGGAGGATACGTGATGATAAACAGGTGTCACTTCACCTGCAAAGTTTGTGGTCCTCTGTTTTGGCAGTCACACATCCTCCCATCCATCCTCCTGAGTGTCTGAGGCCTACAGTCCTGGTGTCATCCTCTAGCCACAAGGAAGGCGAGGTTCAGAGGGGAAGGTCAAATGGGGTCAGAGGGGAAGGTCATGCAGGTCTCCAAGGGTCCTTGTCCCACTGCTGCACGACCCTGGGTGACCCCGCATAGACCATCTGCAAAGAGGGATGTGTGTACATCCAAGGTCAACCCAAGACTCAAATGAAAGGTATGACCTATGCAGGAAGACTGGGGGAGAGAACCATCCTGGCATCCCACCTGCGGGGCACAGACACCCACCTGAGGGGCAGGGCTCTCTCCTACCACCAGTCACCTTGCATCCAAATCAGGCATCTCCCAGGTGCAGCCAGAGTTGGGGCACCCAGAAAGGACTGCCCCCCTGCCCCCGCAAGAGGCACCAAGAACAAGCCTTGTCTTCCAGGGTAAAAGGCAGAGAGCATAAATCCTGAGGCAGGAGAGCAAAGGCTAAGAATCCAGAGGCTGCCAAAGCTGACCACCCAGGTTCAGGTGCAGCTCCAGCAGCTGTGTGACCTTGGGCTACTTACTCCATCTCTCTGAGCCTTGGTTTTCCTCATCTGTCAAGTGGGGTCACACCTCCCATAGAGACATCAGACAAAGGGGAAGAGCTAAGGACAGGTCTGGCCCTGGCTGCTGGATCATCTCTGTTCCCACAAAGGAGGCTTCAAGCTGGCCTCTGCCACTGTGGTGACTCCCATGCAGACCCAACACAAATGACTATTACCAAATATTTGTCACTTTCACCATAATTCTCCAAATTAGAAATCAGTCTGTTCCATAAATGAAAGAATACCCCCTCTTAATTTTTATCATCCCAATGTTTAATCAAGAGGTAAAATATTGAAGCTAGTTTACCGTGAGTTTTTACTGTGGCTTATAGGAAAAAGGGGCTTCTCAGGTGGCTCAGTCTGCCTATGATGCAGGGGACCTGGATTTGATCCCTGGGTCAGGAAGATCCCCTAGAGAAGAGAAAGGCAACCCACTCCAATATTCTTGGCTGGAGAATTCCATGGACAGAGGGGCCTGGCGGGCTACAGTGCACAGGGTCACAAGAAGTCAGACACTCACTTTTTCACAGGAAAAAGTCCAGACAGCAAAGCGATTAAAGTAAAAATAGAAATTTGCAACAAGCCTCACCTGTGCCAGCATCCTCATTATCTGAGTGTGTAAGAATTAAAAGAAATGTAGCCACAGATGAAAGATAACATTCTCTTCACACAGATGTTCTGGCACTCTTAAGTGGAAAGAGAGGCAGTCCTTCATTTGTACCAGAGACCTCATTGAGGGCAGGGTCTATTTCTGGTCCTTGCCCTGCGGGTCAGCGGCACTGGCCCCACTATCCAAATGCACACAGTGCAGGTAGGAGGGTGCCTGCCCGGCTTCCAGGAGACCTGCCGGTAACAGAATGGGACACAGATGGACAGGGAAGCGGGTAAGGTACACGCTTTGATAGGAGCTTCTAAATTAAGAGTAAGTGTAATAAATTAGGAGCTTGGGAAGGAGGTGACTGCCAAGGGTGCCTGTCTGTACCTATATAAAGTACAAGGGGTCAGTATTGGAGGAGAGGGCCCAGGCGGGTCTCCACTCACGCGCTTTAAGTTTTCTACAGCAAGGGTATGTGACTATTTGGAAACAGCCTATCAATATGATGTGCTTTCAGAAGAACGGGGCAGATTTAAACAGAGATGCTACGAGCTGCTTCCTGTAACTCTGGAGAGAAATCAATGCCAAACTGGGGGATTTTTCTGCTACATGGGTCTCCTCTGGGGAGAAGGCAGAGGCTCCATGTAAGAGAAGATGCTGCCCAAAGGAAGAAGCTTCTAGAGCCCAAGGGCAGCTCTCTCCAGGAGCTGAGAAAAGGCAGGATTTCCCAGGCCTCGCCTGCTGTCCATGCACTCAGGAAGGCCACCTGCCATGTGTGTGGCAGGACATGGGTGTGCCCAGAGCAGCGAACAGATCGCTGCAGGACCAGTCCACACTGGCCACGGAGGACGGAGCGCTAACAAGGGAGTGAACAGGGGGCTGTGGTATGGGGTCTCCGGGAGCTGCAGGCCCCTCTGGTCACCGTAGCCCCAGTGAACACCCAAGTCCAGCTGGGAGGAGTCTTATGCAAGGGGTATACAGTGCTGCTACTGCTCTTCCTTAAAATAAACTGCAACTGTATTCAGTAGGAATCTCAAAGGCAGCAGGTTGCCTTAATGAAGCTCAAACGGAGGAGGGGTCTGGGGACCCAGTGCCCTGGGTTTATTAAGTCTTGAGATGCATGTCTGCGCGGGCACACAGGGAGGGGCTCCTTCCGGTCTGGGGGCAGGGGGCAGGTTCAGCCTTTGGAAGCAGCAGAACAGCAAAGAGGGGCACCTGGGATCCTCCAAACACCTGACCCTGTGGGCTGGTGTTTCTGGGTAAAAGCGAAAGTGTCAGTCGTTCAGTCGTGTCTGCCTCTTTGCAACCCCGTGGACTGTAGCCTGCCAGCCTCTTCTGGCCATGGAATTCTCCAGACAAGAATACTGCAGTGGGTTGTCATTTCCTTCTCCAGGGGATCTTCCCAATCCAAGGATTGAACCCAGGTCTCCTGCATTGCAGGCAGATTCTTTATGATCTGAGCCACCAGGGAAGTTCTCTGGGTAAACGGGGTTTCTTAAATGCAAAATGAAGTATTAATTATATCAATAAAACCATATAAGTTATCAAATCAGAAAGCAAACTCTTGTCCCAAGCCTGCTTCAGTTTAAGGTTCAGGAGACACAGGCTGTCTCGTGGTCACGTGTCCACTCCCCTCCCACAGGCAACCTTTTCTCACTCTGCTAACTTGTGGCTGGACCTTTCCATCAGAACCAATCACTCCTTGAGTTAAACATTTTGACTCCTGGAATCCCTATTAAAAATCTGCATTCAGGAGAAATAAATCAAGAGTTTTGGATTAATAGATACACACTACTATATATAAAATAGGTGAGCAACAAGGACCTACTGTATAACACAGGCAACTACAGTTAATATCTTATAATATTGGGAAATGGAAAAGTACCTGAAATATATCCATCTATTGACAAGTGTAACTGAGTCACTATACTCTACACCTGAACCAAACACAACATTGTCAGTTGACTGTACTTCAGTATAAAAAAAATCTGTATTCTACCTCAACTATTCACAGAAGTATATTATAGTAGATTAGAAACAAATGTAAAGAAAAAAGCTATACACTCGTTAAAAGGAAACAGGGGTGGAGGTGTTCATGATGGATCAATCATCCTGGTTTGCCCAGGACTCAGCGGTTCTCAGGATATGGGAGTTTCAGCACTAAAACCAGGACCATCCTGGGCAAACTGGGACAAGATGTTCACTCTAAATTTGAGGCAGAAAGAGACTTCTTAAAGAAGACACAAAAAGCAAAGATGTAAAGAAAAAGCTGAATAAACTTGACTACATCAAAGCTGAAAACATGGAGATGAAATATGTAGCTTGGTGATGACAGAAGTACATTGTAGGTTTGAAAGTTGCTAAGAGTGCAGATCATAAACATTCTCATTACACACACACACACACAAATTATAACTATTTGTCATAATGAACACTAACCAGACTCACTGTGGTGGTCATTTTGCAATATATACAAACAGTGAATCATTATATCACATACCTAAAATTCACATGTTATATGTCAATTATACCTTTAAAGAGCAAACTAAAAACTTCTACTCAACCAAAGACACAATAAACAGAATTAAAAGCCAAGCCACAGGGAGAGCAAAAATCTCTGCAAGCAAACAGAGGATTAGAACCCAGAATACACACAGCTCTCTCAAGACACCAATTACAAAAAGAAATAAACCCCACAGAGAAGAAGCAACTCACAAAAAGTGAATCCACATGGCCAATTAACATGAGAAAAACCTTCTCCCGAAATCGAGAGAATACAAATGAAACCAAGGAAGCCCCACTCTTCTGCATAGGGATTGACAATATTTAAGAAACTGAACAAGAGAACTTTTCAGACACTGCAGTTGGGAGTGATATAGCCACTCTGGGAAAAAATGTCGCTAAAGCAAGAGAAATTTACAACAGGCTCCTTCTATGCCCCAGAAATTCCACACCTTATAACAAGACCTGAAGACAAACTTGTGTACAAGTACACGGGGAAGATGCTCAGAGAGACACAGCCTGTAACAAAAGGGACTGAGGATGCCCTCCATGGGCAGCAGCCACAGAAAGGTCTCAAGTGGTGGAATATCCTAAATCAAATAGGAAGACTGCAAACCCAGATAAACCTCCCAGACATGCTGCTGAAAGAAGACAGTAAGTTTCAGAACAAGACGGCTGTATTCAGACACCATCTCTTTAAAACACATACAGGAAACCAGTCCGTACAGCTTCTATCAAGACCCCCCCCCACACACACACACATGAAGACAGTCTGGTGGGAAAAGATTCACGGTAACAGGCGTTCTCTCCCGGGATGGGAGGAAGGAGTCACTTTCACTTCCCACTTGGAGAAAGTTTGCGACCCCATGGACTGTATCCCACCAGGCTCCTCTCTCCATGGAATTCTCCAGGCAAGAATATTAGAGTGAGTTGCCATTTCCTCCTCCAGGGGATCTTCCCAATCCAGGGATCAAACCCGGGCCTCCTGCACTGCCGGCAGATTCTTTACCACTGCACCAACTGGAAAGCCCATTCGTGAAATACTTGAGTAATTATATATTTTTTCCCCCAAAGAAACCTGTTGCCTGCCTAGAACACCGCAGGCATTCACCTGACAAGTATATACCAGGAACAGACAGACCCATTCTAAAACCCGAGGACCACTCATTTTCTTTCAACCAAAAATGAAGCCAAAGACCAATTAATCTGGCCAAGCTCATCAGCTGTCCCTAAGGGGGTGAGGCACCGCTTTGCCTGGATGCAGAATACGTGGCAGGAGAACGCCCCAGGCAGGTGACAGGAGGGAAGGGAAGAGCTTGGCTAGACCCTCACAGGGTCTTCTACTGCTGCCTGGAGGGGGCAACCCCTGCCCCTGCCTCCCAGTGCACACCAGTCACAAGAGAGACGACTGAGGCCAGAGGGTGATCCAGACCCTGCGGGGAGGGGGCTTCTGCAGGTCAGGGGCTCACAGGTGTGGGCTTCTCGTGTTGCTGGGCGTGGGGCACTGGAGACATGCTGGGGTTTGCAACACCCAGCACCGACTCTCCTCCTGCTGTCATTCCATTAGGGGAAACACTGACCGAAACCTGCCCAGGCAAGAGAATAACCACTTTCATATGTTATCCTAACAGTAGGCGGTCCTGGGCAAGAACGTGGAACCAACAAGCTACCATCAACCAGAAGAATTTGGGAATGGTCCAAAGCAGAGAGGATTTGCCAGTCCGTACGTCCTACCAACCTCCCAGAATCCTCCTTGCTGGAATCCACCTTGGCTGAGCGATGTGTTCACCACCAGGAAGGACCCTGAGTCAGAGTGACTGGCCAGAGACAACCCGGGAACTAACCCCATCCCCATAAATCCTGAGACTGTGAGCCTCGTGGCAGAGCCGTGCTCCTGGGTTCCCTTATCCTGCCGCTCTCCGCCCAGGCACCCCTTCCCAATAAAGTCTCTTGCTTTGTCAACACATGTGCCTCCTTGGACAATTCATTTCTGAGTTTTAGATAAGAGCCTGCTCTTGGGCCTGGAAGGGGCGTCCCTTCTTGTAACAATCCCGCTGATTTTCCTGGGGCTGGGGGAAGAGGGGTCTCAGGTCTGGCTACTGAAGGGACGCAGGCTCCATCCGTGCCTGGGACTTGCCTGTGCAGCCCCCCACCCCCATTCCCAAGGGCAAGTGGTGTGACACAGCCTGCGCCCCAGACAGGCAAGAGGACACTAGTTGAAGCTACCAGATCGCCCGCCTTGGAATCTCCAGCTTCCTGAATTGCTCGTCACTTGCTAAAAGGAAGGCCTCCGAAGTACAGGGGTCATCCTGACAATTTCAAGAGTTGAGCAGCTCAGGTTCCTAACTCTGAGCCCTGGTCTAAGCCTGGGAGATGGGGCATTACATTTCCAAGTGCCTCCTGCAGCCCCTAAAGCCACAGCCTGTAATGAGCACCAGCTGGGACATGCCATGCTCTCATCAATCACTCTTTTCCCTTCAAAAATTAAAAAAAAAAAGCTAATTTGGTGCAGAAATATCCTAGTCCGAGTCAGTGCTTCCAAATCAACTTTGAAGTTCAGAAGAATAAGCAGCTCACTTGTTCCTAAATTCACGCTGGCCACAGAAATAGTCCAAGAGCCCATCAGGGTTGGGAGTGAGGACCCGCCCCCCAAGCAAGCTCGGGAAGCGGCTGCAGAGACTGAAAGGGCAGAGCTACAGGTGGCAGCCCGACAAATTCTCCCGGTTCCAGGGGTGAGAGGACCCCCCTTCAAGGTCCAGCCATCAGAATGCCCAGAGTGGTGGGTGCACAGCCTAGCTGTACCCTGGGTCCCTGGAACCTCGCTCTGAAACTTGGCAGTTGGACCAACAGAGAAAGGCAATAGTGAAACCCAAAGCCTCAGCCCCACACCAGGGACTCTCAGATGGGAGGCTCCAGGCTGCCCGCCCACCCCAGCTCCAGACTCGGACAGGCAGCGGCCTACTTGGCACATTCCTTGAAGACATCAACAAGCCCGTCCAACTGGATATGTCCTCCTCTCCCCAACCGTCTCACCCCCTGACCAGTCTCCCCACTCCTCCACTGAGCCTACCACAGCTTCATAGATGGAACCCCGATCCTCCAGGCTTAAGACACAAAACCTATGGCGATCCTGGATTTTAGACCCCCAAGGCTTCAGCAGGTCCTATAGGCTCCACTGTGCTGCCCACTTCCACCACCTCTGTCCTCCCTCCAGTTGCAGGTGGCCCCCTCCCCACCAGGAGCCTGGTGCCCCAGGACACCACCGGCTGGTCATGCCATCTCTGAGGCTAAAGTGCACCAATGGCCTCAGGTTGCACACGTGGAACCCCCACCGCTCATCAACAGGTCCAGGGCCCACCAGCCATCTGGCCAGGCACAGGTCCTCATCTCCCTTCACCTGGGGTTTCCAGCCTCATGAGCTTCTTCAACTCCACCAAGCCAACTCCAAGCAGGGCCTCTGCCTTTCCTCCTGCTAGAAATGCTCTCACCCCCTCTCCTCACACGGCTCCTGCTTCTCCCCATTCAGGTCTGCACCCAAACATTCCTCCTTAAAACCCTCCCTCGCCACCCACTATCTGCCGCCCCAGTCTTCCAACATTTCTCTGCAGACAGATTGAGCTCCCCTCACCAAAATCAAAGCTCCCTGAGGGCAGGAAGCTGACCCCCTGCTCTGCCGCATCCCCAGCATATAGGTCAGGGCCTGAGCCATTTTCAGTGATTAATATAAACATCTGCCGGCCCATCTCTCAGTTGGCTTTCTCCTTGGCGAAAGTGGGTTAGCAGCGGCTGAGCCCAGCATCCTTCAAGGCCCGGGCAGAAGCCATAGAACTATTTTAAAAATGCCCAACAACTGAAAGGAGCATGTGGGGCAGGAATTGCATCATGTCCACAGGCAGGTCATATACTTGTGACAGCTCTGAATACGCTGCCAAGCTGAAGGTCAGGATGTGAAAGGTCTGCTCTCAAAATCTGACCCCAAAATGCTTCGCTACAAACTCAGTGCCAAAGTATTGCCAGGGTTGGGGGGGCTGCTTTCAGGGGAGGAAGCTGACACTCCACTGTGTGCAGTCACGGGGTGAGGGCGCCTCCCTCTCGTTCACCACCTTACCCCAGGGCTCTGCACAAGGTCTCCTGTTAGCATGTGCTTGATAATCATGGTGTGTGGAGTCAACAGAAGGGCCGTCCACCCACTGGATGGGGCTCCACTCACCACACGGAGGTGCCCCCAAGCTTCTGGGTGGGCTTCTCATCTTCAGAGCACCGCAGAGGGTCTGGCATGTAACAGGCTCTCATATGAAGCCCGCTGGTCCCAACAACCCCAGAATCCCATCCTTCCCGACCCTATAACTCCAGGTATCTCAAAGTTCCCCAGCCTCCGCATGGTTGCCCTGCTCCTGAGCATTCTTTTCCTTTCTTTTCCGAGGAGGGGGGTGTTGGGGAGAGGGGAGCTTTGGCAGCATCCGAGGCTTCTCTCCCACAAGATGCTTCAGGGGACAACCCCCCTACTCTTGCCCCCATTGAGAGTCACTGGTGTCTCTACTCCAGAGTTCCCAGACCAGCCTGAAATCACCTGGAGCACTGCTTAAAAATACAGATTCCAGTAGATTCTAAGGGGCAGGGCTGGGGTTGGATCCCCCAGAGAATTCGAACACTGGACTAACTCTTTGGGCTGCCCCAGTGTTCAGCCTAGTCACCAACTATACCATCCTCCACGGGATCCAGGCAAAGCTCTCTGGCCCCCTCAAGGGGAGATCTAATCCTCTGTCCACTCCAGGTCCTCTCCCCTGGCCCAGGGGGAGCCCGCACCACTTCCAGCTTCCCTAGCTCCTCTCTGGAGATCCTGTCCCTTTAACGCGGCTGGACCGGCTCCAGGAGCAGGTGTCTATCCGCAGGGGCCCTGGCAGCGCCTGCCTGCACAGGTGGAGGGAGGCCCACGATCCTCCCTGGGGGACAATGGAACACGTGTGGAACTCTCACTGGGTGGCAAGCGCTACTTAACGTGATCCCAGCTACTGCCCCAAGACTTAAGTGTTGGATCGCACCCCATCTCACAGACGCGGAAACTGAGGCACAGTGAAGTCCAGTGCCGTGAGCACTGGGTCACGCAGCCAGCATAGAAGCGTTCTCATCCCGGGACGGCCGACCCCAGCAGCGCTCAGGACCACTGAGCCCACTGCCTGCCCTTGTTGTTTGGGAACGGAGTCGCCCGCCTTGGCTGCGGGGACAGCCCGAGCCAGGAGGCGCCACCTCTGTGCTGGGGGCGCAGCGGATATCTGAGCCACTCCGCAGCGGTCAAGGGCAGGACGCAGGCTCCCGGCCCGCGGGCCCCCAGCCCCGCGCCCGCCCCTCGCGCCGCGCGCTTACCTTGCGCCGGGCCTCGAGCGGTGGCGGCGGCGTCCCGAGCCCCGAAGGCGCGCAGCAACGAGCGCACGGGCGCCGGCCAGGGGGCGTGCCCCCCGCCCCGGCCGCGCATCCCACCGGAGGGCAGCTCCGGGAGGCGTCCACAGGGTAGCCCAGCGCCGCGCAGAGAGCCCGGGGTTGCGGGAGGGCCGGGGGCGGGGCGAGGTCGGGGCTGCGGGAGGGCCGGGGGGCGGGGCCGGGGGCGGGGCCACCACGCGAGGCCAGTCCCTCCACCTCGCGGGGGCGCCGCCGTGACCTTGATCTAGGGACCCCTCGCGCTCCGCAGCCCGAGATGCTGGACCTCAGTTCCAGGACGCTCTGGACACGTTAAAAGGAGATCCGGGTCGGAGGTGTACCGCTCGCTTAATTGCCTTGTAAAGAGGTTGCCCAGTTGAGCCGCTGTGCGACGCTGACTGAGTCGCTTAACCTCTCTGAGCCCCAGTGTTCATGGGCTTGGGGAAGGCGACAGATGAAAGTAAGCCTAGCTCAGCACCAGGGCCTGACCCTACGGATGTGGGTGGCGCCTTGGCCGCCTTTGGTATAACTGCTGTGAAATGCAGAATGAGCTTCTCATTAAAACGGTAACAACAACATATATTTCTTAATAAAATAAAACATAGCTGTTTAGCTTGATGAGAACTGAATGCCCAGGCCCCCCCTCCCAAGGCCCTCTTAGCTCTCCTCCCGTCGCAGCCCTTCCTCCACTCTCAAGCGCCTGGGAGCCTTCAGTCCTGAGAAGCTAAGGAGGCCCTGCTCATTTTGTGGTGGGCCTCCTTAGGGTCTCTGGCCTGAAGAATAGGGTCTCTGGCCTGAAATGAGCTCAGGGACCGCATCAGCACCAAGGCCATCAGACTGATTCAGTGTAACAGGCATAGGTCCTGAGAGTCCCAAAGGTGGTCACCTCCACCCCATGAGAGCTTTCTACGTGCAGCTCTGCTCAGGGCCTCAGAGGTCGGTCCTCCTGTTCAGGCCCAGCAGCAAACATGAGCAGGTCCATTTCATAGATGCAGAAGGGTGGGCAGCAGAAAGGAAAGCTTGGTCCACAGCCACGGGGATTTTGAATGCAGTTGCAGGCACCTGGATGGAGCCAGCTGTCCCAGCCATCTGCATCCTCCCTGGGGCACACACAACTGGCTGCTTCCAGCATCTCCTCCACTGGAAGACCACTCACTCTCATCTTCAGAACTTCATGAGAATAATAACAGTTACCAGCTAACAGTATGTGGCACCGTGATGTATAGTCACATATTCATTTGCTCTTTGTGACAACCCCTTAAGCAGGTTGCAGTTACTATTCCCACTTCTGTTGTTGTTCAGTCGCTAAGTTGTGTCCAACTCTTTGTGACCCCATGGACTGCAGCATGCCAGGCTTCCCTGTCCTTCACTATCTCCCAGAGTTTGCTTAAACTTATGTTCATTGAGTCAGTGACGCCATCCAACCATCTCATCCTGTCATCTCCTTCTCCTCTTGCCTTCAATCTTTCCCAGCATCTGGGTCTTTTCCAATGAGTTGGCTCTTCGCATTAGGCAGCCAAAAAATTAGAGCTTCAGTTTCAGCATCAGTCCTTCTAATGAATATTCAGGGTTGATTTTCTTTAGGATCTACTGGTTTGATCTCCTTGCTGTCCATGGGACTCTCAAGAGTCTTCTCCAGCACCACAGTTTGGAAACATCAATTCCCCACTTTACAGATGAGAAAATACGAGTTCCGGGAGAGCAGACACCTTGTCAAATCTATCGCTTTATCTACTAGCTCTTGTAGGAGAGCACAACAATCACCCTCTATTTTTAGAGGAGGAAACTGAGTCTTAGAGAAATGGGGGAGCTTTCCCTAGGAAGTTAGGAAGAGAGAGCATCAGGATTCAACTCCCAGTTGACATCTGAGTGCCCTTGCTCTCTGCCACACCCCCTTGGGCACACCCTGATGAACTCCTATTCATTCTATAAGACTCAGTCTAAGCACTGCCTCTGCACTTCAGCCTCCCTGCTTCTCCTCCCTACGCACTCGGTTCTCCTGTGTCCGTGCCCCCAGCATGGAGTGCACCTTCTGGTGGGCACCTGGTGGCTCAGACGGTAAAGAGTCTGCCTGCAGTGTGGGAGACCCGGGTTTGAGCCCTGTGTCAGGAAGATCCCCTGGAGAAGGAAATGGCAACCCACTCCAGTATTCTTGCCTGGAGAATCCCATGGATGGAGAAGTCTAGCAGGCTACAGTCCATGGGGTCACAAGGAGTTGACACGACTTCACTTTCACTTTCACTTTCTTTTGGGCATTGTGCAGTCAGATACCCACATACCTGCCCCACCCACGCTGGGCTGGTCTTCCAGGGGACAGGTGTTGACCCTAGTCACTGCCTTCCCAGGCCCACTCAGGGTCAGTGAGCATGTGTTTTGCAGCCTCTGTCTTTCTCTGTTAGTAAAAAGAAAAAAAAAATTCCATTTGCCTCTGGGCAGCTTCCTCCCCAAGGCTGGTGGAGCCAAGTTCCCTCCCTCCCAAATGCCAGGGGTGGGCTCACGACCCAGTCTAACCAATCAGCAAAGGCTATCTATCTGACCTCGATGATCAGGAAAGTTCGTTCAGGGAGGCACTCTTGAGACTTTCACTGGGTGGGGAGAGAAACACTTTTAATCCACAGGCCCTGATTCTGAGATCAGGGATTCTGAGAGCCATTACATGCTTCAGAACTGAAAAGACAGAGAAGGGGGAGGATTCCAGAGGTGCCAGGGCTGAGCACCTGGATCCAGCTATGCCTGAAGGCAGTCCCACGTAGGGTTAGAATTTACAATCACACTCCCTGCGATCTCCTTTCCAGCTCATCCTTGGTGGGAAAGAATTCATTAGAAAGAGAGAGTAAGTAGAAAGATGTTTATTGTAATCACAAGTCAAAGGTGTACTTTGGGAAATCCACAGAATGGGAGAAAATATTTCCAAATTATACATCTGATAAGGGGTTAATATTCAGAACACATAGAGAACTCCTAATATTCAAAACCAAAATCAAACAACCTAATTAAAAAATGGGCAAAGGATTTCACTAAACAAACATTTCTTCAACGAAGATTTACAATGGCCAGTAAGCAGGTGAAAAGGTGTTCAGCATCATCAGGGAAATACAAACCAAATCTATAATGAGACATCATTTCTCACCCATTAGGATGGCTACCATAACATAAAAATAAATAGCAAGGATTGGTGAGGATGTAGAGAAATTGCAAGCTTTGTATATTGTTGATAGGAATTGACAATAAAATAGTAAAGCTGTCATTTAAAAAAAAAAAAGTAAAGGTACTAGGACAGGTCTCCCTCTCTCAATACCCTTCTCTCTCCTCCCTCCCTGCCTCTCAGTCCTTCCACCCCTCCCTCTGTCCTTCTGTCCTTCCCTCTCCCTCCCTCTCAGCTCCTGGGCTCCCCTGCCTGTCCGCAGACCAATGCCTTCAACACCTCGCATCTCTTTCCAGGTGACATCACGCCAGACCACAGGACGGGACCGTGTGGTCTTACCCAACCTGCATGGCTGGGAGTGAAGCTGACCAGCCTCATTTGAGGCCAGCACACACCCCATACCAGCTGCTGTGGCCTGGGGATGGATCTCTGGTCTCTCGGGGGCTGAGCAGTTTCTTTCAGGAGAGCATGTGATGGAGTGGCGGGGGAAAGTGTGACAATCACTCACATTTATGGAACACTTCCTACAGCCAGCTGTGCTAAACACTTTATCCCAGTTAATCTTCACAACAATCCAAAGAAGGGATTACGACTTATCCCCTCTTACAAATCAGGAAGCGGAAGCTCACAGAGGTTACTGAGGCCCCACGGCTAATGCCTGGATGACCAGACTCAAGCCTGGGAGCTGGGCTCCAGGACCCACGCTCCTGGCCATGGACCACATTACTTGTAGGCAGTTCTGAAGCTGAATACAGGCTGGTCAGGCCCTGTGAGGAGCCCAGAGTCCTACGACCCCAGCAGCCCTCTCCCAGGCCCCTGAAGGCCCCTTAAGCCTGGTCCTCTGTGCAGCATCTCCCGTCCACAAGGGCCCATAGAGGTACTGATTTAGACCAGAGCCCCAGGAGGCTGGCAGTAGGTCCTCCACAATAGCCTCTGCCTGGTAAAGTGGACAGACGCCCTAGGACCTCCCACAGACTGTAGCAGTGGAAGGTCCCGGAATGTCCATGAATGTGTCTGGACCATGGAACAGAGGAGGGGCAGCTGGAGCCCCTGCTGATGGGGTCTGGGACAGGCCAGGGCTAAGAGGGGTGGGGCAGCTGGGGCTCCCTCCAGCCATGACAAATGGGCATCCACTTGGCCCAGCCATCCAGCCCCACACTGGAGCCCACTCACTCAACTCCAAGGGGCCAAAATCCAAGAGCATCAGGCTGGAGCAGAAAGGGGATGCATGAGCTTACGAGAGTCTAGGAGGAGGATTCAAGGGGGCACAGCTGGATCCAAGAGTTCATATCAAGAGACCTTCGTTCTCCTCCACATGAGTCCCATAGCTGGTCTTACACCCATGGCCAGGGACTGCCTCTGAACCAACTGTTATCCCCAGGGAATGGAAGGTACTGATTGGCCAGGACTGGTGGCCCAGGGGAAGGGATGGAGATGGGGTAGGATCTGCTCACCTGACCCTCAGGATCTGAGATGGGGGAGAGGGAGGTGCTCCAATCACTTGGGGGAGGGGTGGGACACGAGAGGACCCAAGTGCTGGCCCAGAACACTGCGCTCTGGGCCAGTTCCTCTCGCTTCTAAAGATCTGTGCTAGGCCGTGCTGTTCCGAGCCACGTGTCAGAGATAAGTGGGGCAGCTTGGCTGTGACCAGAGCTGCTCCAGGGTGTGTGACCTGGGCAGTTACCAAGGTGGCATTAGTGGTAAAGGACCCATTTGCCAATGCAAGAGACGCAAGAGACACGGGTTCCATCCCTGCGTTAGGAAGATCCTCAGGAGGAGGGCACAGCAACCCAGTCCAGCATCCTTGCCTGGAGAATCCCAGTCCTGGGAGGAGAGTGGTGGGCTACAGTCCGTGGGCCGGAGAGTCGGACAGGACTGTGGCTGAGCACAGCCGCAGCACGCTCGGAGGGGCCACCCGTGGTTCACTGCTCCGCTGTCATTATTCTGCAGCTCTTAGCAGAGCACTCGCTAAGGACACCGCGTTGCATCTGCAGGTTGGGCAGCAGGTCCAGGCATCGAGCAGCCTCCCCTCAATACATGCACACACAGTCCCAAAGCAGTGCTTGTCCAAGTTCATTGTCTCTGTGTGTGCCAGGAATTCCTCCACATCCTCATGTCCCCAAGGAGTCAGTCAGAGCGATGACACACATTCCCCCTGAGATCTGGGAAGGGGCTGTGAGACCATTTACATGGCTGTAAAACCCAACGACTCTGCCGCTTATGAACAAGTCAGGCTAGGGTTGTGGGATCATAGGATGTGTGTGCGTGTGTGTGCACGCGCGTGCGTGTGCACGTGTGTGCATGTGCATGCGTGTGGGGGTGTGTGTGCGTGCACGCACGTGTGTGTGTATGCATGTGTGTGCGTGTGTATGCGTGTGTGCGTGTGCATGTGTTTCTCTCCTGGCCACTGAGAATCTGTTTTCCCTCCAAACAGAGATTCTTAATGTCTAAACCAAGAACTTCCAGATGTTCAAGCTGGATTTAGAAAAGGCAGAGGAACCACAGATCAAATTGCCAACATCTGCTGGATCATAGAAAAAGCAAGAGAGTTCCAGAAAAACATCCATTTCTACTTTATTGACTACACTAAAGCCTTTGACTGTGTGGATCACAACAAATTGTGGAAAATTCTTAAAGAGATGGGAATACCAGACCACTAGACCTGCCTCCTGAGAAATCTGTATGCAGGTCAAGAAGCAGCAGTTAGAATCGGACATGGAACAGTGGACTGGTTCCAAATTGGGAAAGGAGTACGTCAAGGCTGTATATTGTCACCCTGCTTATTTAACTTACATACAAAGTATATCATTCGAAATGCGGGGCTGGGTGAAGCACAAGCTAGAATCAAGATTTCCGGGAGAAATATCAATAACCTCAGATATGCAGATGACACCACCCTTATGGTAGAAAGAAAGCTAAGAGGAACTAAAGAGCCTCTTGATGAAAGTGAAAGAGGAGAATGAAAAAGCTGGCTTAAAACTCACATTCAAAAACCGAAAATCATGGCATCCAGTCCCATAACTTCATGGCAAATAGAGGGGAAACAATGGAAATAATGACAGACTTTATTTTCTTGGGCTCCAAAATCACTGCAGATGGTGACTGCAGCCATGAAATTAAAAGATTCTTTCTCCTTGGAAGAAAAGCTATGACAAACCTAGACAGCATACTAAAATGCAGAGACATAACTGACAACAAAGGTCCATCTAGTCAAAGCTATTGTTTTTCCAGTAGTTGTGTATGGATGTGAGAACTGGACCATAAAAAAAGTTTAGCACCAAAGAACTGATGCTTTTGAACTGTGGTGTTGGAGAAGACTCAAGAGTCTCTTGCACTTCAAGGAGATCAAACCAGTCAATCCTAAAGGAAATCAGTCCTGAATGTTCATTGGAAAGACTGATACTGAAGCTGAAGCTCCAGTTCTTTGGCCACCTGATGCAAAGAGTTGACTCACTGGAAAAGACCCCGATGCTGGGAAAGATTGAAGGCAGGAGGAGAAGGGGATGACAGAGGATAAGAGGGTTGGGTGGCATCACCAACTCTATGGACATTAGTTTGAGCAAGCTCTGAAAGTTGGTGATGGACAGGGAAGCCCAGCCTGCTGCAGTTTTGGGGTCGCAAAGAGTCAGACATGACTGAGAGACTGAAGTGAACTGAAACCCACATTGGAAGAAAATCAAGGTGTGCCCTGCAGTGGTCTAGAACCTAAACACACATACACCCCTGATCCCAGAACCCCAGCCTGACTAGTCCATAAGTTGCAGGGTGGTTGGGTTTTACGCCATGTAGATGGTCTCATAGCCCCTTTCTTGGTCTCTAGGAGAACATATGTCATTGTCATGTCTGACTCCTTGGGGACCTGAGGATGTGGAAGAACTTCTGGCACACACAGAGACAAAAACTTTTGTTATAAAAATCCATGAGACTTTGGCAGCATCTACACACAGAAAATTTCCCTCCAAATCCTCCCTTAACACTGATTCTTCAGGGACAAGTTGTCAGCCTCCTTCAGTCCCCAGGCTGGACCAGGGGCCCCAGGGGGGCGAGGGGCCTGGCCCTCTGATCAAGCCAGAGGGGAAATCACCAAGAGCCAGCTCTCTCTCCCTCATCCCAGTCCCTGGCCCTGGTCTCCTTCTGCTGCTGGAGTTGGCAGTTGTTTCTACAGGGACGGTCATCTCTGTGCCAGAAACCCCAGTTCACACGAGACCGTCCCCTCCTGTGCATGCTGGCCTGGACTCATCATTAATATCACTGCCTTCACTTCCCACAGTACCCTCATCTGGGTGACCCAGTCTCTCTGGAGTGATGGTTGCTTCTATGTGTCAACTTGCCTGGGCCAAGGGAGGCCCAGCCCAGATGCTGGTAAAAGGATCTTTCTGGTGTGTCTGAGAGGGGCTTTCAGGAGACGTGAGTATTTGCATCAGAGGCTGAGCAAGGAGGTGCCCTTCCCAGCGTGGGTGAGAATCACACGGTCTCCTGATACCCAAATAGAACATGGAAACGAAGGATGGAATACCCTCTCCCTGAGCTGCACGTCTGGCTCCTGCCTGCGGGCGTCGGCCCTTCTGGTTTTTGGACTTTCGGAATCACACTAAGACTGTCACTCTGTGGCCCCTCCTCAAGCCTTTGCATTGAGTTAAGCCCTGGCCTTGTGTTCCCCAGGCTTCAGTATGGAATTAGTGAACCGTGGGCCTCTTTGGTCTCATAATTACATGAACGAATTCCTACAATGACTCTCCTCTTCCGTGTCTCTCTCTAGCCTCTTGGGTGTGTTTACCTGCAGGATCCTGACTAACACACATGCTGCTCCTGAGCAGAAAGTTCAGGATGAGTATTCTGCATCGGTTCTGGGGTTCCTGGAATCTGTTCTCTGTCCTGATTAGATGGAAAGATGCTAAGATTCAATTTCCAGTAGTCGAATCAGCATGGCCATCCTGTTGATTTGTTGTTACTGTTGAGTTGCTAAGTTGTGTCCGACTCTTTGTGACCCCATGGACTGTAGCATGCCAGGCCTCCCTGTCCCTCACTATCTCCTGGAGTTTGCCCAAGTTCATGTCCATTGAATCGGTGATGTTATCCAACCATCTCATCCTCTATCACCCCCTTCTCCTTCTGCCTTCAATCTTTCCCAGCATCAGGATCTTTTCCAATAAGTTGGCTCTTTGCATCAGGTGGCCAAAGTATTAGAGCTTCAGCATCAGTCCCCTAATGAATATTCAGGGTTTATTTCCTTTAGGATTGACTGGTTTGATCTTATGTCTAAGGGATTCTCAAGTCTTCTTCAACACCACAGTTAGAAAGCATCAGTTCTTCCGTGCTCAGCCTTCTTTATGGTCCAGCTCTCACATCCGTACGTGACTACTGGAAAAACCGTAACTTTGACTATATGGACCTTTGTGGGCAAGGTGATGTCCACTTTTCTTTCTTCCTTTTTTTTTTAAGACGATGTCCACTTTTTTTTTTCCATTTATTTTTATTAGTTGGAGGCTAATTACTTTACAATATTGTAGTGGTTTTTGTCATACATTGACATGAGTTAGCCATGGATTTACATGTATTCCCCATCCCGATCCCCCCTCCCACCTCCCTCTCGACCGGATCCCTGGTGCACTGGGATGTCCACTTTTTAATACGGTGTCTAGGTCATCCTTATGCGGTGATGCTGTGACTCATGAAATGGTGCCCTCTAGCGGCCATTTGAAGGATTGCACAAGAATGTCACAAGTTTTCCCAAAAGACCTTAACTTGTGGCCAGTGGATCCTGGGACATTGGTTGTTGTTCAGTTGCTCAGTCGTGTCCGACTCTTTGTGACCCCATGGCTGCAGCACGCCGGGCTTCCCTGTCCTTCACCATCTCCTGGAGCTTGCTCAGACTCACGCCTGTTGAGTTGGTGATGCCATCCAACCATCTCATCCTATTGTCCCCTTCTCCTCCTGCCTTCAATCTTTCCCAGCATCAGGGTCTTTTGTAATGATTTGGCTCTTAGCATCAGGTGGCCAAAGAATTGGAGCTTCAGCTTCAGTATCAGTCCTTCCAATGAACACCCAGGACTGATCTCCTTTAGGACAGACTAGTTGGATCTCCTTGCTGTCCAAAAGACCCTCAAGAGTCTTCTCCAATACCACAGTTCAAAAACATAAATTCTTTGGGACTCAGCCTTCTTTATGGTTCAACTCTCTCATCCACACATGACCACTGGAAAACCATAGCCTTGACTAGATGGATCTTTGTTGGCAAAGTAATGTCTCTGCTTTTTAATATGCTGTCTAGGCTTGTCATAGATTTTCTTCCAAGGGGGACACTTTAGGAGTACCATAAATATATTTTTTCAAAAACCACTTTATCTTATAGGTTTTATTTTAATTTCTTATATTAACTCAAAATATAACCATGTTTGTTTTAATATAAGGACATGTTTGTTTTATTCTGTTTAAATAAAGCTCTCCATGTGGTACCTGAGGGCCCCATTGGGTGCACACCCAGCCATCTTACCAGGAGGGTCTTAGAGATAAAATCCTGGCCGTTCTCTAGTCTCTAGGCAGAGAAGGCTTTGTCATATAAGGCTGCCAGATGAAATAACCCATTAAGTTTGAACTTCAGGTAAACAAGGAATGACTTTTCAGTATAAGTATGTCCCCAACATCGCCTGGGAGAAGACTGGAAATAAAGCTTGTCGGGTCCTGTATGACCCCCGTCTGCTCCGACTCGGAGACTGGCTGGTCCAATGGGCCCTGACCCTTGTAAGAACACACTTTGCTCACAGAGTCTCTGTCATTTAGAGGCAGAACTTTGTCAAGGTTACTAGGATAATCAGACTCAGACCTCTGCAGGGAACAGACCTCAACCTGGAGTCCCAGATTTGGCAGGTGTGCCGCTGACAGCCACCTGCCCGTGTGAGGACCTTCTGTCAGTTTCTACTTCCCCTGGGGGATTGATGTGTGCCCAGCAAGGGGTGTTGGCAACAACACAGGTGCCACCCGGCTCTGCCAGCAGATCATGGAGGGTCGTATTGCTGTCCATCACCACTTGGCTGGGCTTCCCCGGTGGCTCAGCGGTAAAGAATCTGCCTGCCAAAGCAGGAGATGCGGGTTTGATCCCTGGGTTGGAAAGATCTTCTGGAGGAGGGCCTGGCATCCCACTCCAGTATTCTTGCTTGGAGAATCCCATAGACAGAGAAGCCAAGTGGGCTACAGTCCAAGGGGTTGCACAGAGTCGGATACGACTGAAGCAACTTAGCACGCACGCACACACACCACCTAGCCGGCTAGTTCGCTGAGTCTTGTTGGTCTTGGGGAAGGTCCCAGTCATCGTGTACTGGTGAGAAACGGAGTATTTCCTGCCACATCAATAAATAAGGATGTCACAGCCATCAGTGATTCCTCCAAATGTGACTTTCTGAGCCCCAGTTGTCCTCAAGAAGAACAATACCTGCTACTTGGCATTCATCAGCCACACCCCATGGTGAGTACTGAGGATGTTGGGGGATGTGAAAGATGCAGGATACTGGCCCCAGATAGCCAAGATGCATACGAAAGGGATGCCCCTAGTGATCCCATCTCTTTGCATCTTCCCATACACAGAAAAGCGCTAAGATCCTTAACTTGAGATATCTGATTTTCTTTAACAGTAATCTTTTGATGTTCAGACTACCTGCCCCTCGTTGCAAACTTCTACATAACCTGACTGCCCACTGTCCACCTCCTTGGAGCAGTTCTCTCAGGGCCACTTGAAATACTGTCTCCTGGGCTTGAAGTCCTAAAAATTCCCGGCAAATAAAACATAACTCTCAACCTCTATAGGTTTCATGTATTTTTTCAGTTGACCCTGTCCAGGAGGATACAACAGGAGTGGGGATGAGAGTCTTCATGCCCAGCCAACAAATCTGCATGAAGTCCAGGGCTGTGTTGATTTTTATCCAGGGGCTGCTTCACCAGGAGCAGCCTAGGATTCTGTAGGGCAAGGTAAGTGACCCTCCTGCTCCATGGAGCTCTCTGGGCTGAGGGGCTTTTCGCCACCTCCCTGGGAACCCTCTGCCCCTGCAGTCTCACCGAAGCTTTTCAGTCCCAATCGTCCAATTCTGGGAGGGAAGTCACTCTCTCAATGCAACTGACATGCCCTTGGTGTCATCCTGTGCGCTGAGCTTGGTGATGTCATTGTGTCAGGGACTCAGGGCAGAGCTCCACCCCCTGTTCCTCCTGAGGCCAGAAAAGCAATCAGCCAAGTCAAGAATGACTGACCCACCTGGGGAATGGGCTGTCACCGATCACTGCAGTGAGGATGTCTGGCATCCTGGTGGCATCCAGCCTGGGGTGGCCCCTTGTCAGTTTCTGTGTCCCTGAGGCCTTTTTGACCAGCCAGGCTGTTAGATGGTGGCAGGATGGTCTATAACGCTCCTGTGTGTAGCAGGTCCTCAGTTAACAATGCCCCACACCTGCCAGGAGGGCAGCCTAGCTTGTGATGGAGCCCATTGGGCTTGCATGACTTAGGAGGTTGGGTGGGAGTAGACATGCCTCACTATTTCGGCTCAGATTTTTACTGAGGGTTAGAGGCCTTCAGACGACACTGACATTCTAAGCCACAAGCTGCCAAAATGCCAGGGCCCACAATGCGCTCTGCTGTGAGACTGGCCATCACCAGCCCCCATAACAGTCCAAAGGCCCCACCCATAGGGGTATCAGCACCTGTGTGTTAGAGCATCAGTTCACCCTCAAATCCCCCAATGTCAGCCATTTAATCCCCCCCAATGGGGACCTAATATCATGTGGTCATGAACATCAGAACCGTAGAAGAGTTTGAATCCCCGCCTTTCTCCCCTTTAATCTAACAGGAGTGGAAGGTCACTGTTTCCAGTGGGGGCTGGAGACCTCAGTCCGTCCCTGACTGCCAAATGCCTGAGACAATTGGGTCTGAACGTCCCTTCACCAAACAGACACTAGACTGCACGGGGCTCCCCCCGTTTCTGCCCATGTCTATCCTTCACTCTGTGCTTCATTCTGAGGGAGGGACCTCATTTCTGCAGTGCCATCAATGGCTGTATGTGCTGAGTGAGGCTGGCAAGTGACTGACCTGGTGGAGCCCCTCACAGGGTCCTGCTTCCCTCTGACATCATCCGTGGCCCCTGGGATGCCCTGGGAGCATCCCTGCGGCTGGAGGGCACCTGAGCAGCCCATCACCTCCACTCCCCAGGGAGCTGGCGTTGCCCTAGGGCAGCAGGCTAGGGGCCTGGTGCTCCCACCAAGCCACGGGATGCCTCTGGGTGACCCTGCTCACTGCACCATTGTCTAGAAAGTTGCCTCTGTCATCTGCTACCAGGAGCAGAAGTTTGAACGATCCTGCCCTTGGCATTGTGTGGTACCCAAGTCTCCAGGGAAAAGACACCAAGCTCTGGACAGAGCCATGCAGAGAAGACACATCGGATCAGCCTCAGCAGCGGAAGCGGCCCCTGGGGGCGGGAGGCCATCCAGGCCACTGGCCTGGCACAGCCCTCCTGGGCCATCAGAAGGGCCCCGTCCCTCCCCTGAGCAGTAGCTGGCTGGGTGCCATGTGACACAGAGCAGTGGAGTCTGATCCTCTCCCCCTGGGGACGACACACTCCAGGCCCAAGGTCTGTCCGGAAATAGGTGGTGATGGTTTAGTCGCTAAGTCATGTCTGACTCTTGCGATCCCATGGACTGCAACCCACCAAGCTCCTCTGTCCACGGGATTTCCCAGGTGAGAATACTGGCGTGGGTTGCCATTTCCTTCTCCAGAAGATCTTCCCGAGCCAGGCATCGAACCTGGGTCTCCTGCATTGCAGGCAGATTCTTAACCGACTGAGCTATGAGGGAAGCCCTCCAGACGTGGATGAGTGGGGTAGAAAGACTGCACACATGAGACCGCCTCTCGCAACAATCCCATCATGATCCAGCAACCCCACTTCTGGGTATAAACCCCAGGAACTGCAAACAGGATCTCAAAGAGCTACACCCATTTCACTGCAGCGTCACTCACAATGGAGAAAACATGTAAACAACCTAATATCCATTGGCAGACGCTGGTACGTACCACGTGGTACAGACATCAGAGAAATGGTATCAGCCCAAAGAAGAAGGAAGCCTTACTGTGCCGCATACAACAGGGATGAGCCGTGTGGACCTCGCACCGACTGGAACAAGCCAGACATGAGACAGGCCCTGCGTGAGACCACTCCCTGAGGACCTACGACTGTCAAAGTCTTAGCAAGTTTGGCACTCAGGCCCCAGGTCGGGGAGGAAGACTTGCTCCATGGGTGGAGTTTCAGTCTTTTGAGGGAAAAAAGTTCCAGAAATCAGATGCCTAGTAATATACACAGAGATGACACCACTGCCCTGCACACTAAAGCTGGGTCTGGTTTTGTGATAGGTGTTTTTATCACAATAAAACAATGACAACAAGAACTTCCATTTATTTGTCTCAAAACCACTGCTTCCAGACCCCTGGGTAGCACTCCTTACTTCTGTGTACTGTGTGATCTCCCAGAGCTGTACATGCCGGAATCCACAGAACCTGTGATCACCTTAGGCGACGTGGCAAAGGGCAGTAAAGTTAGCTGATGAGATAAGTTGACTAATGAGCTGACCTCAGATGGGGAGATAGCTCATGAATTTTGAGGTGAGCCCAGCCTGAGCGTAAGAAGCCAACAAATAGGAAGAAGTAGGTTGAAGAGGAGGTCAGAGGGACTTGTCCTTTGGGATGAGCTGAATTGCGTGCCAGCCTCCCACACGATGTTTATAAGTTGATGCCCTAACTCGCAGAGTGACTATGTTACAATATAAGGACTTCAGCGGGTAGCTGGATGGTTGGATGGCATCACCAACTCAATGGACATGAGTTTGAGCAAACTCTGGGAGATGGTGAAGGACAGAGAAGCCTGGCATACTGCAGTCCATGGGATTGCAAAGAGTCGGACAGGACTGAGCCACTGAACAACAAGAGAGTAATTAGGTTAAATGAGGTCAGAGGGGCAGGGGCTGCAATCTGTGCCTTTGCAAGAAGAGGCAGGACTTCTCCGGCGGTCCAGTGGTTAAGACTCCACCCTGCAATGAAACAGGGTGTGAGTTTGATCCTTGGTCAGGGAGCCAAGATCCCACATGCCTCAGGGTGTGGCCAAAAAGTTTAAAAATAATAATTTTAAAAATTAAAAAAGAGGCACAGAAGGAGGTCTCCTTCTCTGTCCCACATGAGGGCAGTGGGAAGGGAAATGTGGCCACCAGGAAGTGAGACCTCCCCAGAAACCAACCCTGACAGCACCTTGAGCTCAGATTCCTGCCTCCAAAATCGTGAAACAGTAAACATCTGTGGTTTAAGTCCCCACCCTGTAGCTGTGTTGTTTCAGCCTGAGCTGACGGAGATAACCCTCTGGCTGGCTTTGATGATGGAGGAAGTGGTCAGGAACCAAAGATACAGACAGATGCTGGCAGCTGGAAGCAAACTCTCCCCGAGAACCTCAGGAAGGAATGCATACAGCTCTGCCCACACTTGCGAGTCCAGCCCTGCAAAACCCATGTCAATGTCGTGGTGGGTTTAGTCGCTAAGTCATGTCCGACTCTTGCGACCCCAAGGACTGTAGCCCACCAGGCTCATCTGTCCGTGGGGATTCTCCAGGCAAGAATACTGGAGTGGGTAGCCATTCCCTTCTCCAGGGCATCTTCCTGACCCAGGGATCCAACCCAGGTCTCCTGCATTGCAGGCGGTTTCCTTACCAGCTAAGCCACCAGGGAAGCCCCTGTATGCAATAGCAGGGTAAGACAAGAGATTTGTTTGTTGTAGTCACTGACTTTGAGGCAACAGGAAACTCAGACTAAACACATATTTCAAGAGTCTGGATTCTTACTAACCCTAACTTCCATGGTTGTACAGATTTGATCACATTTTCTTAACCTTTCCAGAACTTTGTAGACTAACCAGTCCAATATTTTTTTAAAGATTTTTGTTTGATTTGGACCATTTTTAGTCTTTATTGAATTTGTTACAATAGTGCTTCTGTTTTATGTTTTGGTTTTTTGGCTGTGAAGTATATGGGATCTTAGTTACCCAACCAGGGATTGAACCTGCACCCCCTGCCTTGGAAGGTGAAGTCTTGACCACTGGACCACCAGGGAACTCCTTCCAATTGCTTTTAACACCCATGTGCTGTCTGCTAAGTTGCTTCAGTCATGTGCAACTCTTTGCGACCCCATGGACTGTAGCCCACCAGGCTCCTCTGTCCATTGGATTCTGTAGAAAGAAGAGCACTGGACTGGGTTGCCATGCCTTCCTCCAGGGCATCTTCCCAACCAAGAGATCGAACCCGTATCTCATGTCTCCTGCACTGGCAGGCAGGTTCTTTACCATAAGCGCCACCTGTGAAGCCCTCTTTAATAACACCCTCTGGTTATTTTAGACCTCTTTCCCCAGGCCTTCTTCCTTTTCCTTGCCCCTGGACACACATGATGAAAACTATTGCAGAACTCAGGATATAGCCTTATTCTGGCTTGGGATAAGGTCATCATGATGACTTAGTTTAGCTAATTGACTCCGTTAAAGTCGTTGCCCAGATGCTGTTGGCCCTGTTGGCTGTGGCAGCAGATGAAGACAGTGTCTGTGGGAACAGCAGACAATGCCATTTATCGCCTTTGTAACTGACTTCTCACAGCCATCATTGTAGAGACTGAGTTGTGTTTCCCTAAATGTAACAGGCTCAATGCCATCTTTTAACTGGCTCACTGTGCCTGGAGGAATTTGCATGCATTTTGCCACCTGGAGGAACTTCACATCATCTGTGAGGCTGGATATTTACCAGCACATTCTCTACTTGAACACACTGCAATACAATTTTTAGTAGACACCAGCCCTTCCACTTGGGCTTCCCTGGTGGCTCAGTGGTCAAGAATCTACATGCGGTGAAGGAGACACATGTGGGATCTCTGGGTCGGGAAGATCCCTTGGTGAAGGAAATGGCTATCCACTCCAGTATTCTTGCCTGGAGAATCCCATGAACAGAGGAGCCTGGCGAGTTACAGTCCAAGGGGTTGCAAAAAGCTGGACATGACTTAGTGGCTAAGCACCAACCACAAACCCTTCCACTCAGCACTTAATCATATTTCATCCAAGAGAAAGTCAGTGCATATCTATGAAGTTATCTGGCCCTAATCTTGTCCCAGACATGACTTTCCCTTCCTCCAGCTGATACCTGCCCCACTGGTAGCTTACTAATATCCTCCCTGTGTGTTTTACATAGTTTGAATTTTGTTATTAGGTTGTTGTTGTTCAGTTGCTCAGTTATGTCTGAGTCTTTGTGACCCCGTGGACTGTAGCACGCCAGGCTTCCCTGTCCTTCACCAACTCCCAGAGTTTGCTCAAACTCATGTCCATTGAGTCCAATCATCTCATCCTCTGTCATACCTTTTACCTCCTGTCTTCAATCTTTCCCAGCATCGGGGCCTTTTCTAAAGAGCTGGCTCTTCTCATCAGGTGGCCAAAGTATCAGAGATTCAGCTTCAGCATCAGTCCTTCCAATGAATATTCAGGGTTGATTTCCTTTAGGATTGGCTGGTTTGATCTCCTGGCAGTCCAAGGGACTCTCAGGAGCCTTCTCCAGCACCACAATAGCATGACAAATATTCAATTTCTTCAACAGATAAACACCATGCCCACCCTCCAAATAACAACAAAAATCAAACCAACAAGGAAGCAAATAAAAACAAGAAAGTCAAGAAATCCCATAAGTGAAAAGACACATTAAAGACATTTTATCCAACACAAATGCACTGATTCTGTTTAGATGAGGTTTGAACAACTGCAGAGAGGCATTTTGAGATAATCAAGAAGTTATAAAAGCTGAACTGGCTTATGTGGTATCCAGGCATTTGGGGTGTTTTGTTAGGTGTGACAATGGGTGGTGGCTATGTCGAGGGATTTAATGAGTCTTTTTCTGGAAGAGACACATATTGGATTATTTTCAAGTGAGTCCAAAAATGTGGAAAGTTCAGGAGGGAGGGGACATATGTATACTAAGGATGCTTCACGTTGTTGTATGGCAGAAACCGACACAACATTATAAAGCAATCATTCTCCAATTAAAAACAAATGGAAGAAAACCAAAAATATGCTTTAAATTAAGAAAATGGGTTTACAGGTGGGATGGATGTAACAAAACTGGCCAAATGTTAGACAGTATCAGGTCTCAGAAAGGGTGCCTGGAGGTTCATGTTCCTATTCTCCTTAGTCCTATGAAGAAAAGTTTTCCAGAACAAACAGGAATATTTATACTCCTGCGCTCCTCCCAAGAAAGCCGTAGGAATCCTAAATATACTCATGCTGTCCTCTAGTGGTGGCTGGGAAGACTGCAGTTGAGATTCTGCAAGCTCGCATCAGAATCTCACAGAAGGAACACGCCAGGTGCCCAGCAGAGAGCGCCAGGTGGGCCAGCAAGATGGGATGCTTTTGCTGAATGCAGGAGACACAAAAGAGAGGGTTAGATCCCTGGGTTGGGAAGAGCCCCTGGAGCAGAGCATGGCAACTCCAGTATTCTTGCCTGGAGCCTGGACATAGGAGCCTGGACATAGGAACCTGACAGGATACAGTCTTGCAAAGAGTTAAGAAGACTGAACACATATGCTCTGTATTATACCGTACTCCAAGTGGCTGAACTTCCATATTAACTGCTACAGAGTGATTCCAAATTAAATGCCTACACAGGGATGTTTGGTCAAAGCAATCAAAATGGAATTTAAAATTTTCAAATGTTAAGGGTAAACCATGCACAGGGTTTGGACACCAGGTTCACATAACCCCAAGACCTGGAGGAGGACCACATATGGTTGGTGATCCCCCTGGTCACTGAGAGTCACAAGCTCAGAGTCTATATGTGCGACCCCATGTGGCTGGTCCTGGGACCTGGTGGGTCACCCGAACCTTGCTCAGGACCATTTCATGGCCAGACCCTTGTTTTTATTCATAGTTCCCCATCTCTGTCCCTCCACAGAAGGAAGGAGTGTGAACGAACACCTAGCAATGGGAGTGTGTTTATAAATTAGCTTCTACTTCCCAAAGACCCTGTGTGACATCACAGCTGCCCTGAAGGTGGAGGTCCCTGTCCACTTTTGAGAGGACACGGGTGCTCGGAGAGGCCACAAGGGGACAGAGCTCATGAGTCACTCTGCCCGGGGGTCTGCCCAACTGGGCGTGAAGGGACCAGTGCATCCTCAGAACAGGGAGTCCCCTGGGGTCCTGCGTCTGTTCCTGCCCACTCTAGGGAGTGGCTGCCTGCAGGGCCACGAGTGAGCTGCCCCCGCACCCTTGGGGGAGACCCGATGATGCTCTATAATGCTCTAGTGTCACGACAGCCAAGGAGGCAGACAATCCAGTTCTCCATCCCACATGGAGAAGCTGGATTTCTCTAGAGAGCATAGGTTGCTCTTATCTAACAGTAAAAGAGAGTAACTCAGTCTTTCTCAAATTCACACATGCAGACCCAATGGGGACATGGGGGATGTTTGGGGTATATGAATATGTATAACTGATTCACTTTGCCATACACCTGAAACTAACACAACATTGTAATTCAACTATACTCCATTATAAGAAAAAGAAGCAACTCCCGGTGATCTTAATGTTAAATTGAAGCTATTAATATAAACATATGTTTTCTTTGTAAGATATCTTCTGTCTCCTAAAAAGACTTAGAAGACTACAATCCAGTAGTATTTTAAAATGAGCACTCCTAGGGTGCAGATTTTAGTCCCTAAATATTGTCTCCATCTTGTTATTCTGAAAAATTGATACACAGCTGGAAACGATAAGACAATTATCTCGATAGTCTTATGGACTGGACTACATTTCAGAGCCACCAAATAGGTAATGAGGTAAAGCCTTCTTTGGAGGAAAATGCTCAGGTGGCACTAGTGGTAAAGAACACGCCTGCCAGTGCAGGAGATGTAAGAGACATGGGTTCGATCCCCGGATCAGGAAGATCCCCTGGAGGAGGGTATGGCGACCCACTCCAGTATTCTTGCCTGGAGAATCCCATGGGCAGAGGAGCCTGGTGGGCTACAGTCCATAGGGTCGCACAGAGCCGGGCACGACTGAAGTGACTTAGCATGCAAGCATGCCTGCCAGCTAAGATAAATTTAGGAGGAATGACAGAGTTTTTAAAATCATCCTTTTGTTCCCCTAATAGTAGCGGAACTAGGCAATAGTTATCAAGGGACATTGAAACCAGGAAGCGAGATAATAGCGGGGACCATTTTACTGGCTTTATCAGGTGACCACGTGGGAAGAAATCCCACATGCATTCATCATCCCCAAAGTGAGACGATAAATCGCGTGCCCACCTGTGCAAGATGCTTGTCTCATTGAATCTAGTGACACTTCTGGGTTAGATATCTATTTGTACAAACTACAAAAATACAGCAAAAGAAGTAAGTTACTGTAAAGTAATTAGCCTCCAATGAATAAAAATAAATGAAAAAAAAAAAGAAGGAAGTTTCTGCACAAATTCAGAATGTGAGTCCTTCCAACAACTGTTACTAGATGACAGGTCTGTGCTGGAGTTGGGGGTGTCTGCACGGGGGAGTAGGGGGTTGGATATGCAATAAACAGGAAGCAGAAAAGTGCACCAAAACACACATGCTAATGGCCTGGAATAAATAAAATGAGGCTTAAATTTCCTTGGAACAAAGGAAATGCTGATTAATATTAATTGAGACACCATTTTTCTTTGGTCAGTTTGCCTCAAATCCTGAAGTGTGACTCCATTCTCGGTAGGCAAGACCATGAAACAGGTATTTTCATAAGTTTCTGTTTGGAAAGAAAAATTGGACAACTCCTAGCAAGGGGAATTTGACATTTCTTTGTTTGCAAAAACGGTATGTGCATTTATCCTTTAACCCAGCAACTCAGCCCCGAAGGATTTACTCTAAAGATTCATGAGCAAAAACACAAAAAGGCATATGTGTAAGGCTATTCCTTGCATCTCTTTTTGCAGTGTCAAACATCTGGAAGCAATTCAACTACGCACAATTGAGCATCATTCAGCTGAAAAAGAAATGAGCAGTATCTTTATATACTGCTGGGGAGTGAGTCTGGGATGTTTTATTAATCGAAAATGCAAGCAAAAAAAGGTTTTTATGACATACTACGATTAATCTAAGAAGACAGGCAGTGCAGGGGTGTGTGTGTGTGTGTATACTTGTCTATATTTTAAAAAGAAAGAAACACCAAAAATGTTAAAAATATAAGTCTTCTTATAGAAAGAGAAGGGGACCAGGGTGGAGGGGACAGGATTAGAAGTTAGACTTCTCATGATGTATTGTTTATAGAGATGACTGTGGAACCATGCAAATATTTTTATATGTTATACAAACTAGTTCTAACTATGTAAAATTAACACATTAAGTAATCATTATGTAATTATATATAGATAATTATTTTAAAAAATCAATTCCTACTAGTTGCAGTGAAAATGAAAAAACTAAACCTAATTAGTGATTGGTTGGTAGAACAGTTACATGAAGGAACTCTCTTTGCTGACTTTAAACACAGTTATTTGACAGAATAGCCCCAGTAAATTACACCAAAAGAAAAAAATATTGGGGAAAAAAAACTTATTTCTGTAATCCTAACTTTGCTGGTTTTGATTTACTTGGTGTGTACTGTACCAGAAAGCAACAGAGTGATTGCTTTGCCATCAGAAGCTGGAATTTTCAGAATAGGAGAAAGAAGGGAGAGGTGTAAGATCATTAAGGTCAGTAAAATTCTTACACGTGAATCTGTATTTGATTTGAAAGTCTCAGGGGAAATTCAGAAGATATCTTACCTTAAAATCTGCGTGTTTCCTATTTGTGTCCACTGGAAAGGCCTAGAAACAATGGCCTGGACAATGTACACAAGTGGTGAACAGCCCCATGCACACACACTGTGGTCTCTATTCCATTGTCCTTTCAAATGAACCAGAACTCCTTGGAGAAATGATTCCAGGTCTAGGGTGAGAAATGTCCCAGATGGTCCTAGGAGAATTACATTTTCAAAGCCTACTAAGTTTGTACAAAAAAGGCTCAGGTGCCAACTTGAATAAGCTCTACCCCACAATGGGCTAATTTAAGCATCAAAATGAATAAAAACTGTAATGAGCTGAAACGTTCAAATAATGTTTAAATCAACAGCATCACCGTGGCACTAAAGAGAACCTAACTGGTCATATTCTAAGAAACCTAGGAAACCAATTCAGTAGTTTTAAAATTGGTTTTAAAAAGAGAGAGAGAGAAAAAGAATCTGAAAAAGAATAAGCATGGACTATACAGTCCATAGGGATGCAAAGAGTTGGACACAACTGAGCGACTTTCACTTTCAATAAACTGAAACATTCAAATAATGTTTAAATCAACAGCATCACCATGGCACTAAAGAGAGCCTCACTGGTCATATTCTAAGAAGTCTAGAAACCAACTCAGTAGTTTTAAAATTGGTTTAGAAAAAGAGAAGAGAAGAATCTGAAAAAGATTATATATGCGTATACACTTGTATATGTGAATCACTTTGCTATACACTTGAAACTAACACAACTATACTTTAGTAAAAAAAATAAATAAATTTTAAAAATAATCAAAATACTTTGAAAAATAAAAAGGAAGTACAAAAATTTAATTAATTAAAGAAGGGAGAGAGGATCAAGACTTCCTGCCTCCCCGGTACAAACTATACCACGGGGTGAACAAACAGTTGGGCAAACTTTATAAAGCATTTCACCTCCAGGTAATAAGTAAATAAGTCATGGAATTAAAGTATTGCTATGTTGCAACCCCTAATGAAATAGCAGATTTAGGCAACAGCCCTAACAGGCTTGAAACATCAGGAGACAAGGAGCAGACAATATATGCTCCTGATGCATGTAGACAACTTGACCTATGAAAGAGTCTTATCCTTCATCTCCCCCAAAATGAAGCAAACTTGAAACTAATCAAGCCTCCAGGTCTAGTTATCAGTTTACATGAAGTACAGAAATAGTAGAGAGCAGAAGAATGTATTAAAAGATTACACTGGAAGAAACAATAGATTACACTGGGACTTTCCTGGTGGTCCATTGTTTAAGACTCTGTGGCTTTCAATGCAGGGGGCATGGTTTGGTCCCTGGTTGGGGAACTAAGATTCCACATGCTGCACAGTGCATAGCCAAAAAAAATAAAATAAAATAAAAAAGAGAGAGAGATTACACAGGGATGCAGTCAGCAAAATCCAAAAAGTTGTGGGAAACTTTCCAGACAACTGACCTGATTATGTTAACAGATAGATTCCAAGAGGTTATGGATGATGGATTGTGAAACTGAAAAGAGTTATCGAGCGATCGAGATGAAAGCCTCTTATTTGGATACGGGTTTGAATGCACAACTGCTCACAAAGATAATTGAGGCCTCCAGATGAATGTAACCATTGGCTGGTAGAACAATGCCCCTCCAACCTTAAGCAAGATGTCCACCCTGGAACCTGGAGTATGCTAGGTTATGTGGCAAAGGAGAATTCAACCTTAAAACAGGGACCTTATCCTAGATGATCAAATGAGCCCAATGTCATCACAAGGGTCCTTTAAAGAGGAAGAGGAGACAGAAGAAAAGTCAGAGTCAGAGTGACAGGGTGTGAAAGATTACACTGTCCATCATCAGCTTCAAAGACGGGAGAAGGGTCCAGGAGCCACGCAATTCAGGTGTCTCTGGACCCTGAAGAGCAAGGAAAGAGACTCCTCTGAAGCCTCCAGGAGGAACCAGACCTGCCTGCCGACTCTTTGATTTCAGCCAATTTCAGGCTCTGGCCTCCAGAAACATGAGACAATAAATTCCTGTTGTCTAAACCCCTAAACTTGTGGTAATTCATTATCACAGCAGACATATATCAACAGATGTCATCTCAGAGGCCACATTGGAATATACAGAAACAGGCTTCCTGGAGTAGAGACTTGAAGATCGCAAGGCTTCATCTGTTACAGGTGAAGACGATGTTCATGACTTGGTCAGTCTCCTGTGCTGTGCGGTGCTGGTCTTATTTGCTCAGTCATGTCTGACTCTTTGTGACCCCAAGGACTGTAGCCTTCCAGGCCCCTCTGTCCATGGGGATCCTCCAGGCAAGAATACTGGAGTGGGTTGCCTTGCCCTCCTCTTGAAGAATCTTCCCAATCCAGGGATCGAACCCAGGTCTCCCACACCGTGGGCGGATTCTTCACCACCTGAGCCACAAGGGAAGTCCAAGAACAGTAGAGAGGGTAGCCTATCCCTTCTCCAGGGGATCTTCCAGGCCCAGGAATAGAACCGGGGTCTCCTGGATTGCAGGTGGATTCTTTACCAGCTGAGCTACCAGGAAAGCCCAGTCAGTTTCCTACATGGTAACAAATGACCACAAACTTGGCAGTTTAAAGACGCCCCCATTCAGTATCTCACAGATCTGTGAGTCACAAGACCTGGCACTCAGTTCAGTGGGTTCTCTGCTCAGGGTCTCACGAGGCTGGAATCAGCCTGGGCCAGATCCTCAGCTGAGGCTCAACCGGAGAAGGAACACTTCCGAGCTCAGTGACCCAGATGTTGACAGGCTCTCAGTCTTGGGGGAACCTGAAGCTCTTTGCTCCATGAACAGCTCACAATGTGGCTGTCCGCTTCTTCAAGGCCAGAGGGAGGGTCTCTCTCCAATGTGCTAAGATGGAGTCTTAGGTCCTGTAGTCTAATCAAGGAAGTGACATCCTATCACCTTTGCTATAGTCTGTTTTTGTTCAGTTGCTCAGTTGTGTCCGACTCTTTGTGACCCCATGGACTGCAGTATAGTCTGTTGGCTACCATCAAGTCACAGCTGCCACCCTCACTCAAAGGCTTAACACCAGGCAACAGAGATCATGGGACCACCTTCGAGTCTGCCTATCACAGCGGTTGGCTTAGAGATCTCCGTCGGGCAGGACAAGGTGAGGATGCTGGTATGAGAATTATTTATTTGTACACTGTGGCCCGGTATTGCAGCTCTCAGGCTTCCCTGGTGGATCAGACAGTAAAGAATCTGCCTGCAAAGCAGGAGACGTGGGTTCAATCCCGGGGTTCGGAAGATCCTTTGGAGGAGGGAATTGCTACCCACTCTAGCATTCTTGACTGGAGAATTCCATGGACACAAGAGACTGGGAGGGATACAGTTGCAAAGCATCATACATGACTGAGTGACTAACACATCAGCTCTTAACATAGGATTTCACTTAGAATCAGCTGAGTTGAGGCTTCCCTGGTGGCTTAGTTGGTAAAGAATCCACCTGCACTGCAGGAGACCTGGGTTCAATCCCTGGGTTAGAAGATCCCCTGGAGGAGGGCATGGCAACCCACTCCAGTATTCTTGCCTGGAGAATTCCATGGAGAGAGGAGCCTGGTGGGCTACAGTCCATGGGGTCACAAAGAGTCGGACACAACTGAGAGACTAAACACAGGCCAGGGTTGAGTTTTTAGAAAATGTAGATGCTTGGTTCATATCAGAATAGTTAAATTAAAATAACTGATCATGAATATATGTAAAAGCTTCCCCCACCACATACCATACACCTCTGATAGGTACCCAAGGTGGGACCATGGTTTCCCAGAGGAAAGAACCATTACTCATCTCCCAGAGGCTGGGACACAGCTCAGGCGGGCAGGGGCTGGGGCATGAGATGGCCAGTGGAGTGGATGAGCAGAAGAAAGAGTCGTCAGATGATGGAGATGACAAAATTTATGTGAATTAATCAGGAAGAACTGAGCCAGACCAGTGGATTTCTTGTCTCTTCTGGGCACCAAGTCCTCCAGGGAGCAGAGCCTGTGAACAAGATTACAGCAGGGCTCCTCCCTCCAGCTCAGCTAAGGCGGACAGAGCAACCTCACTAGGGACCCTCAGAGGACCCATCAGAGGTGGGATACAAGCATTACCTTTCTGATAATAATTTTTGTCTGTTTTAAATTTGAGAAGATGCTCACATTGCACTCCTTACTACAGGGATGATCCTTGGAATACCCAAAGTGCTGGGAAGGTGGGTAGATAGACAAACAGACAGATATCGGGTTGGCCAAAAGGTTTGTTTGGTTTTTCCTTTAACATCTTAGGCAAAACCAGAATGAAACTTTGACCAACCAATAGATAGATGCTAGATGACAAATGATGGAAAGGAAGGAAGGAATAAAGAAGGAAAGACAGATTTTTAAATTTTATTTTAAGAGCCTTTATGTCAAATGTGTGTGGGTTTCTCTGGGCTTGACTGAAGCCCAGAACAGGCAGAGTACAGGGCGCACACACATGCCCCAGGGCCCAAGGCTGGAGCTGGAAGCCCACCCCCACATTTGCTCCCGGGCTCCTGGAGGTGAGCTGAATTCCAGCCTCTCCAGAGCTCCTTTCATGTCCTGACCTTTGAGGAAGGAGCCTGGAAACTCACAACAAAGGTGATGTGATTAGATGAGAGCTCGCTCTGCACCTGAGAGACTGTGTGCCAGGACAGTGGTTTGTCTTCTCACCCCCACCTTCCCTCTCACACACGGAGGCCAGAAAGGAAAATGAATTTACACAGATCACACGTGCCTGTGCGTTTGTGCTGTGACATGTCTGATGGATCAGACTGGAGAGCACCCTGTAACTTCGGGAGGGAACCAGGCCATGGGGAGTGTGAGTGCGCTATGGGAGGCAGGAAGTCCGCAACGGATCAGTGATGTCTGATGAAGGCAGGAGGGGGAAGGGCAAGCAATGGTACCCAAATAACGGAATTGCAAAGGACAGTGATAATATTAGCAATTAAAATATAAACAGGAAAGAAGTAGGTGAGGGAGATTAAGAGGTACAAACTCTCAGTTACAAAGTAAATGAGTCACAAGTATGAAATGTACAGTGCAGGGAATATAGTTACAAATTATGTGATATCTTTGCATGATGACAGATGGTAACCAGAGTTACTGTGATCATTTTGAAATGTATAGAAATAGCGAATAATGATGTTGTGTAACAGGAGCTAACATAGCGTGGGAGGTCAATTATACTTCAAAACCAAGCAAACACACAAACTCACAGGAAAAGAGATCAGATTTGTGGCTACCAGAGGTGGTGGGAGGAGGGGAACTGGATGAAGGTTGTCAAAATGTACAAACTTAGATAAATGAATACTAGGTATATAATGCACAATATGATAAATAAAATTAACACTGCTCCTGTTATCTTTGAAATTTGTTAACAGCACAAATTCTAAGAGTTCATATCACAAGGAATACATTTTTTTTCTGTTTCTTTAATTTTGTATATATGTGAGAAGATGGATGTTCACTAAGCTTATTATGATCATTTCATGATGGGTGTAAGTCAAATCATTATGCTGTACACCTTAAACTGGTAAGTGCTGTATGTCAATCATATATCAATAAAACTGGAAGAAAAAAGACAAAAAAGGACAAAAATGAAAACAGAAATGGTGTCTTTGTTGGACAATAGTTTTGTTGTTCGGTCGCTCGTGTCCCACTTTTTTCAATCCCATAGACTGCAGTTTGCCAGGCTTCCCTGTCCTTCACTATCTCCCTGAGTTTGCTTGAATTCATGTCCACTGAGTTGGTGATGCCATCCAACCATCTCATCCTCTGTCGTCTCCTTCTCCTCTCATCCTCAATCTTTCCCAGCATCAGGGTCTTTTCAATGAGTCAGCTCTTTCCATCAGGTGGGCAAAGTATTGGAGCTTCAGCTTCAGCATCAGTTCTTCCAATGAATTTTCAGGGTTGGTTTCCTTTAGGATTGACTGGTTTGACCTCCTTGCTGTCCATGGGACTGTCAAGAGTCTTTTCCAGCACCACAGTGGGAGATTTGTTTGTGCTCACAGGTAACTGGTCAGTCCTGGGAGGCGAGAGCATGATCCTCTGCTGGATGCTACAGGAATTGCAGCCGACTGTTCCGGCTCCTTGGTCCATCACTCCTCTGAGAGGTTCCCAGGTGGCCTGAAGAGGTCGGCCCCCTTGAGTCAAGGGTGCACTGCCTAAATGTCTTTGGTTTATATTGCTTTGTGCTGTGAAATCCATGAAAACATCACATCTTAGCTTCCATAGCCTAGAGATGTTTGTGAAAAGAGATGGTATTTTTCTCTAATTGGATGATAGAGGAGCATCAATTGTGTCCTTTGACTCCAGGTGGTCCCAGCACTGCAGCAAGAACTCCTGAGGGTCGGCGACCCCCGTCTGGGCTCCCAGCCACGTGAAGCCCGCCTGCCAGGCGTGTGCCTAGGCCTGGGTGCCGGGTGGGTGTGCTGAGGCCTCTCCCGGGGCTGTTTCATGTCCTGACCAGCCCCTAGCCTGACCTACTCTGATCTGTGTGCCATCATGACCCTTAGAAATCCGCCTGGAGACAAGAGGGCATGTGAATAAGTGGGAGATTTGTAAGCCCCATTCAGGGGTGACTAGAATGATCTGACTATCTGGCTCAGGTCGGGGAGCAGTTCCTTCACTTTGGCCAAACCTGAGACGCTGTGGGCCATCCACGCTCGGTCCCCTTGTCCACCTAAGCCAGGCTCTGTGGGGGTAAGACACAGCACCAGAGGGTCCTCAAATCCAGCTCACAGGTGCCTGACAGATGGCCAGCTCTCAGGATGTAGGGGGGGGAAAACGGCCCCCTCGGCAGCAGAAAACAAGAACCCCCGTCTCATGGAAACACGGCAACGGGATGAGGAAGCTTACTGCACCTCGCTGATGTGAGGAGGCGGGGTGGAGGAAAGCGGCAGGAACTAATATCAAAACCCATCCAGAACAGTCACGCTTCTGTGAGACTGCTGTGCTCCGCATCCCTGGGTGCTGTGAGTCGTGGAGGTGATTATGTTTCTAAAGGCCGAGAGAGGCACTATAGCAAAGCCTCACCAGTTTTCCCATCGAAGTCCTCCCAAGTCGAACAAATAGAATTCAGCATCTGCCCTGCTGGGTTCTGGAGTGATAGCATGAAAGCATTTAATTTCCTTCATTTTTTTTCCCCTTGAGCTTTAAAATTAATGGAAATTTCAGCTTTTACTCCCTAATATGGGCATGTTTCTTTGGGTATAAAATAATGGCATTTTTTTAATCTTCAAGGTGTCAAGTTAGAAGGTGAACCACGTTTGTCCTGGGGTTTTATACCACCCCAGCCTGGGGGCCAAGTAGTCCAAGGCTAAGAGGTCTTTGTCTGCAAAGCACAGGCTCACAGCCTAGGTGACCCTCCTCCCTGTAGCAGGGACCTGCCCTAAAATGGTAGGCAGGCTGGGGGTTGGGAGGGTGTGATCTGGGTTCCTGCCTTCCCCTGGGGCTACCTGGGGCCCTCATCCTTGAGTTCATTGCTGAGGCCTCACTTTCTCACTCACCTTTCAAGTTCATATCCATGGTGAGCTTCCAGTCTCCCCTCTTTAAACCAGGAGCTCCCATTTTGGGGAAAGTGTGCAGTCTTCTCACTGGCTTCCTTGCTGAGCCCCCAGCACTCACTGGGGGTGACCATCCCCTTTTGAGAGAGGACCCTGACATCAGAAAGGTTAATTCCTTTATATGAGGTCATGGGGCAGGTGGAATTGGACTTGAACCAGACAATCTTGCCAGCGGTCAGACAACAACCAGCCTAGACATCTGTGTCCATCATGTAGGCATAGAGAGCAGCAGGCTCCATCTACAGGGAGCACATCTCAGGATGGCTGCGTTTCCTCAGGCCTGCGGGCAGTTGGGCTATGATTGATTAGTGATGTCTGCCAAGAGTAGGGGAGGTGGGGGTGGCAGCCCTTCCACCTTCATTAGTGACACTGAACTAAATAGACCTAGGGCATCCAATCAGCTCAGCCAAGGGAGTCACCAGGAAAGAGGTTGAATTAACAGCGTCAACCTTGACAAGGGCCACCGTTTTCATTTTTCCTGAGCATCAGATTTGCTTTATCCAGAGGGACAGTGTCAGCCTTGCATCCCAGTGTTTCTCAGACAGGTCCTGCAGACCCTATAACTGTGTGACCTTTGGGGCACTCTGTAATATGCTTTGTCATTTTCTGGTTTCTTTCAGTAATAATCTTTTAAGAATTTTTTAAAACAAATTGAAAGAAATCTGCTCTGTTGAATTGTCCATTTACAATTGAAAGGCATTTTCCATCCTCCGAAACATGAGATTCTTTTTTTTTTTATGTGAGATTCTTAAATCAGTAGATTTCAGCCAGGGTCTTCAGACACCTTGAAAACTCTGTGCAATTTCTTTGCCTCTGAAAGAAAACTGGCTTGAGCTTCAGAAATACTGATGAAACTGATGAAATTTCACCATAATGGTGGAAAGAGAATGGACAGCTTTGCATTTCAAGATTCTCTGTCAATGTGTCTCAGAGGTACAAGGGGAAAAAAACAACTTCCCCCAGGAGGTCTGGGGAGGGTTGGAGGAATCTGACATGGGACGGGGGATGCAAAGTCACGATATTTTCACCATTTCTTCACAATGCATTCAAAGTGTGTATTCCACTAAACAACTGATTTTCTTTACATGGAAAATGCATTTCTAAATAAGGTTTCATATACTATAAATTCTCAGTAAAGCCAAAGCAGCAGAGTATGTACGGGTTAAAAGTAAATACCTGGCTGTACATACAGATTGAAAGTATGAATTGGGAGATACACAGCAGGGGACCAAATCCTGGCTCTGGTCTTCATTAGTTCTATTTTTAAAGCCTTAAGGAAAACCTTAACTTCATTGTGCCTTAGTCTATGCACAGTGATAATGTTTGGATGATAGCTGAATCTACATCACAGCACCATTGTTAGGATGAAAAGACATAATCCATGTAACATATCTGGAATTGCACTGGGCGGAGCAAGAGCAGTGCATAACTGTTAGTATCCTGGTATTCTTGGAAGGGGCAACACATCATCCCGCAGCTTCCCCAGCTCTTGGTGTGTGGCCTATGCTCCTTGCAGGACAAGCCCCAGTTTGACAAGACTGTCTTTAGGCCTTTAGTCTAGGATCAAGTTTAGTACGGAGGCTTCCCAGGAGGCACAGTGGTAAAGAATGCATCTGCCAATGCAGGAGATGCAAAAGATGCAGGTTCAATCCTTGGGTCAGGAAGATCTCCTAGAGAATGAAATGGCAACCCACTTCGGTATTCTTACATGGAGAATCCCACGGACAGAGGAGCCTGGTGGGCTACAGTCCATGGGGTCACAAGGAGTCGGACACGACTGAGCGCACACACACAGTTTAGAAACAAATCATGGTCCTTTCTGGCAGCTACACATTTCTCACTCCTGGTTTGCCTCACTTTAAATTTTCTCTATTACCTACTTCTAATTTGTTTTTGTTGCCCTGTTTTATACTTCTACACGACCACTGAATGCCAGCTCTGAAACAATAATGGCTTAGTTTTCCTGACAGCACTGTGCTGGGCTGGGCCATCCACTCCATCACACTCTCAAGATGGTGGGCTCAGGTGGAAATTACTGCCCATGTTTTACGGCACTGATCCACGTGCCCAAAGAGTGTATATAATCTACCTGCAAACATATAACTGAGAAGTACAAGAGGTGAAAATGAAAGCAGAGAGGAAAAAAATCCATTCATTTGTTCACATAAACACACACATACAATGTGACACAGGTAAGAGGGAGAGAGAAAGAAAGTGAAAGCACAAATATCCAGCATCAGGAATGAAAAAATAGAACCTTTTTGTTGTCGGCATTAAGAAGATGAGGGAAGGTTACAAGAAAACATTTATGCCAAGAAGCTTGAACATTTTGATAATGGACGATTTTTTAAAAATAGCCATACCTTATTAAAATTGGTATACTATCTAGGGTGAAACAGATCACCAGCTCAGGTTGGATGCATGAAACAAGTGCTCGGGCCTGGTGCACTGGGAAGACCCAGAGGGATGGGATGGAGAGGGAAGCGGGAGGAGGGATCGGGATGGGGAACACATGTAAATCCATGGCTGATTCATATCAATGTATGACAAAAACCACTACAATATTGTAAAGTAATTAGCCTCCAACTAATAAAAATAAATGGGAAAAAAAACTGAGGCAAGAATAAAAAATCTGAATGAGCAGCCCAGGCCCCTTCCCAGGGCTATTACACTAGACCCCCTGGGGCCTGGCAGAGCATCACTGCTTCCAGACTCTTCCTGGAGACCATTGGGGCAGCTGGGGCTGGGCAACTGGATCTGCAAGGCAGCCCTTCCCCCAGGTAAGAGGTCATGGGCATCACAGGCTTCGCAACTAGGGTGACCCACGCTTCAGGCTTGCAAGGAACTTATAGGCTTACACTGGCGAGTACTGGGCAGGCTGGGACAGCGGGTCATTTACAGAGAGAGAGAATTCAGGGGGTGGAGCATGGGAGGGCCTGGGGTGACCAACTCACCCCTGTTTGCCCAGGACTTCCTGATCATAGCAGTGAAAGTCCATGTACTGGTTGGGAACTCTGGTCCCAGGCAAACCAGGATGGTTGGTCACCCTGGGGGCACCTATCTCGGGAGGAACGACAGAGGAAGAAGAGAATAAAAATAACAGTGACAAGAATAAGCAAGATTCCCAAGATGGATAGCTTGCTCTCACACACTGAGACCCCAGGAGGGGCTCCGTTCCCCATCCCCGACTCCCCGGGCAGCACTTAAGCTTGACTTTGTGTTGGAATCAGGAGAGGGCAGGAAGGGAGGGATTTAAAACCCTGACGCCCTGTCCCAGCCCCAGAGGTGCAGCTCGGCCTCTGTCCCCTGCATGGCCAAGGGACCACAGCTGAGTGGCTTAAAAAATAAGAACTGAGTCTCTCAGTCCAGAGGCCAGAAATCAGCAATCAGGACCCCAGATGGGCTTCGCTCCTTCTGAGCCCCCGCTGGACCGTCTCTCCCAGCTTTGGGTGGTTGGGGGAGAGGGGAGGGAAGGGAACTGGGGGCAGTGCTCAGAATTCCCTGGCTCATCACCCCAGCCTCCGTCGTCCCTGTTGCCATGTGGCTTCTCCTCTTGTGTGTCTGTGTCTCTTTTCCTCTTCTTGTAAGTCATGTTGAATTAGGACCCACCCTCCCCTGATCCCCACAACGACACAAAACCCCAAGCAGCAACAAAGACCCAGCACAGCCCAAAATAAGTAAATAAATAACATTACCAAAGAACTGACCATTCTGGCCGTTTGTAAGGGTACGGCTCAACGGTACTACCTGCCTTCACATTGCTGTGAGGCCATCGCCACTGTCCACAGAACTTTTTCATCTTTCCAAACTGCAACTCTGTCCACACTAGATGTAATCCTTCATTTCCCCCTCCCTCCAACCCCTGACAAACAGCCTTCTACTTTCTGTCTCTGTGAATTCATGAGTGAATGAATGAGTGGAACCACCCAGGAATCATCTTTTTGCACAGGTTTGTGTCATGTAACCTGATGTCCACCAGGTGGCAGCCTTTACTAGAAATAGATTTTCTACATGAAGGTTCTCAATGAAAAAGTGCCTGGGTTTGTCCCCTGGCTTTACATAACCCCCAGCACAGGGACACAGAGTTAGGGACCTTGGAGGGGCAGGCTCAGGGCCCAGCATGTGGCCTAGACCCGGGGCACAAGTGGGGACCAACGGGACCTGGGTGCCAGCCCCACCCCTCGACCTGAGCTTGTTACCTGGGCAGCCTTCTGCTCCAAACCACAGTCTTGGTCCTACTGCTCTTCTTTAGGAGCCAAGAAGCCCTTTTTGAAAGGAAAGGAGTGTGTGAACTAGCCCACAACAATGTTTGATTAAAACACAAGCCCCATGTTCTAGAGGCTTCCATGCCCCGTCAGGGACACCACGCCCTCCCCCACTTCATCCTACACCAATGAAAAGGTGAAGGTTTATTACTCTCACTTGATAGAGGCCATCATGGCCCCTAAAGGTTAATTAATTTTCACAAGGTCACGCTGTCAGGTGGAGATGAATCATTCTGGTCACATCCAAGGTGGAAAGACACAGGGGTCACCAGATTTGGGTGATAAATCGTTTGCTCCTGCTTGTTGACTGGGATCCAGGGCTCCTGGTAGTCTGCAGAGCAGGGAGGCAGGCTGTATCCTGTATCCAGGTCCCCAGGAAAATGGCTTTAATGGAACAGAGATGCTGGGGGAAAGGTGGAGTGCCTAGTAGATGGCCAACCACACTAGTTTATCCAGAATTGCAGGGTTTCCTGGAGGGAGCCAGCTGAATAAGAGCTCCCCCAGAGGTCCACATCCTAATTCTTGGAATTTGTGAATGTGTTACTTTAGACAGCAAAAGGGACTTTGCAGATGTTAATAAGTTCATGATCTTGAAATGGGAAGGTTATCCTGTGTTATTCAGATGGCCCGAAGGAATCATGGAAGCTTCTACAAGAGGGGAGCAGGAGGGACTGAGTCAGAGAGAGAGAGATGCTTTGAAGATGGGAGAAGGACCAGAAGCTACAGGATGAAGGTAGTTTCAGAAGCTCAAAACAGCAAAGAAGGAATTCTCCCCAGAACATTCCAGAAGGAATGAGGCTCTGCTGTAATTATGATTTTAACTTATTTGTGAGACTTATTTGAGAACTATCGACCTCCAGCAGACCAAAGGAGCACATCTGCGTTGTTTGAAGTCACTAACTTTGCAATCCCAGTTGGCGCTAGTGGTAAAGTACCCACCTGCCAATGCAGGAGACTTAAGAGACCTGGGTTCGATCCCTAAGTTGGGAAGATTCCCCTGGAGGAGAGCACGGCAGCCCACTCCAGTATTCTTGCCTGGAGAATCCCATGGACAGAGGAACCTGGTGGGCTATGGCCCATGAGGTCACAGAGTCGGACACGACTGAGCGACTTAGCACCCTCCGTGGTCAGGAAATAAGCACAAAAGGACATACAACATTCCAGGCTAAAATCAGAAAAACCAAAGGCAGTAGGACGAGCTGGTCACCTTAGAGCCCAAGAACCTTCTGTTAGTTGACTTAGAAATGCAGCTGTCTCCTTCAGGAGCATCCCTGGGTCTCGGAGCTGTGCTTCTCCAAACTCCTCTCATGCCTTCCTAGAACAAACAGAAAGTGATGTCTATCTGTGAGCTCTGGAGTGGGACAGGACCCAAAACTCACTGGCAAATGCTTAAGTACTGGCTTACCAGGAAAAAAAATGTGTGCACATGTGTACGTGTATATGTTTATGTTTGTTATAAACTTTACTGAATAGTTTGTAGCAAACAACCCACATGATATTACAAGCCTCTACTGTAAATTCAATGCAACTCTAGCTTCAGTATAAGTCAGATTTCTTGCAAAATCCATTGTCAGTTTTCAAATTTGATTGCCAACCGCAGAGGCAGGTGAGCAGGTAGCAAAGGATCGCTTGATTGAAATTTGACTTAGCAAGGAATTTGGCTCACATCATTGACAAACAACTCTAGTTCTGACCATAATTTTGGTTGATATTTTCACTTATGTTAATGAGTAATACAAAAGTGAACTAGCAAAGACAGCTGTCAAAACTTCATTCACTCAACAATGATGGGAGTAACTTCCTTGCTGGAGGAAATAATAGCTTTCAAATAGGGATAGAATATTTCCTCCATGTTTTGTGCTGTTCACAATGCAACAGCCACAGACAAGACACAGATTGGAGGTTAATTTGCATTATTAACATTTTCCCAACCACTTGCTTAAGTCTAGACAATCAACAGAACAATATAACAAGGGCTGATTTCCAGAGTGTAAATACTCCCACCATCGATGATTTTGAGCTATAAAGTGACATTGCTGAAATGGAGTTGGGCAGAGATGTGCACCTTTGAAGTATTTCTACTATACTGATGCAACCGACATAAATAGCCTGCAAACACAGAGCATAATAAAGTGTAGTCAAATAGTAAGTGATGGTTTTAAAGCAATTATTTCCTTTGTTTTTTATATAATTTAGTTAATCATTATGTGTGAAAATTTTAATTTAAAATGATTTTATTTATTTATTTTTAATTATTTTGGGGCAATGCCACGCAACATGTGGGATATTTTCCCCAACCAGGGATCGAAGCCATGCCCCCTGCGCCGAGTCCTAACCACTGGACAGCCAGGGAAGTCCCATGAAATTTTTTATTTTTAATAATGTTAATAAGCAGCTTATAAAATTCCTGAAAATTTCTGATGAGCTTTCCCAAGCAGCTCTTACACGAAATTAGAGGAAGCAGCCTAAGGGGGTTTGACATTAGCACCATTTCTTTTTCTTCTTTGCTAAAGTGTGACAAATAAAATTACAAGATGTTTAAAGGGTACATGGTGGTGCTTTCATGTATGTCTATACTGTGAAAGGATTTCTCCCATCTAGTTAATTAGCATACATCACAGTGTATATTTATCTTTGTGTGTGTGAGAGAGAATATTAAAGTTCTACACTCAGGATATTTCAGTTATAATAATGCTATCAACTGCAATCACTTTATTAGGCATTAGATCCTCAGACCTGATTCATCTTACAGCTAAAAGTTTGTACCTTTTACCCACTCCTCCCTATTTCTCCCACCTCCCAGCCCCTGGCAACTACTTTCACCGTTTCTTTGTGAAGTTCCTTGTTTTCTCATAAAATACATTTAAGGTTTGTAATTATTAGATGATACAATTGTTTAATATAAAAATTGCTTTTCTGAATTTTTAGTGAAATGAAATCTTAATAAAATTGAATATCATAATGAAGAATATTATTCTAGTCTTCCAACTACACAAATTAAAATTAAATTAAATCCACAGCAATGAGATACCACTTCACACCCACTGGGGTGACTCATCAAAAACAACAGCAAACAGAAAATAAGTGTTGGTGAGCATGTGGAGAAGCTGGAATCTTTGTGTGTTGATGGGAATACAAAATGGGGGAGTCTCTGTGGAAATTAATGTGGTGAGACCTTACAATAAACAGGGTTATCATATGATCCAGAAATTTTACTTTTGTGTGTGTACCCAAAGAGATATTTGAACATCCACGTTCATAGCAGTTTTATCCACAACAGCCAACAGGGGGAACCAAACTCCCTGTCATAAATGGATAAACAAAGGTGTATATCTGGGCAGTGGAGTATTATCCTACCTTTAAAAGGAAGGAAACTTTGACATACGCCCCAATATGCATGAGTCTTGAGAACATCATACCAAGTTAAATAAGCCAGTCACAAAAGGACAAATACTATATGATTCTGCTTATATGAGATTCCTAGAGAAGTCAAGTTCACAGAGACAGAAAGTAGAATGGTGGTTACCGGGGGCTGGAGAGAGGGGGAAATGGGGGGACAGGTGGTGGTTATTGTTTAACAGGGGCTTGCCTTGTGACTCAGAGAGTAAAGAGCCTGCCTGCAATGCAGGAGACCTGGGTTTGTTCCCTGGGTTGGAAAGATTCCCCTGGAGAAGGGCATGGCAACCCTCTCTAGTATCTTGCTTCAAGAATTCCACGGACAGAGGAACCTGGCAGGCTACAGTCCATGGATTCGCAAAGAGTCAGACACAACTGAGCGACTAACACTTTCACTTTTTCACTTTTGTTGTTTAATGGTGGCAGAGTTTCACTTTGTGAAGATGAAAAAGTTCTATGCGTGGTTGCCCAATAGTGTGGATGCAAAAGAACTGTGCATTTAAAAATCTACAGTTCTCAGGACGTCCCTGGTGGTCCAGTGGTTGAGAGCCCACTTACCAGTGCAGGGGACATGAGTTTGATCCTGATCCAGGGGGATCCCACCTGCTGGGGAGCTGCTAAGCTCAAGCTTAGTGTGAGCCCTCCAGCTGCAGTGACTGAACCCATGTGCCTAGAGCCCGTGCTCCACAAGAGAAACAATCGCCAAGAGAAGCCCACGTGCCCCAATTGGAGAGCAGCCCCTGCTTGCTACAACTAGACAAAGCCCATGCACAGCAATGAAGACCAGCACAGCAAAAAATTAATTAACTAATTTCTAAAGACCTAGAGTTCTGAGGGCACATAGGTCTAATGGCATAGAAGGACTCCTTTATGATAAAATGGTAAATTTTCCTTGTGTCATCTCTCGGCACCAGAGGCAGGTAGGAAGTATCCACTGTCAGGAGCTGTCTAGGGGGCTGAATTCCTGCTTCTGCAGTTACCCCCCGAGGGCTGGGGCCCATCCTCTGAGTGGGGTCCTGCCTAGAGTTGCCCCCATTTAGCAAACAAAAATATTGAACACCCAGATCAATTTGAATTTCAGATAAACAACAAATATATTTATTTTTCTTTTTAGTAGAAGATAGCTCCAGGTAATATTTGGGGCAAACTTGTACTCTTTAAAATGCAGTTTCTTTGAAATTCAGATCTACCATTCTGTATTTTAATCTGCCAACCCCAGCTGGACCTCTGTCCACTGTCACACTTTCCTCTGTCACCCTGCTCACCACAGGGCCCTGACTGCCCCCAAGCCCTCGTCTGAGGGCACAGCTGACCACACAAGACCTGCCCTGTGCTGGGTGGTGGTCAGCTGTCTGCATGTGTGTGTTAGTTGCTCAGTTGTGTCTGACTTTTTGCGACCCCAAGGACTGTGGCCTGCCAGGCTCCTCTGTCCATGGAGTTCTCCAGGCAAGAGTACTGGAGTGGGTTGCCATTTCCTTCTCCAGGATCTTCCCAACCCATGGATCAAACCCAGCTCTCCCGCATTGAAGGCAGGTTTTTTACTGTCTGGGCCACCAGGGAAGCCCCTGGCCCCTCCTGAAGTCCAGCTCGGCTTCCAAGGCAGCCTGGGTTCCCCGGGAGTTCAGGGTCTCCAGCGTGCCTGCTCTGTAGAATCACCGGACACTTGGTACCACCCCAGGGGTTTGGATTGAATTGGTCTGAGTGAGGCAGGAGATAGATGGGCTCCAGGCCGGACATGTACAACTGGCCTCCTGTTCACACTTCCTGGGGTAACAAAAGGATGGGCTCCAGGCCGGACATTGACTACCAGCTCCCTATCTACATTTCCTGAGGCAAAAGACAAATGGGCTCCAGGCTACATATTTATGACCAGACTCCTGACTACATGTCAAGATCTGCGTCGGTATAAGAAACAACAACAGGAATAGGGCGGACAACCGGACACTGGACATTTTCTGGCAGGAACAGAGAGGGGCTAAACCCTGTTAGAAGATCAAGAGGTCATACGTTTCCCATCCTTGGGGCAAGGCAGACACTGCACACGTGCAAGAAGAGACTGCACGGGGTCAAAAAGGCAGAGGATGCGAGTAAGTCTTTTCTGCTCCTCCCATCTGCCTCTGCGCTGAAGTCCATCTTGACCGAGGTGTGTGCGTGCACCCAGTGAATGGTCCTGAGACACGGTAGCCAGGGGGTCAAAACAGGATGCTTGGCTATGAAGAAGACCAAGAACCGGAAGACTGCCCCCTTATATAGGACTTAAACTTCCCAAAGGCGACTCTCTCGCAGAGTTCACCCAAGCATCTTTCTCCATATACTCTGCTTTTCTAATAAATATTTTCTTTCCCTCTATACCTTCTGTCTCCTTGTCAGATTCCTCCTTTCAAGGTAGACAAGGTCTAAGGACTTAGATTGCAGCACTGGCCTCTGAGGTCTCACGGTTAAGGTTCATGGTTTCCACGCAGGTGACCAGGTCAAGCAACTGTGGTCTTGCTTCTAGCTGTTGCTCCCTGCAAACTACTGCTGACTGCTGCATGCATCCAAAACCATGGAGAGTCCTGACAAAGCTGGCCAGGGGGTGCACCATGCAGTCTGATCTGAAGCCTGCCCTCTCAGAGGCTGCCCTGACTCAGGGACCCTGTCTGAGAACCAGCCTTGGAGTGAGAAGCAGGGTACCTGGCTTTGGCCACTGGGTTTGGGATCAGCAGGCCTGTGTCACAGTCTTGCCTCTGTCAGTTTCTAGCTGTAGGGCCTCAGGCACGTTGCCTCTGCCCTCTGAACTTCTGTTTCTTCCTCCCTCCCTCATAAGGCTGTTGTGAACGTCAGTCAAAATGGTGGCCTTCAAACGCGGTCTCTGGACAAGCATTGCCTGGGGATGGTTAGGCGTAACTTCTCCTTCACCCAGATGTGTTGTAAAGCAGGACCTCAGGTTGGAGGGGAGCAACAGTCTATTTTTAAGAAGCCCTCCCAATGACTCAGATGCATGCCCAACCACAGATACAAGGTAACAACAGTCAAGAGCAAGAGGTAAAAAGATGGATAAAGGAAAGCTAGTTACAAGCCTCCAGGACCGACTTCTGAATCCTGGACTTCTGCCTCTTAATTCCAGGAGCCCTGACATGAGACTCCTCTCCTCTGCCTGTGGGGGTCCAGGCTGCTGATCACCATGCCAAAAGTCCAGAGTTCTTCCCTTCTTGGCCCCGGGGATGCTCACCTGAAACCTGGGAGATATTAAAGCTGTGGCAGGCTCCTATCTCTTTCCCTGGCTCCAGGCCCTTGATCCTGCACCTGTGCGCAGGGCAAGGTCCCTGTTGCCCTCTCCCCCGAGGCCCCAGAGTCGAGAACTTTCTGCTACAACAGTGCTTCACAGATTCCAGGTTCCACTGAATTGCTCCAGAATCTGGAATTGGGGCACAATTCAGGGAGAAACTTTTAATTTCCCTCTGATTCTTTTAACCCTACAAAGTGTCAATTGCTTGAAACACACAAAAAAATTGTAAAGTGATTGCTGATTATGGGCTAGGACAGAAATAATACACATTTTTTTACTTTGATCAAGTTAAAATAGCTTCCATCGTGGCATGAGGCTTTGGAATCACAGAAACCCAGGTGCTCTGCCCAGATTGGCTGGACCAGTTGATTTCTCTGAGCCTCAATTTTCTCTGCTCAAATAAAAGTAATAATTGCCATTACGATGATGAGGACAATAGCAGAGTTTGTAAGTGCTTTATCCTTACAGCCACCCTTGGAGGCAAGGCCATGGTTTGCCAACTTAAAGGCTCATTAGAATCACCTAGGGAGATTTTTGCAACCATATTCCTAGGCTTCATGGTACCAAGAGAACCCCGGGTGGCCGGGCCATCTGCATTGTTCCAACTCCCGTATCATTCGAATGTACAACCAATTCAAAGAGCAGATGGCCCAGTGGACAGCTCAGATCACCACCCACTGAGCCCAGGGCCCCTTCTTTGGGAAATAGAAGGGACCATTCTCCTTTAGGGACTCCTTTTTCAGATATACTCATCTCTTGGGTTGACAAAGGCACTTTGGGGGCTTGGTCTTCAAAGGTGGGATTACCTAAACTTCTGCAAAGGGAGCTAACCCAAGTCGATATACGGCGACTTTAAAAACTATTAACTTCATTTAAGGAAAAAAAAAATGAATTTTTGGTTGAGTTTACAACAACAACAACAGAGCAAGGCTGCGTCATTAATGGGAAGCAGATGGGGGGCCTCTTTGCAGATTGCCTGAGCACAAATCCATCCGTCTTCCCGCGCCTTTCCACCCGCACATGCGCAGGATGGCTCCATCCGCCAGGCGCTGGTCCAGCCGGCTGCGGGTGCAGAGCCGCTGGCTCTGGGGCCTCCACCTGCCTCCATTCCCTCATCATCTCAAACATCTGCCACCCTGAGCCTGCCTTGTGTCCTCTGGACCTGGCAAGGCCATTAGTCATCGTCTCATCTGGTGATGTCACAAACGCCTGCGTGCTGTGCTCATTCCAGCTGGTCCTTGGGCTCAGGGGACCGAGGGGTGGGGTGGGCTCCAAGGCCCCCTCCTGTGCCTGAGTCTCCCAGATGCAGACGCCAACAAGCCGGGACCCTGCGTGATGGCCCGTTGGCGCAGGCCAGGGTCAAGTGGTGGGGCAGAGGCCACAGCCCTGATACTGGCTTTGCCTTGCTTTGTGGGGCCTCAGCTCTCTCTGGGTCTCCACAGTCTCCCTTCCCATGAGACCTGGAAGACCAGGGCAGGGAACCTGCAGGGTTTGTCCCTGCCCCAGGGCCTTTGCACTTACCCTGGTCTCCTCACTAGAGGCGCCCCCCCACCCACCCAGATCCCTGCCTAGCGTCTCACTCTCCATGAGTCTCAGGTCTTCCACTGATACACATCGCCCCCAACCTCCACCCCATCTAGTCTTCCTCTTTCCTGAAGATTTTTAATATCACATCAACTTGTCATTTCATTTCAAACCATTAACACTCTATGTTAGCCCGCCAGGGTCCTCTGTCCATGGGGATTCTCCAGGTAAGAATACTGGAGTGGGTGGACAAGCCCTCCTGTTTTCTTATTTGCTTGTTTTGGTATCGTCTTGTGTCCTCCTGGCATGTGGGCAGGGACACATCTGTCTTGGACACAGGTGTAGCACAACCTTCTTGTGCAGTCCTTGCACATAGTAGGTACTCGAGGAACATTCTAGATGTTGTCTGGCTGGGATAGCCCTGCCTCCCGAGCCCATGGGAGCGGCGCGGCGGGGGAGGGGGTTGGGCTGTCACGCGGGTCTCTGCGTCCCCGAAAGCTGTGGAAGGGCAGGAAGATGGCCAAGAAGGGCTTGGTGCAGTGCCTGGCTCAGCGTGTGAGGTGGGGGGACCCACCTGAGCTTCCCTGCAGGTGATCCCCAGGCCTGGAGACTCAGAGGTGGATGGGGCGGGCGCGGATCGTGAATATGTCATGGGCTCGGTAGAGCACAGATCCGCCCTCCCGGGGGTGGGGTGGGGGGGGTGGGTGGGTTGCTGCGGCCACTGCGCATGCGCCGACGCCCCTGGCACCTTGCGGTTTCTTTCAATGAGCATCTGGCCTGACCTCACGGTGCTGGGAGACGAAGCAGGCTCTGTGACTGCGATATAGACGTGCATGCCTGCGGGAACTGCACGGACTATTTTAAACACTCACGAGGCTTGGTTAGTTGGCAGGAAGCCGGGAAGACTCATGTGGGGCTCGTGGGGAGCCCCCCACTGATGCGTTTTGGCATCTTGCAAAGCCGGGCTCAGATATGCCTGGGGGTGGAGGACAGGCTAGTGCTCCCCTTCCGGATAAGAGGCAGCACAAGCTAGCACGGGGATCTCGTGCTGCCGGTGTTGGGGCGGGTGGGATGGAGGAAAGGCAGTCAAATCTTGGCTTGCAAACCACTTCTGCCACGCCAAGCTGAGGCACACATTGCTCTCTGTCTCAGTTTCTGTCTATAAAATGGTCATGGAAACCACCTCCCCTTTGTAGCTATGACTAGGAAAGACGATGCGTGCAAAGCATCCTGCCTAGTCATTAAAAACATTCTAAGAGGAAGTCCCTGGTGGTGCAGTGGCTGAGACTCCGGAATTCCAATGCAGGGCGTCCAGGTTGGATCCCTCCTCAGGGAACTGGCTCCCACACACCTCAACAAACGAGTTCACACACCTCAACTAAAGATGCTGTGTGCCATAACTAAGACCCGGCTCAGTCAAATAAATAAATATTAACAAAAATAATAGCAACCAGAAACGTTCTGGGTGCCTTGATAAACAGAATGATTACCATCACAAAACCCAAAGCTTTGAGCTGGGACACAGAGCACAGTGAGTTCAAATCCCAGTTGCCCTGTGACTGTGACACATTGCTCACCCCATGTGAACCTCTGTTTTCCAAACTGTGAGATAGAGACGATGTTCATACCTCCCTCGGACTGTTGTGAGAGCTCAGTGAGTTTCCAGACGCGCCTGGATGTGGTGAGGATGAAGGTGTTCCCTGCCTGCTGAGGGATGCTCAGCTTCGCTGTCACACATGCTTATGAGTCCTGTTTCCGGTGGTAGAGACTGGACCGCCATCACCATCATTCACAAAATTCAGGTTGCCACTTTCTCTAGACTCCACCCACAGGGAGCTTAAGAGCTCTGGGTCTGAGCAAAGCTGCTGGGAGAGATCTGCCAGGCTGGCCCCAGAGGTGAGGAGGGGAGGGGCCTCTGAGCCCCGCAGAGTTGGGAGAAGGGCCCCAGGGGCACTGGTCCCCTGCCCAAGGTCACAGAGCTGGACTCCAGTGGAGGCCACGTCTTCTGCCTCTGGTCCCCTTCTCGGACCATCCAGGAGGTCACTGAAAACCCTTGCTAATCTGGGGCAGGGGGACGGGGTGGGAGGGCCACCAAATGAATGGACCTTGTGTTTCCCTTTTCTTCAGACATCGCCCATGGAGTCTCTGACAGATAAACAGACCCCCAGGTAAGCCTGGCTCTCTGGAGTTTTTCAAACCAAACAGCACACATGTTTCCAAGGTTGCTGTGCTTGTTGGGGAGGCATCAGTGCCAGCGGGGGTCCAGGCAGCCCCAGGGGGGCAGAAGTCCACAATGAGCTTGTGCTCAGTCAGTGCTGGGAGTGGGGGAGTAGGGGAGGGAGGTGGGGGAGGACCAGGAGGGTGAACCGTGGACCCTTCAGATGCTGACCCTTCTTCTGCCCCCTTGTCCTTCCCCATTATTAGAGTTCAAGAGCAAGATCAAGAGGCAGGGGACCATGACCACAACTATGGAGGCAGGAACCCAGGCTGCCTTTATTTTCCTGGAGGAATCCTGCCCTTGCCAGGACCCTCCCTCCCCCCACCAGGAACTCAGCAACTGTCTTCTTACTCTTGGGGTGCAGGTACTTTGCCAACAAAGGTCCCTATAGTCAGAACTATGGTTTTTCCATTAGTCTTGTATGGATGTGAGACTTGGACAGTAAAGAAGTCTGAGCACTGAAGAGTTGATGCTTTTGAACTGTGCTGCTGGAGAAGACTCTTGAGAGTCCCCTGGACTGCGAGGAGATCAAACCAGTCCATCCTGAAGGAAATCAACCCTGAATATTCACTGGAAGGACTGAAGCTGTGTTGAAGCTGAAGCTGAAGCTGAAGCTCTGATACTTTGGCCACCTGATGCAGAGCTGACTCACTGGAAAAGACCCTGTTGCTGGGACAGATTGAAGGCGGGAGGAGAGGGGGACAACAGAGGATGAGATGGTGGTTAGATGGCATCACCAACTCAAAGGACATGAGTTTGAGCAAATTCTGGGTGATAGTGAAGGACAGGGAAGCCTGTCGTGCTGCAGTCTATGGGATCATAGCAAGTCGGCCACAACTGAGCAACTGAACAACTGAAACTCAGAGAAAGTTCTAGAGGAAATACCACTCTCTGACCAGAGGAGGGTGCTATTGCCTCACAAATAAGCTGCCCAAGGTGGCGGTTGGAAGAACTCTCTGCGGTCCAAGAATGAGAAATTTCCGTCCGCAGGCAGCTAGAACAGGGAGTTCTAACAGCCTCGGCCTTTTTCCTGCTGGCCAGGAAAGGCCCCCTCCAGACCCTCACAGGCTGGGGAGAGGTGGGGGAGAGTTCCCAAAGGTTGGGAATGCAACTCAATGTGCCTCCCCCACACACCATGAGTTACACAAACTTCTACAATATGTCACAAGGTCGCAACACCTGACCCTGTGCTAAATGCTTTCCAGACATTTCCTGGACTCCCTACACTCACCCCAGTGGGGGTGGACAGGGTGGTCCCTGCATTGCAGAACCTCAAAACATCTATCTCTTGCCCAAGACCTGGGGTATCCAGGTAGAAAGAGTGGCCTTCAGACCAGGGTGTGGCTCCAGAATGGTCGGTGGGCCTCTGCACTCCCTTGGAGTGTTTGGGGGCCGTGGGGCCTCAAGCTTCAGATGGCGTTTCTGCGCGCTGACCGCCTGTCTCTGTGCAGGGGAGTAGGTGTCTGGCCTCCCCATTTGGGGATGTGGTGCTGGCTGGATCTGGAAGTTCGAGTCCTGGTTCGTCCTCCCTCTCCTGGCTGGGCTGCAGAAACTTGACGTCCAAGCAGCCTTGGAGGGGGTCTGGCATGCACAGAACTCCAGGAGAAGTTTCCATGAAACAATCATCTCTAGCCAGATGTTCTCGGTTTTTAAGCCACATTTTTTTTTTTTTTTTTTAACCTAAGAGGGACCGATTTCCCCATTTCTCCGGAGGGGAAGAACAGAAGGGAAGAAGCCCAGCTCAGGCAATCTGGTTGACACTGCAGCTGAGGACGAGAGGCCAAGGCCTGGGCCCCCGGAGCCCGCTGAGCCAGCAATCAGCAATGCTCCGGCCGTCCATCAGGCGGGGGAGGACAGGAGGCAAAAGATGTGTTTTCTTTGCGCATTTATGCGTTAAGAAAAGAGAGAGCACGGCATGGAAAATGGACAAGGCGGCCGTGAGCACGCTTCCTCCCACTCCTGGGTTTATGGAAACGCAGACGTCAACTCAATGTCCACAAAAGCAAACTATTTTTCCCCCAACGTCGACAGTTCTGCCAGTTCATCTAGTCCATTTCTCGGAGCCACTCTGAGTTTCTGTCAATAAAGCTGATGAGGACCACTTGCAAATATTGAATGTTGTTAGGGAAAACTTGTTAATCTGCCACTAACTAGAATTCGCTGGGCACGCTAAGATCCTGGGGGACTTTAGACGACTCTGGAGATGGAGGGTTGTGGGGAGGAGTTCTAAATGTTCTAAATGGCTTGACATCTGTCCAGTGTTGCTCGCTGGACTCCAAGAGGGCTGGTCCTCAGAGAGGTTTGACCCACGTCCGGATCCCGAGGAGATGGACAAGATAGCGGCCCCTCAGCCCCTCGGCCTCTGAGTTCCCAGGGCAGGGTCCCCCCCACACACTTGAAAGGGATGCAGCCTTTCAAGGGGAGGCATGTTCTGGAGGCTTCTCTTCGCTTCACCAACTTTCTGGATGCTTCCTGCAGCTGCAGTGCCAACCAGCAGGGCGACCTTCTCTCCAGGAGGCCTCTGTCTGCTCTGCTAGCCATTCGCAGGGAGTGGTCTTCTCTGCCCACCAGGCCCCATCCGGCCTGCTTGGGGGTTCTTCCCATGGTTGTTCCCTAACTTCAAGATAGGGGGCTTCTTCTGGGCCCTTCTCAGGGTCTTCCCAATCAGTCAAGGTTTTCTCCCTTCTTTGGGGGGCTGTGTAGCGTGACAGGGTGTGCGTGCATGGGAATCCAGGGGGTCTCAACCCTGGGGGGACCAGGGCTTCTCTCCTAGGGACATTTGACAATTCTGCAGACATTTTGGTTGTCACAACCAGGGAAGAGGGGCCACTGGCATCTAGTGGGCCGAGGACAGGGATGCTGCTAAACGTCCTACAACCGACAGGACGCCCCACAGCAGAGAATCACCCGGGCCTGAGCATCAGTATTCCCAGGGTCGAGAAACCCAGCTGTAACCCACTCAACCCACTCCCTAGTGATGGACACTCATATTGTTCCAAATGTTTTTGCTGTTAGCAACATTGCTGCCAGAACTGCTCTCACACCTTGGCCCCCCGGGCTGTGGGTGAATGTAACCGGTGATGTCGACAGTGCGGTACCACTTGGGCACCAGAAAGAAGTCAGGACACACATCTATCCTGATAAGACGCCTCTGGAAGGTGACACCAGAAAAGTGCTTGCTTGGGGCAGGAACTAAGGGGAGCAAACCCCCTGGGGCTCTTACGACACCCTGGACCCCTTGTGGTCTTTTCTGATGTGGAGGAGGGGAGCAGAAGGATCGGGAGGACCAGGGCTGCATCCTGAGGGCCGACACAGCTCTTGCCCCGACAACTGGCATGACTCACACTGGTTGCCCAGGCTCCATCCTGCCCCTCGCGTCTGAAGAAAGAGGCTGCAGCGGGTAACCTGGGCTGGTCCTGCGTGGCCTGCCTCCCCTCCATCTCCCCCTGGCTCCCAGTGCTCTCCCCTCTGCTCCTGGGGATCTGAACCGCCCCACCTGGGCTGGCAGGTGTCTCCCGTGCTGTCGCCTCCACTCTCTTTGACACTTTTTGCCTGCTCTGCCTTCAGGGCTCAACTGAAAAATCACCTGGGTGTGACCCCAACCGCAGAGCGCTGGCCTTGCCCATCTCCTCCCGGCCCAGCCCTCCTTAAGGCGCCACGGCTGCAGTCTATTCCCAGCATGGAACCCAGTCTGAATTTTTTCTTGCTCCTCTTCAGGCCGTGAGAGTCTTATGCAAAGGAACTTTTTCTCTTGTTCATGGCTCCTTGCCCAGTGCTTGTGTGGTGCCTGGTCCCTAACAGGGTTAGATACGTTCTAACTCTGACTCTGACCCTGACCTTAACTGATCTTAGGACACAGAAGTGAATGAATCAATTAGTGAAAGAGTGAACAGTTAAGAAATGGAGAGCTGGGGATAAACAGGCTGGACATCACGCCACAGTTTTGCCCCTCCATTCTCCCATATGATCTTGACAGCATCTGTGAACAATATTAGTCTATTTTATAAATCTGGAAACTGAGGCCCAAGGTGGCTTAGCTTGGCCTCTGAACAGTAAAACCAGTAAGGAGCCTTTTCCCACCGGAGGCCTCCAACTCCATAGTCAGTTGCCTTTTATGACCACCAGGGGGCACACCTCGCTATGTGCCTGTGTACAAATGCTTCCCATTTTGTAGGAGGCAAAACCGTACACTCATCCCTTCCCTCCCCAGCTGAACGTTTATTCCAGCTCTGTCTGAGCAGAACTGTGTCCTTGGGAGGGAAAGGGGATCTAGATGTCCCCCTGCCAAGAGCGATAATCATCTCCTAGGAAATCTGAAAAATGCTCCGCTTCTAAGTGTCACTCTGTCGTCCGGGGTTTGGGGCTCTGGTGTGGCTGGCTCTCTTGCCCAGCCTGCCCGCGGACTGGCCCCTGATGCGATGCAATGGGGTCTCATAAGTGGTGATGGGGTGGGGGGGCAGGCTTGGTAACTCTCAGCAGCTTTGCTGTTGTTGCCAGTTTGGGGAGTAACTGATTTGTATTTCAGATTTTGTTGTCACTTGAAATCTTAGCTATTTCAGAGGAGAAATGGCAAGTTCGCAGTGAGCTTTGCTTGTTCAAAAAGAGGGAGGAGAGAGAGAAGGGGGAAAAGTATCAGATATTAAGCTGAGCAGGTGTTGAAGCTGATGTTTGAGGAGCTAAAAAGCCTGAATCTGAGAGGGAGTTAACAGTCTCTCCTGATACCCCAGTGGAAGAACTTTTACGTAGCATATAGTTTTAAACCTTGATAAACACTGGTCCCCGACAGCTGTGTTACCCACAGCCAACTTTTTAATTTCTCTCTGCCAGGTTACTCATTCTTGAAACGTGTGTGTTCTTTACACCCAGGGGAATATTTTCCGTTTTCCAAACTTCCAGAAAGCTGCTTGAATAGAAAAACAGGGATTTCTGCAGCAGGCCATTGGTAGCTTTTTAAATGAAAGCAGAAGTGGCAGCAGTAGCCAGAGGAACAGGGACCAGAGATGCGTGGAAGGTTTTCTAATCACCTATGGATGTGTCTGAGGTTTTCTGACCACCACGGGGTTACTGAAGATGCTCACACAATCTTTTTCCACATCAGTTCCTTATTTTCGATGATGCATCTCAATGAGGAATTTATGCATCTCTCCATATGCCCCTTTGTCAATTAATTTATTCGGTGTGAATTGAATCGAGTAGTGTTCATTACGTGTAGCATGCTCTTCAGGGCGAGAAAGTGATTTTCCTAAGACTATCCAGGCTGGTCCTGTAAGGGGTGCCACTTCATCTAGTATCTCATCCCAGCGAATTCACACCAGACCTCTTCATCCTTGTCTTCAAAACAGACAGTCCAGCCCAGGGTGGGCTGGGGGGCAGGGGCAGGATGAGGCTGCAGACCCTGTCTAGGTCCTCAGCCTCCTCCCACACCAACCAGGGAGGTTGTCCTCATCTCCATTTTCTGCCTCTTCCTCGGATTTCCCAGCCCAGCACAGGTGACGGTGATGCGGGGGAGAAGCACCTGCCCCCCACTGCCCTCCTGTGCTCTCATCAGAGGACGAGACTTGGGAGGTGGGGGCAGCCAGTCCAGTGGTCTCTTGCCAAAACTTCTGACTCCTGCTCATCTCTCCCCTTCTTAGTCCAACCTTCACACTGGAGTGAGCACTGATCAGTGAGACATCCTGCTCCAGTTTAGAGCCTCTGTGACAGCCACAGCACCAGACCCCAGGTCATCAGCACGGTTTTCTGGGCTTCAGCTCCCCCTTGTCTCCCACTTCTCAGCTCTTGGGAGCCAGCTCCTCACCCCAGCGTGGCCTCTGGGCTCTGTGCTCTGTCATGTGGGCTGACCCTTCTTTATCCGAGCCAGATGCCTCCTCTGGCTCTGAGTTGTCCCCACCCTCTTCCCCTGCACCCACCACCCTCCTTTGGGTCCCTGCACCCCCCTCCCCCCGTTTGGTTGCTCTTTTGACAAATGCTTGTTTCTTGTCCTCACTCTCCTTGCCACGTGCTGAGCTCCACAAAGATCCAGCACACCCCCGTCACTGTTCCCCCCGCCTTAGCAAGGATGTCACACCCAGGAGGAGCCCAGCAGATGCTAGCTTCTAAAGGAAGGAACAAGAGTTCACTGCTTGTTTCTTCATGTTGTGACCCTGTGGAGACAGACGTGTGCAACGCCATGCATTTATCTGAGAGTTACAATCACGTTTGTTCCAATTGTTGTGGGAATGACATGTTTTTAAAATGACATCATTGACACCATTTTTCATGGCCCTGTTGTCCTTCAGAATTTATTGCAGGGGCTTCCCAGGAAGCTTCATAAATGTTCCATGTCTCTGTGGACTTAAGCTGGGTCCCTCTCAGAGAGAAAAGGACAATCTGTTTTTCACTTTCCTTTTCAACAAAACATTGTTCTTTTGCTTGTTTGCCAGATACTAGTTAAAGTGTAAGAACAAATTTTAATCAGTAGTATAAATATATTTTTACACTTTTTATTTTATATTGGAGCGTAGCCGATTAAACAGAGCATGTTAATAGCAGTAACAAGAAGCAATATTATAGCACCTCATTTAATTCACTTAATAATCACTAAATACAAAGAGATTGATTTACTATTATCTTCATTTTATAAATAAGGAATTGGAGGCACAGAGAAGTTAAGTAACTTGTTAAATGTCACACAGTCGTTACATGTAAGGAGCTGGGACTCTCTGTTTGCAATTTGCTCTATATTCTATGCTTTGCTCTCACATTGCCCATGAACTTTGAGTTTCTCAATGATCTGGAAAGCATGTAGAGTAGCGGCGGTCATCACCATGTTACAGTTGAGGAAACAGAGGTTCAGAGAGGTGCAGTGACTTTGGCCAAGATCACAGAGCATTGTTGGCAAAGTCAGGTTCAAACCCAGGTCTATCTACTTCTTGGCCAAGCTCACTCAGCTGTGGGGTCACACCTGGGGTCACAGGTGTGCAGTGTGTGCATGGGTTCATGTGTGTGATCCAAACCAGCCTCGAAAAGGTTTAAGGTTAGGTCTCACCTAACGGGAGACCCCAGTCTGCTTGTATGATGCTTTAGCGGCTTCATTTGGAAAATGTTGCTGTCCGTGAGCTATTTTAAGGCATTTTTAAGTCTCTAGTTCAGGATGCAACACGAATCTTACTCCCGTTCAATAAAACGTAATTGTCCAACTGGCTGTAAGGGATTAAAGGAAAACACAGTAAATCACAAACAGGAGATCCTCAAGAGTTAACGAAGTTCTGACTTTAGGACTCGGAACGCCAAGACATTGGGCATCGGAGCAGGTACAATGCAACCCGGGTTTCTTTTTCTAACTCCCTTAGAGGCAGGCTCTTAATCGGACTTTTAAAATACTATGCTCATGCACAGTTTAACTCCTGTGTCTATCTCTGAAGATAGACTTTAACTGAGTCTGTTAACTTTTATTATAAGTATTACTGTTTTCATGACCACGTGGTCTAAAAATAGTAGTGCCATGTCCTGACCTGTGTGTTGGCGCTGACTGCATTTCCTTCAGGGTCAGAGTTCAGGGTTCAGGTGGTGGGTCCTCAGGGAGAGTTTCAGCCCTAGCAGAATGATGTCTTTATGAAGAGCAGGCAAAATGAGTGATCACAGTTGGTAGGCAATTTGGGGTTTTTCAAATCTATGTTAATAGCATACATTTTCAAGTCAATAGTGTATTCAATTAAAGGACCCGAGGAGAAAACGATGAAGACCAAATAGGGCATTTTGTTTTGTTTTTTCTTTTGTCCTCCTTCAACTCATTTTCTCTGTAAGTGCAGACTGGGGTTGTCTTTCAAGCAGAAAGTAAGCTGGGGATGGGGTATGTGGGGCCAGACTCTACATCCACCAGAAGGAAGACCTTTGCTCTCATAACACAGACAGTATTTTTCCACTACTAGCAGCTACACGCTGTTGTTAGGTCATGCTCAGACCACACCGGTGAGCCCATAAGCCCCACTTTCCATTTCCTCCCATTTTCTGTCCTCATCTTTCTTGGAAGTTAAGAGAGAAAGGGCTTTTGGTAAAGCCCTTTGTTATTCCTACGCTTCTGTGATCTTTGTTGATGGCACTCGCCTTCTGAGACTCAGGATTCTGTCATTTTCAACATTTGGCAGAGATACAAAAAGCAAAGAAATCAATATTGCCATGGAGACTATCATTTCTGAGCCAGACTTAATTATGAATTATTAAGAATGGTTCAGTTGAATTAAAAGAATTAGGAGGGCTCCTCTGTTTAATGCAGGCTCCAGCGATGCGTGTTAAGTAGCAACTAGGTTCATTACCAAAAGTTACATTCATTAGGTTATATAATTTGCAAGTTTCTATTCTTAATTTCTTCTAGCCAATTCCAATTATTTTCTCGAAATAGCATAATTAGTGGCAGGGGAAAAAAAAACACATTAACATGACATGCAAATAACACATTTTTCTTTCCATTGGTTATAAAAACCTTTTGAATGTATTTTTGTCTCATATATAATAGTATCTTTATGCATACAGACTTATGCCAAATAAGTGTCTCTTCATATGCGTAACCCAGCCACCGACCTCACTACGTTTTGTCGGCAACAGGTATCCTGGGTAAACAATTTCGTTTTAGGTTTTGGAAAAATCTGAGATTTGCATTTGCCTTTTGGTCTCTAATTAAAATCCCCACTGAAGGTCGTGTTTGTGCCTTTGCTTTTCACCCTCTGTTCCGTTCAGGAGAATGTAATTGAGACTTGCGGACTTGACCTTTGCAAACATTCCCATTTCATATGTAGCGCTTGGAATTTTAAGGAGGGGGTGGCAGCTGGGTGCGCAGAGGGAAAAGGCAGAACCTTTCAGAAATGATTTCCAATTAGAGTTCCTGATAGGCAATTTCATAACCTGTTTGTCTCCAAAATGCTTCTGTGGTTTTCTGTATTTCTGTATTTCTTATTATCTTGCGTGACTAAGCATTCAGCTCAGGTGAGACACTGCCTGCTACAAAGCAAAGAGAAAAACTGACAATTAGCCAGTTGATTTCAGCTATATAAACTACTGAACTGGAATGTTCCAGGCAAGAAATGAATAAAGGAGGAAGAAAAGTGAGGAGAGGAAGAGGGGGGGAATGGGAAAAGGAAGGGGAAGGGGAGAGAAGGAAGGAAGAGAGAGAGGGAGTGGTGGAGGACAGAAAAGGCAAGTCCACCCCATTGATCAGTTCGTCTAGGTCAGAAGGATGGCCGTAGTCTTATCAGACTTTCTTTTGGATCAGACCCATTCAAAATGGCACCCCTGGTTTCGACAGCACTGCCTGTTCCAGATACTATGGCCTTTAGATCACAGTGGTCAAGGGGGAATTTGATGCCTGGGTTGTTTCTGTTTATCTGGGAACGTTTTCACATCTAAACAGCTTTGGCTCAGCACCCAAGAATGGCGTTGCCATGAACTGTCTTCTTTGGAACGGAGGAGCCCCAGTGAATACACCGCTGGGGCTCCAATGCAGCCAAATAAATCAATAAACAAAAAAAAAAGAAAAAGAAATTTGGATGACATCTTCTCTATTTCAAACCAGGCTCTGTGACTTGCCAGACACTCTGCTTGGCGATTTACCTGATAACCACACAGCCACCCCCACCCCTGAGCCTGGCTAAAGGGACAAGCTCATAATTGATCACGTCCTCCAAATTAGAGCAGCCTGGAAAATATTTAATTTACAATAAAAACAAATGCTTATTATGCTGTGTTTTGACAAGAGAATTCAGCTAAAGAGATACGTGGTTTAATTCAATCATTTGGCCCATTAGACGGGCTTCTGGGAGTGTTTTTAATGGCCTTTCCTTTCCTTCAAAAGGACTCCATGGATCGTCAGGACAGAAGCATGGGGCGTGGGGGGTCTGCAGTGAGCTTGGGAGCTCGGCAGTTCCCCTGGCTTGCTTGAAGCAGTATTGATAGGTATATGCATGTTTCTATGTAAGGGTCCAGGGTGATGCTTTGATCCACATATACATCCTGAAATGATACTTCTAATAGAGCTAACTGACCCACCCATCACCTCACATACTTACTTTGTGTGTGTGTGTGTGTGTGTGTGTGTGTGTGAAGACTTAAGACCTCTGAGCAAATTCTAAATGTACAACAAACTATTGTTATCCACAGTCACCGTGCTGAGACTCTTCTGTGGGCAGGGGGATGCTTTTCACGACCTCGGTGCCCCTCACCCAAAGGTGATCTCCCCCGCTTTGCTCTTTCGGGCCATAGAGGAGCCTCAGGGAGACAGACTTGCTGTGATCCCCAGGTGAGAGGGCCCTGCCTGCAAACGTGGTTTCCTCTCTTCTCCTGACTTCTGTGCCCATCTTCCTTGTTGCCAGAGATCATGGTGAATCAGGGAGGTTTCATCCTAATTAAACCTGTGAAACATATGTGAGCCGAGAAGTGAGGTGGAAATGGGTCCAAAGATGGAAGAAAAGTAAGCCAGGGGAGTGCAAAGTCAAGGTTATTTTACTGTCTAAGTCCTACAGATGCCAGCATTTGGGAAAGAAAGTGCTCAACATGTGATTTCTCCTTAACCCTGATTGCTAGAAGTCTTTTTTTTTTTTTTTTTAACATCCATTTATATCTTATCAGCAGGAGGATCAGAATCTGAGAATTCTGAGCTCTGGGGTCACCAGCTGACCTTCACTCTTACATTTTTAGCCTTTCCACCTTCCAGAAAAGGCCAGGAACACTCTCCTGGGTCGACGATGTTCTTGGCTGCTCATCTCCCAGGTGAGGGCCCTGTTTCCTGGAAGAAAACTGAGTCAGACCCCTACTTTCCACAAACCTCTCCCAAGTATAAGACAGGCCCAGTTCCCAGGTGGGGTCATCCCTTCGACAGCCTTGTAGTGGACTCTACTGCAACATTAAGACCAGAATCTGAAATGTCCACACTGGTGAGAAAGTTCCAGAAAGTACATTCCAAATGAGCCACTTTCCAGGAAGAAAAATTATCTTTTTAGGCCTCTGCCTTTGAGTCTCATGTCAACTATAGGCCAGGACATCATTGCTATTAGCAATAATAACAACAGCCAGCATTTAGTACATGCTCATGCTGCACACCTAGTGATTCTCCCAACCACGCTTACAACTGACCTAAGTATTCCCATTCTACAGATGAGGAACTTGAGGCTTAGAGGCTGAGTGAATCACTCAAAGTCCCATGGCCAAAAACTAGCAGAGCTGGGATTTGGCATGAAAACTCTTGCATTTTTAAATTTTATTATTAAAAAAAATTTTATTGGAGTATACTTGCTTTATAAAATTGTGTTTGTTTCTAATGCACAGCAAAGTGAATCAGCTATACCTATATAAATATATGCCTTCCTTTTTTGGATTTCCTTCCCATTTAGGTCCCACAGAGCATTGAGTATAGTTCCCTGAGTTATACAGTAGGTTCTTATTAGTTATCTATTTCATGTGTATGTGTGTGTGTGTGTGTGTGTGTGTGTGCTAAGTCGCTTCAGCCGTTTCCTACTCTTTGTGACCCCATACACTGTAGCTCACCAGGCTCCTCTGTTCATGGGATTCTCCAGGCAAGAACACTGGAGTGGGTTGCATTCCCTCCTCCAGCAGATCTTCCCTACCCAGCGATCGAACCCGAGTCTCCCGCATTGCAAGTAGATTCTTTGCTGTCTGAACTACCAGGGAAACTCAGTGAAGAATCATACATAGTATCAATAGTGTGTACATATCAGTCTCAAAGAGCTGGGATTTTGAATTCAGATCCATTTGAGCCCCAACTCATCTCCTGGGCTGTTTCCATAACCCATTGCCCCAGCTTGGTATCCATGTTACAGACCTGAGAAGCCAGGGTGGGCCCAGCTCTACGCCCAGGCTTTTAGAGAAGAGGCGCACATCCTAATGTTCTTATCCTTGTCATCATTGGCATATTTAATTAGGCAGCTACAAGGGGGCATCTGAGGTTGCTAGGATGGAAAAGCTGCAGCCAGAGGGCTCTCAGATGGCAGGACACAGACTCAGTCTACTTGGATCATGAAAAACAAGAGTGGCTCTTTAAAGACGCCTCCTTTCTCTCTAGTCTGGCAGGAAAAGAGTTCTTTCTGGTCTCCCAGACTGCCTTGTTTTGTCACGAGGGGCTGTTTCCACTAATTAGCGAGTGTTGTCTGTATAGGGCACGAGCCTAGGTCAGAAACTCAATGGAGGAGTTTGCATTAGCCAGAGCACATGCTTTTTATGGGGTTTTGTCTTTCAGAGGCACTTAACTAGCAGGCTTTGCAAAGCACGTCGGTGAACCAGGCAATGGGGTGTCTCTTTCCTGTCTCCAGATGGCCCAGGGTCCTGCCACAGCCTGGTGTTGAATGAAAATATATCTAATTAATGCAGCCCCCTCGGGGAAGAATGGTTTCTGAACAGGCGAGGATAAGCTTTGTTAATGAGGCAACTTTCTGCTCTGTGTGCGCGGCCTGAAAGCTTCATGCCATCATTTATCACGGCCCAGCCAACTCAAGACAGCCAGATGGCTTCTTGTCTTTCCTGGGCAGGACGCAGCAGAGGCTAGTAAGGGACCTGCATAAATACTAGAAAGGGGGATGTCCCTGGCCATGCAGTGGTTAAGACATCGTGCTTCCAATGCAGGGAGTGTGGGTTCAGTCCCTAATGGTGGAACTAAGATCCCGTATTCGCCGCCATAAATAAATAAAAAGAGAATCAGTATTTTTAAAATGCAACTATATTAAAAAAAATACTAGAAGGGATCAAAACACACTTTGACTGGAAAGAAATTAGCAACCATAATGACCTCATGTCACTCAAAGGACGAGGGAGTTTCGTAGGGTGCTACATGGGGAACCCCATCTCCCATCTCTAGATGAGGAGGCAGAGGCAAAGAGGTCAAAGGTCCTGTGAAAGTTCACACAGTGTGCTGGTGTCTGAGTCAGGACAAGAAGGTGGGGAGAAGATAATGTAACTTTAGAGCAAACCCTTGGAGAAGGCAATGGCACCCCACTCCAGTACTCTTGCCTGGAAAAATCCCATGGACGGAGGAGCCTGGTAGGCTGCAGTCCATGGGGTCGCTAAGAGTCAGGCATGACTGAGCGACTTCACTTTCACTTCTCACTTTCATGCATTGGAGAAGGAAATGGCAACCCACTCCAGTATTCTTGCCTGGAGAATCCCAGGGATGGGGAAGCCTGGTGGGCTGCCATCTATGGGGTCGCACAGAGTCGGACATGACTGAAGCGACTTAGCAGCAGAGCAAACCCTTGGGGCAGCATCGGCCAGAACGTTCAGTCTTTAAGACTAAAATCCAAGCAGAGGAAGATTCAGAGCCAGTGACCAGAGCCCGGTGACCTGGTGGCACCCACTTCAAATGAGGGCTCTTCTCCATCCTCATTTCTAACCGCTCCTTGGTTGAAAGCATCTTCCAATGCTGGAGACAGTACTCAGGCTCCAACACCCACCCCCTCCCCGATCCCAACACGGCCTCGTCTGTCAGGCAGTTAATGATCTGTAAATAGACATTTCAATCCTCTGGTTAACGGAAATCATTTGGGCAGCTCCTTTGGAGAGTCCACAATTCTTTTCTTACACGTGAATAATCAAAACCAAATTTACCATTTTATAAGCTGTCTGCCCCCAGGTTGAGGTAGAAATGGAAGGCCTCCTGCCATCCAGGGGAACTTTCCCCAGTGATGGGGAGACTCAGGGCTAGGCCATATGGTGGCCACTGGCCATGCATGGCTGGTGGGCCCGTGAAATGCGGCTGTTGTGACTGCGGCACAGAATTTTAAATTCAGCTTTCATTCATGCAAATGTAAGTTGTCCCATATGGCTGGTGGTAACTGCAGGGAACAGGATAGTGTGGTTTAGACAGTGGGGTGCTGTGGTCCAGGGATGCAGGAGCCCAACTGGGTGAGCTCCAATCCCTATCACAGGAGTGAAAACTTTCAACTCCTCTGAGGCTCAGTTTCCCATCTTGGAGATGATGTGGCCCCTACCCTGTTGTGGGGATTCAAGAAGATCATCCCTGGAGTGTGCTTAGGATGGAGCAAACGCTTCAGTAAACCTCAGCTTCTGGGACCGGCCTGGTCAGAATTCAGGAGACAAGGTTCAAGGTGAGAGATCACCCTAGTGATTGCTAAGAAAACCAACTTCTTAACAACACCCTTCACATCCTTTCTCTGTAATCCTCACCAGTGCTAGAAAAGTGGGCCTCGTTTTCCCCATTTACAGAACGTAACTCGACTCAGACGTGTAGGAGCTGCAGCAAGAAAAGGAGGTGGTGGGTCTGGAGTCAGACCTCTGGGGCCCCTGTGGACGGCGGCTGCTCCCTCAGCTCTCTGCATCCCCATCTCCCACTGCCCCGGCCCAGACTGCAGGCATTTCCCCACTCAAGCTCACGTAAGGCCTCCCTGCTAATCTGTGTTCAGAACGAACTTTGGAAATCACTCTTCCCCTCTGTGACTGCAAACATTCACCAGGACTGAACTTGGCCTGGTGGCAAAGCACCCAGAGGAGACCAGCATCATCCGACACAGAATTACCGAGATTAGATAAAACGAAATCCTACAAAGCAAAATCGCAACACTGCAGATTTAAAAAAAAAAAAAATCCTGCTCTCTCCCATTTATTCAAATCCTTGGGATTCTTTAGCCTTGGGAACTGTATCCCTTCATTTGGGACCCTACCCCCACCTCTTCACCCTGGAACCCTCCTGCTCCACATGGTTGGGAAGCATAGATTCCCTTTGCAAACTGGTCCCAGCCTGAAGTTGCCCCAGATCTCCTGGGCTTGGCTTTTTCCAAATTTCTTCTAATTGTCTTCATTGTATATTTGATTTCCACTTTAAAACTTCTGAAAAAAACATGTTTCTACATATGATCTCTGGGATGACATTTTTGTGGTTTACAAAATCTGGATTCAATGTATTGGATAAACCATGGCTCCAGAGACTTTTTTTTTTTTTTTTGGTTACAGCTTGAAACTTTCATTCTAAAGTGGCAGAGTCTATAAGGTTGTCATAACATCGCTTGTGGTCCCAAACTGATTTCTCTAGCATTTCTTCGAAGGCAGAACTTTAGAAGTGCAGTTCGATGTGGGAAAGATTTGGTACCTATTTCTCCGCGTATGTGTCTTTCACGTGCTTTCTCTTTCTATTGTGCAACTTTCAGTCAAATGCTTGAAAGGAGAGGGGTGAAGATTTTCTTGTTTTTTTAATCCCCACAGGCCTCCCCTGAAATCAATGTTACGCCAAGCAAGGCCAGTGCACAGGGCAATGAAGAGTGAGAATCTGGTTGTTATTCTCATTTTTTTTTTTTTTTTTTTTGGCCACATAGCACAGCATGTGAGGTCTCAGTTCCCAGGTATAGTTCAGTCGCTAAGTTGTGTTCGACTCTCTGTGACTCCATGGATTTCAGCACGCCAGGCTTCCCTGTCCTTCACCATCTCCCAGAGCTTACTCAAACTCATGTCTATTGAATCGGTGCTGCCATCCAACCATCTCATCCTCTGCTGCTCCCTTCCCCTGCCTTCAATCTTTCCCAGCATCGGGGTCTTTTCCAATGAGTCAGCTCTTTGCATTTGATAGCCAAAGTATTTGAGCTTCAGCTTCAGCATCAGTCCTTCCAATGAATATTCAGGGTTGATTTCCTTTAGGATTGACTGGTTTGATCTCCTTGCTGTCCAAGGGACTCTCAAGAGTCTTCTCTAGCACCTGGACCAGGTAGCAAACCTGGGACTCTCAGCAGTGAAAACATGGAGTCTAAACCACTGGACTGCCAGGGAATTCCCCTTTTTTATCTTTTTAAAAATTTCCCTGAGAAGTTTCCAGAGATGGTTCTGATGGAGTGGGCAAAATCACAGCTGAACCAAATGAAAGGAGGTTCAAGAGACAAAACATGTAGTCACTTTCATATCTCACCTAAACATTTACCTCCTCAGATGCTGGAAGTCATAGAGGAAAATCACATCTACGTCAACAAAGCCATTGAAAGTCCATCGCTGAATAGAAAGATACGCACTTTCCCCGTATACCCCTGAACACGACAGAGAGGAATGTATTTCAGTATTTTGTTGAAATATTGTTGTGTGTGTGTCTGTAGGAGAAAAGAGGCAAAGGGAGGGAGTCTTCTAAGAAAATATGCAAATGAGTTAGTGCATCCAGCATTCAAGTATGGAAGAGGAGACAGAAGGAAGAATAATTCAAGAGCATCTCTCTAGTAACATTTTCTGCAGGAGAACTAAGAGCCTCTCTCTTCCTTTTACATTCATTTGCATCCTGCTTGTATTTAGTGAGGTAATTAATTCATTTCCAACATTCCTTGACTTGTAAATCTGGTTTGAAGGTTAGGCGAGGGAAAGAGTCCCCAGGGTTTTCACAGAACTGTTATTAAAGTTGGAGGAGGGAGATTGGCTGTGTTTGCATTTGAGAGGCAGAAGGTCTCTTGAAAGGCAGAGAAAATCAATCCCCCCTCATTCCCCTGTGATACACAGGTTTCCCCAGGGCCCCACCCACCTGCTGGTACAGGCAGACAAATGGGAACACGGGTTAGTGATTCCACTTGTGTGTGTGTGTGTGTGTATATCAACTACAAAAAACAGTGTTTGGAGATGTCTTGTTTCCAAATAAAATCAGATGTACATTGGTGCAGCCACTACGGAAAACAGCACGAAGGTTCCTCAGAAAACTAAAAACTGAACTATCATATGATCCAGCAGTACCCGTACACACTATCATTGGAAGAGATACATGTACCCCTATGCTCATAACAGCACTATTTACAATAGCCCAGACATGGAAACAGCCTGATGTCCCTCGACAGATGAATGGATAAAGATAGAGGAATACTACTCAGTCATGAGAAAGACTGAAACAATGCCATTTGCAGTGTGATAGATGGACCCAGAGATTATCGTACTAAGTGAAGGAAGTCAGAAAGAAAAAGACAAATACCATATGATATCGCTTATAAGTGGAGCCTAAAATATAACACAAATGAACTTATTTACCAAACAGAAACAGACTCACAAACATAGAAAACAGACTCGTGGTTGCCAAGAGGGTGGGGTGGAGGGACTTGGGGGATGGACGGATTGGGAGTTTGAGATTAGCAGCTACAAACTATTATACACAGGATGGAAAAACAACAAGGTCCTACTGTACAGCCCAGGGAATTATATCTAAAATCCTGTGACAAATCACAATGGAAAAGAATATGATAAAGAATAAGCATAGGTAAAACTGAGTCACTTTGCTATACAGCAGAAATGAACACAACTTTATAAATCAACAATGCTTCAATAAAACTAAAAGCAAATTTAAAAAAAGAAACAGGGACTTTCCTGGTGGTCCAGTGGGTCTCAAGTCAGGGGTTCGATCCCTGGTCAGGGAACTAGATCCCACATGCCACAGCTAAATGATCCTGCATGCCCTGATGAAGACTCAAGAGCCTGTGTGCCACAACTAAGATCTGGTGCAGCCACATACATAAATATTAAAGCAAAAAGACAAAAGATCAAATTAAATGGGTATTCTAAAAAATTTAAAGGAAGGTCTTCAGTACCCTCTCGGGTCTATGAATTTATCATTCACTCCAAATCTGTGTCCTTCTGCGTTGAACTGAGAAATTTAGGGCAGCTGAGACTTTTTCACTGTTAATCCCAGGGGACTAGCATGGGGTCTGGGGGCCAGGGATGTGTAAGGGAGAAGGGAAGGGGTGCCAGAGTCTTTCAAAAGGCAACCTATTTACACATGTTAAGTGAAGAGCAAATTGCTCCTTGAAGAGCAATGTTCAGGAAGCGCTACTGCCTGTCCTCTGTGTGAGGGGTGTTTGAGGCAGACGTTCTCTGCTTCTTCCCATCCTCACCTCCACCCACAAGGGCTGCATCTCCCTTCATTCGGAGACCCCTGAGGTACCAGAGTCACTGTTCCTGGAAGCAGCTCTCAACCCCATCAGTTAAGTGTGCTAAGCTAAGCTGGGTTCCCCAGGAGCAAAGCCTGAGATTTGAGGGCAAGCAGTTTATCGGGGATCGGGTCCCAGAAAACACCCGGAGAAGCGCAGGAAGGGAAGCAGCTGAGGGCGGGTCCCTGATGGACCGTTGGCCTCTGTGGGTAGCAGAGGCTCAGAGACGGTGTAGGACAGTGCTCTTCATATTTTCTGTCATGCAGAATTCACTCGTCTTGGCAGACTCAGGAGGGCTGAAGTTTTTGTAATATATAATAAGATGGAGAGAAAAAGTGTACAAAATCCAAGCCCCATATTGCTTATTATTCATGGCAACAGTCATGAAGTTAAAATATCAAATTACTCTAACAGTTTCTAATCTCTCGTGTTCAATTTCAGTCCCTGGCTCATCATAGATCAGTAACAGCTCGGCTCAGAAAACACTACTGGTGCCGGGACCACACTTGGAGTTGTAGGATTTTTGTAAGCCACGGCTCAGAATGACCCTATCTGAGGGGTAGGGAACCGAGGGTATTTTATCCACCACCATCTAGCCTACGGTTAATTAGGGGCTGCTTCCAAGGGCATGAACTGTCCATCAGTGCAGCATCTCTGTAGGCCCAGTGTATTCCTGCAGTGGAGATTGGTCGTGGATGCTGTGATAGCCTTCAGGTGTGGAGTTGGTGACGCTACGGGGATGCGGACAGGACACCAAGGTCAATTGCTACCTGGAAGGCTTATTGCTTCATTTTCACTCTATTGCTATGATTTTCAGCGTGTGGTATCCTGACCAGCAGCAGCAGCCCCTGGGAACTTGTTTAGAAATGCAGTTTATCTGGCCTCGTCCCAGACCTCTTGAATCAGAAACTCTGGGGGTGAGGCCCCAACTGTGTGGATTTCAACAAGCCTTCCAAAGGGTTCCGACACATGCTCCAGGTGGAGACCCTCCACGCTACTACATCTTGGGGCAATTAGGCCAATCAAGATTTAAGGATGGGCTTCCCTGGTGGCTCAGTGGTAAAGAGTCCTCCTGCCAATGCAGGAGACACTTGTTTGATACCTGGTCCGGGAAGATCCCACATGCCGCAGAGCGACTTAGCTTGTGTGGCACAACTATTGAGCCCATGCTGTAGAGCCTGAGAGCCACATCTGAAGGCCACACACCCTGGAGCCTGTGCTCTGAAACAAGAGAAGCCACTGCAGTGAGAACCTGAGCACCGCAACTGGAGACTCGGCCCCGCACGCTGCAACGAGAGAAAACCCCACAGAGCAACGAAGACCCAGCACAGCCAAAAGGAAAAAAGCAAACAAAATTATATAAAAAATGAAAAGATCAGCGGAACTGACAATAAGAAAATTATTTTTTAAAGAAAGACTTAAGGAGAAATATCCTTGCTCTCACAAACAACTGATTCAAACTTTAGGTTTAGGTACCTTTCTTTCAAAGGGCTCAAAGGAGCATATTTTCCCAAGGTTTGCATTATTGAAATAAATACAACCTTAAGCTCCATATCGCCTTTCTTTAAAGCAGGCCAATAAGTCCAATGCATAAAAATCACTTTCAAGTCCAACTTTGAAGATCTGGATTTGGTACTGTTCCTCCAGTCCCTCCTCTGGAAGATGTCAACAGTGGCAGATGATAAACTGTCTTCTGCAATGTGACACCTTCCTTATACTCACAGGCCATTAAGCTGTCTGAAATGGAGTGCTTGCTGATTAAACAGGAAATGCCATCTGCAAAGTCTGGTATCCTTCCAGGGTCTAGAAGATGGGACCCAGACAAAGAAGAAGGAAAAATCTTTCATGTGCTCCAAGTGTTCTATTCCTCAAGGTGCTTTCGTATAAATAACCCACAGGGAGCCTGGTGGTAGCCACATGAGAAAAAAAGGTGCAGTGATGTCTACACCTGGGTTGGTGGGGGGTGGGGGGGGGAAGGAGACTGAAGTCAGGGTGGTGGGGGATCGGCTGGGGAAGTGGTGTCTGCTGAGTGTGGGGTCCCTCTTCACTGCCCCATGCTCTTTCCTCCCTTGAACCAGAACTTGGATGGATTTGCTCAGACACACACGGTTTCCATCTTCTGAAGTCATCAAACAGTTGCTAGTGAGTGGAGTGTGGGCTCAGCCCCCCAGCCTGGCTCAGTGTCCACAGCCTCACATCTCATACCAGGGTTGTCAGGGTTTCGCCAGAGCTTTGGTGTCAGAACTTCCCTGGGGGTCCAGTGGTTAAGAATACACCTGCTAATGCAGGGGACATAGGTTCAATCCCTGGTCTGGGAACTGGGATCCCACATGCCAAGGAGCAACTAAGCCCAAGAGATACAACTACTAAGCCCACACCCTAGAGCCCAAACTCCACAACAAGAAAAGCCACTGCGATGAGAAGTTGGCACACCACAACTAGAAAAAGCTCTTGGGCAGTAACGAGGACTCAGTGCAGCCAAAAATAAATTAATTAATTAAAAACAAACTTTGGTATCACCCAGGAGTCTAAGATCCTGTGGAGAAGGAAATGGCAACCTACAGTATTCTTGCCTGGAGAATCCTATGGACAGGGGAGCCTGGTGGGCTACAGTCCCGCCAGGTTGCAAAGAGTCAGACATGACTTAGCAACTAAACCACCAGCATAAGTTGGATGAAACCAAAAAGGTTTAATTAAATAGATCATCGGCCCTGAAACTAGAAACACGAAGGAAAGCCCAATGAGTGTGTTTTGCTGTCTGTGGATATTTGTCACCTGTAAGTGAGCAGCCCAAATTAATCAGAAAGTTTAATTCCTTGGCATTTCAGCTGTACTCTATCATGTGCGTCTTCACAGGGGTGGTTTTACCCTCACTCTCAGCCAGGGGGCATTTGATAACATCTAGAGACATTTTCCATTGTTAGAACTCTGGTGGGGGCGGGCAGAGATGCTGATGGAATCTCATGGGTAGAGGCCAGACAGGCTGCTTCATGCACAGGACGACCTCCGCGGAGAGGGGTCTGGTCCAAGGTAGAAAAATGTGGCTTGATGGCTTTCTGTGGGCACCATTTTCCACTCAGCCATACCTAGCAGATTGTAATCAGCAAAACAACACACTAGAAACACAGTGGGGAGAAGTGGGCAGGTCTCAACCATTAAGAGTACAGTCTCATGGACCAGGGAAGCTGGGTGTCTTAGCTACATTCTCTCTGCTGGAGGGAGGAATCTGCCTACCGAGGGTTCATTAGTTAGTGTCTCTGGGCCCTATTTTAGGCAACCAAATAAGCAATTTATTTTTTTAATGAAGGTTTAAACCCTAACCTTAGGCAAACTGTATTGAAATATGGATTAGGGGTAAGCCAGCTCTCGCACTTTCTGTTCTGGACTCGGGCTGGCTACCATGTCAAAAGCAGCTAGACTTTCTTGCTCTAATAGTTCAGTTCTGTCTGAGGGATTTTTATTGAGTGTGTACACTGCTAGTTGCCATGGGGCTGGCTACTTCAGAGTGGAAGAAGGGGATGGGAAGAGAAGAGGTGAAGGAAAAGTACAAAGCAGGGTGTCAGAGGACAGTGAGGAGCTAAAAGGGAAGAGTCTGAAAGAGATGGAACTGACGAGAGCAGAGAAGGGAGAGGCATGGGGTCAGAGGGGTCTTTGTGGAACCAGAAAGCCCAAAGGATGCTCGTTTCCCCGACATGCACAATTACTCTAAAGCCCTGGGGAAAATTCTTGGCACTTATGCAGGGTAGAAATGTCAGCAGGACTCAGAAGTGTGTATGCCTGCTAAGTCACTTCAGTCGTGTACGACTCTCTATGACCCTAAGGACTGTAGCCTACCAGGCTCCTCGTCCATGGGATGCTCCAAGCAAAAATACTGGAGTGGGTTGCCATGCCCTCCTCCAGAGGATCTTCCTGACTCAGGGATCAAACCCACATCTCTTATGTCTCCTGCACTGGCAGGTGGGTTCTTTACCAGTAGAGCCGACTGGGAAGCCCAGAAGTGTGCAGATCTATTCTATCTCCTCCCTTCAACTTCTTTTTTTTTCCCACCTGCTTCCCATCCCGGCCTCCAAATAAAGACAAACATCTACAGTGCACAAGCTCCCTAGAGCCCCGCACCAGGTTTTCCAGTTTCTTAACCGGAGAAATAAAAGCAATCATGCCTGCCTCCTGCCTTCTGTGTAAATGAATACATTTTGGTAAACTCTTTGAGGATACACTGGGAGATACAATTATTCCAGGCTGAAATGGACCATCACAGACTCACTTCATGAAACATCTCATTTGCTCCTTCTCGTAATCGGATCTCCATGTTCTAACTTTATTAGTGTCAAAAACGGAGCCCGAGTGCCTGGCTAGGGATGGACTGTCATGGGAGCAGTATTTACTGCATCCGGCGTGCCTGCCCTGGAGCTGGCTGTCAGGAAGAAGGTTGGGGTGGCCATAAGGTCACTCCCATGATGGAAGCGTGGACTCCATGGGGAGCAGGCACCCTGAGGCAAAGAGAAACTCTCAGAGTCCTAACTCGCCTTTCAAAAATCAGGCAGAACCAGTTACTTCTATTTCCAAGCTCCCCGGGGCTGGGACAACTCCATTTCCTAGGGAGCTGGCGTGATGGCTTTTGATCTTCAGAGCAGGTGAGTTGGTTCCAGTAGCTTTCTTGATGTTTTTACAGAAATAATAAACACCTTTCAAGGGAAGTGCTTTATCTTAGCCCACAAAACAGGAGGTGGGAGGCTCAGGCTGGGGCGAGTTGGTCAGATGGGTTGAGTACAAGATCCATGGCGGTGCGGTTACCATCCTGGGAAGGACCTCACGCGAAGGCAGCTTGACAGGAAATTGGAATTTCTCCCCTCTCAAATTACTCATTATCTTCAGCGACATCTTAATAAAACAGACACGGGGTCAGTGATTTGAGCTTGGTAATTAAAGTGAAAAAGAACAGCTTAGCTCGACGGCTGAGCACGGTAATATATTCTGACACGTAACGACACGCGCATGAAGGGAAGGGACACGTAGGAGTGGCTCCGGAGACCAGACATGAGACAGATGTTTGCGTCACTGCTGAAGAGTCCTGCATTGGTGCGCGGGGTGGCTTTTGTTGGCTGGGGCCACTGCTGGGGCCTTGGACTGGTGGCCGGTTTAATCAGATTGTGGGGTGAACAAAAATGAGATGTCTGTGCATTTCCGTTTCTTTTCAGAATGGTAGATGCTAATGATCCTGAGAAGCTTGATGTTCCAGTACAACTCCTGGGTGAAAAAGATGCTGATGGTGGAGGCAGATGGAGAGGGAAAAAAAAAACCCACAGAAAACCCCAACTTGGGCTGTCACTTTCAATATGCTTATCTCCAGGCTAATTATAAGATCTTGAGGGCTTCGCCCCAGGCAGTGGAGAGCTAGGTTGAAGAATCAGACCAGTAAGGATGCTTGGTTTATCTAAATAACAGGCTTTGTCAAATATACCCAGAGTGTGGGAGCTATCATCCTGAGAGCTGGTTTTCCAGTGATTGTAACTGTCTACTACATCCCAACAGCCTGATTCTGCAACGAAACAGCCGACCTGAGGACTTGGAGCATCTCTGAAGCCCCTTCATAGACATCTTGTGTGCCTTTAGCCAGAGCCTCATTTGAAGGGCCTTATGGTTGTCAGGCTTTGCTCTCGTAGTTCTAAGAGGATCAAAAAAACAATTTTATGTGTCTTCCATGCAGGGAGAGAAACATCAGATTTAAAGCCTGAACAGGCGGGTGTTCCTTCTCTGAGCAAAGAGAATTCTCTGTGTCTTGATATTCGTGTCTTCACAATGTCCTGGGGACCTTCTTTCCTCAGGGACCCCCTCCCTCCCACCCACCCACTCTCCACACTTGCTAGCCAGTGGTCACCTCTACCTCTGCCTGAGTCCACATCCCACCTGACTGGCCAGGTCCCTTTTCCCTCCAGGGTTGGAAAACACCTTTGCCTTGGATTTTCCAAACCCTGAGCACATCCACCCCTTGTTTCAAACTAGCTGGTTAGATATTAGCCCACAAGTATAGATCACTGCCCAGAGTTAGGAGGCAGATGTCCAGAGAGGGACGCTGGCAGGGAGAATCTAGCACAGCATGGCACGAGAGCCCGGAGCATGAACTGCATCCCTTAGCCAAGGGATCTGCTTCTCCACAGGCTACTTATCTTGTCAGTTTCCCTGCATGCCCTGCATACGGCAATGGTCAGTGATGCTATAGGAAACACTTCAGTTATTCCATTTTATCAACATTCGAGATGACGCTTAGAAACCACAGGAGCCTCATCAAGTTTCCCTCCTGATCAGAGATAGGAGATGAGTCCTGGATCATAAATGGAGTCATGGTGAAACTCTGTTGTGTCATGGGCCCACTGGGCCCATGGATCCCCCACCCCCACAGGGACCATTGCTCTGATTCCTGGGTGCATATTTAGGATTCTTGTTCTGGGCAGTTGATCCTTGTTCTGTAAGATAAGAGCCATATCAGTGGAGAAAGTCAAGTGGAAAAGGGAACTTCATCCCCTCCAGCCCACATATCATACCCCAGGAAGATGTGTGGTCAGCGTCACTTTTATTTTTTAAATTTTTTTGGTTATGCCGTGTGGCGTGTGAGACCTTAGTTTCCCAACTAGGGATTTAATATATGACTCTTGCACTGGAAGCTCAGAGTCTTAACCACTGGACTGCCAGGGAAGTCCAAGCATCACTCTTAAAAGAGCTAAAAGATCCAGGGACAAGGTTCCCATCATATTGCTGGGATTCGTCTATCCAACCCTCAGAGAAACAGGAGGAATCCTGGAGGGTAGCTGTCGATGACTGTTCACAAGGATCCCTGATCAATTTCTGTGCCAGGCGTGTCATCCTTGTGAAGGAACTTCGTGAAGTTCTGCAGTCACTGATTGGACAGTTGAGCTCTATGCCCTCCCAATCAGAAAAGAGTCCAGAGATAAGTTTTCTGGACTGCACAAATGGATCTGGAAGGGGCAGCAAGATATACCTGCAGATTTGTCCCAGGGTGAGTGACCCTCCCCACTTTCTCTCCTGATGAAGTCTGGGCCATCTGGACATCCTCAGAGAGTCCCATTGGTCCATGACAGTGATGATATGACATGGATCAGGCCAAAAGTGCAAGAGGTGGCCAGTGTGCCGAGGCCTTGAGAAGACACATGGGCTTCAGGGGCTCGAGACAGGCCCCACAAAGAGGTGCAGGGCCTGTTATACCTTCAGGGCTCCCACAGTCAGAGGCATGCCAAGACGCTCTCCCTAAAGTAGAAGACAGTGTTGAATCTTGACCCCTTGTCCTAATCATGAAAGAAGCAGCACAGTCCTGGTGGGTCACACCTGGGTACTTCGTCTTCATATCTTGGTGATATGGAGCTGGTAGCTTCAAGCGGGGCCCAGAGTAGGGCCCCACAATTCAGCAGAGGCCACGGGGTTGGATGTGTTAGTGGGGAGGAGAGAATTCACTGGAGATTCCCACACTTGGTGGAAAACAGGTCCTAAAGTGCCCTGGGACACCTGAAAGGCCATAAAATTAGTGCACATCTATCTTTAGTAAATAACAAGCCTCAGTTTTGAACACCGTGTGTGTGCTCAGTTGATCAGTCATGTCTGACTCTTTGAGACCCCTTGGACTGTAGCCCACCAATCTCCCCCGTCCAAGGGATTTCCCAGGCAAGAATACTGGATTGGGTTTCCATTTCTTTCTCCAGGGGATCTTCCCAACCCAAGGATGGACCCTGAGGCTCCTGCATTGGCAGGTGGATTCTTTACCACTGAGCCACCAGGGAAGCCCAATGCTTTCTTTAGACTATGCATGAATGTCATATACATTAATTAATTAAACAGAATGGGTTATAGTGTGTTAAAAATTCCATTCCTGGTAGAGACGGAATGCCGAACCACAGGATATCGTGTGAACACAACATCATGACTATCCATTGGGAGCTATCTTTCCACCAAACCATGGGGCTAAGTTGGCACCACAGTAGCCACCATAACACATAAATGGTGCAGGCAGAACCAGAGCGTTCAAGCACACCCATGTCCCCACCACTAGCTGTGCCCCTTCTGCTTACTGATGGAAGCCCCCAGGGCCCTCATCAAAGAGGGACTGGCTCACAACTGCGGGAAAGGTGGGCAGCGGGCAGCCTGGAGCTTCTCATTCCTTTTGGGGCAGCCTCAGCTGTTTCAACAGCATCACTCCTTTCCTGAGACAGCCAATATCCATCCGGCAACATCAAGGGGAGGACCTGGGGGCATGGCCATTCAGCCTGATGGGCAAAGCTTCTCATACTCCTTCCTGTTGGATCAGTTGGGGTTGGGGGACTCCCAACTGGCTCTTAATTCTACTTTCCCCTTTGCTCAGCGCTGCCTCCTCCTTTCAGAAGGGCGGGTCCCCGATGAGCATCTCACACTTCCATTTCAACATCTGCTTCTGGAGAACTCTACCTGAGACCAGGCAATACCGAGCAATGTCTGTCCATCAAAATTCGCTTCTTGCTCACAGGTCTGTCTGCACAGTTGAACAGTTTGGTGGGATGGTTTTGTTGTCTGATTGGCGTTGGCTGTGACACCCACACCTTCTGTGTCCTGGTGTCATTTTGGCTGTTTCCCTCCCCTCCAGCTCTCGGGGGCAGAGGAGACCATGAGGAGGAGTCAAACCTGCCTCTGAGATGCTGCAACCCTGAGGTGACACATATGACATGCCACACCCAGCTGCACGCAGGTTGAGCAGCTCTGGGCAGATGATCCGTGGACCCATGCTGGCTCTAATGCCTCATGTCACCCATGTTGGCTTCTGTCAGAAGCAGATCTTGACACAGGGAGTCAAATGCAAGTAGTTGATCTGGAATGTGATTCTGGGAAACACTGAAAGAGGATGGAGAATGAGAGATGGAGGAGAGGAAGCCCACAGCTGTGCATTAGCAAGCAAGGTACCACGGATGCAAGTGGAGTTTATCCCCCAGAGGAGCATCAACCCTCCAAACCTCCCTTTCCATTTATCTCTGGGTGTTTCCTGGGACTCCCTCCCCCACAAAACTGCTTGCCCTCGAATCCTCATCTCTGAGTCTGCTCTTTGGCCGAACCCAAACGAAGACCCTAAACTGATGTGATTTCTTGAAATTCTTTAAAATGAAAATCACTCTTTGTCTTTAAATGTTAAACCGCATTTATGGGGAGATGTTTACATAAATATTCAGATCTCCTGCTCCTCTTTGAAAATAAGAATAAATAACAGCATGGGACTCACTTCTAAGCATGGCAGCAAGCAGCTGCAATGGAGCCTCTGTTTTTTCCACATCCTCCACCACGCCCTGTGGTTTCCCTGAGGCTATTTTCCTTGCCAATTATCATTTAGTTGCAGGGTATTTTCCTCAAATTAGAGAAATATTTCCCCTGATCATAGTCTCCATCAAAAATGGGTACAGATAAATCAAGAGTACTGCATGTCTGGAGCAAGAAATGGAAGAAAACACATCTCTATGGAGTAATGAAGGAACTGCATTTCTGTGCATTTCGCAAACAACAGCAAAGACTCTCAGCCCCAGCTCTGGCCTCTGAGGGAACGGAGTCTGTGAGCCTGTGGCCTGGAACTGAGGTTTCGTCTTCCACCTCCAACGACAATCAGATCAGACAGGCAGCAGGGATTTTGAGGAGTGCCAGCGGGACCTAGTAAACCAATGCTGGGCAAAATTGGAAAGCCAGTGGGGTGTGTGGATGAGAGAGCTTCCTTATCTCAGAGGACAGATCCGACTGGAGTGTCCTCACATCCATTTCTCTCTGATGAAGCCTCAGACCAGGACACTGGGCTCTGTACGTGAAGCCTCATCACGTTATCTTGGACCCTGGCAAAGTCACCACAGATGGCCTTCTTAGACCCAGTGTCCCCCCTTGTCTATGGTGATGCCTTCACTGGCTTGTATGGAGCAAAAGGAGTGCTTTTAAATGAATGGTTTTCTGTAAACTTTCCAAATGTTGGTTGTTATTGTTAGCAGTGTAAAAAACATCTACTGCCAAACACCCCGGACCCCCTTCCACCATGTTTACCTAAAAAGATTATTTACAATCTACAGACACATCTCCTTGCTGTCCAAGGGACTCTCAAGAGTCTTCTCCAGCACCACAGAGGAGATCAAACCAGTCAGACCTAAAGGAAATCAACCCTGAATATTCACTGGAAGGACTAATGCTGAAGCTGAAGCTCCAATCTTTTGGCCACATGATGCAAAGAGTCTACTCATTGGAAAAGACCCTGATGCTGAAAAAGATTGAGGGCAGGAGGAGAAGGTGATGACAAAGAATGAGATGGTTGGATGGCATCCCTGACTCAGTGGACATGAGTTTGAGCAAACTCTGGGAGATGATGAAGGACAGGGAAGCCTGGACTGCTGCGGCCCATGGGGTTGCAAAGAGTTGGACATGACTTAGCAACAGGACAATAACAACTGGGACACATCACTGCTTGAAATGCTGTTATTGCTCCTTCAGAATTCTGCTAGAGAGGCACCTGCTTTAGTCTTTACCTGGTCTCTCTTCTTTGTTCTTTGCCTTTCTATTTGTCGGAAAGCCACAGTTTTAAGCCCAAACAAGGGGAGAAGTCATGTCCTTAAAACTGTGCTACCTGGACACAATAACCATTTCCCTTTTTCCCACTGCAGAGGGTACCTAAAATTTTTAGTTTCTCGGGCTTTTCCCCAAGTTATCTCATAAACATTTCTGTATGTCTGGGCAGGCTTTCACAATGTCCACGTGGGGTTTCCTGGACACAAGAGCTCTGGAGGGACAGGCCAGAGGCACTTAGGTTGTTTTCAGTTTTCTTGCTTGTTTATTTGCTCAGCTATTATTCTTTTGTGTTCGAACATCTTCATGCAAGCAGCATTTTTTTTCCCCCTCTAAATTATTTTTTTTTCCTTGGGAAAAATAACTGGGAGAAAAGAAGATGCCTAGGATCAAAGGATGTGAGCTTTTGAAGGCACACGAGAAAATCAGCCTCAGGACCTTGTGAACAGACTTTACTGTCCACAAGTTTATCTCAGAGCATTAGTTTCCCAGTTTATCACTAACTGGTCTTGGCTCTAATGACTTAGATCAAGAAATGCAGCCCCTCCCCTTGAAGAGTGTAAATATGACATTACACAGATTTTCAAATTGTGCCAAATTCTGTTTCCCAAAGGAAAAGCTGCACTGATAGAGGGGCTCAGGCTCCCCGGGGGAGCCCATTTTTCAGAGAGCCCCGACCCCCAGAGGGTCCTTCTTGCCCGCACAGGCCCACTCCTGCACACCTGTGTAATTTCTTGCATGTTCAGTTGTGTCCGGCTCTTTGTGACCCCATGGACTATAGCCCACCAGGCTTCTCTGTCCATGGGATTCTCCAGACAAGAATACTGAAGTGGGTTGCCCTTTCCTTCTCCAGGGGATCTTCCCAGACCACAGATGGAACCAGTGCATATCCTGCATTGGCGGGTGGGTTGTTTACCACTGAGCCACCTGGGAGCCCACCCCACCTGCAAATCCATGGCCCCCCTTACCTAGAGCAAGGTGGGCTCTGACATTAAGATGTATTAAGTTATATACTTTCTGTTTCTCTCATATTTATGTTTTTGATCCCCTGTAACACCAGTGGTCACCCCCAAGTCAACATTAACATGGGAGAAAACTCCAGAAATCCATCTTATTCTGTACTAAAAAGCCTGGAAATTTTATACAATTAAGAAGATAGCATTTTAAATATAATCCTATCCATTCAGCTAAATGCTCTCAAACTATAAGATCCTCTCTCTAAAACAAAGGAATATGTCTTTCTAATCAGTATAATTACATTTATAAAAGAAATTTTTAGAGTACCCTTTCCATGGGGCATGTCAGTTGTTTCCAAATGCTTGATTAGGTTATTAATCTCCCTTCCCTCCTTAGCAATACACTTTGAGAGGTTACTTTATATCAAATTCACGTTAATGAAACAATTAAGACCATTTAAGTTAATATATCATTTCAAAAAATATATGATTCCGGATTCCTGAAAGCATCTTGTAAAAGAAGCAAGCGTCTCATTGTAGAAATGGATTATCAAAACAGGAAAGTATCTTACACAATTGGAAAGACAGATATTCTTTCAGCTTGGGGTGTTTTTGCCACAGCCAGAGTCCAGAGTTATCTAAAACAGTTCTATCTTTATTTCTCTCCTTTAAGATGTTCATGATTCCTAAGGATCTGAATAATCTCCAAGAGCATTTGGGAAATTAAATGAGAAAGTGTCTCTGAGATAAAGCACTGCTGCAGATCAGGAGGCTACGAAGCTAGAGATCAGGATGGTGACACATGGGTGGAAACTGTTGGAAAGGCACTATCAGAGAATCTTTGAGAGGACAGAAGTGTTTAATGCCTTATAAGGGTTCATCCATACATACAAAAAATTAAGATTTGTGAACTTTGCCGTTTACATGTTCCATCTTAATTTGAAAGTCCAGATAAACAGTAATTAAGAGGAAAAAGGAAACACCATCAAAGAATCATCTCCCTGAGAAGTCAGGATGAAATATATTGTGTACGGGGGTCGGGGGCAAAGAAGACTATTTAAAAGGAGGCTCGGAGGGAAGGGCCAGGTGCGTGTGTGAGTGCTGTGTCATTTGGGTCTGATTCTTTGCGACCCTCTGGACCATAGCCCGCCAGATTTCTCTGTTTTATGGGATTCTCCAGGCAAGAATACTTGAGTGGGTTGCCATTCCCTTTTCCAGGGGATCTTCCTGTCCCAGGGATTGAACCCGCATCTCTCACATCTCCTGCATTGGCAGGTGGGTTCTTTACCACTAGTGCCACCTGGGAAGCCCTTCAACTATATTAGGAGTGAAGCAACTTGCAGCCCCCTGGCTGGATTGCTAACACCTTTCAGGCACGTTGTTCAACATTGACATTGAGTTCAAGATTGACTTTCACTGCTCTGTTTGACCTCTCGGAGGACTTGAAGGAAAGTAAGTAGGGGAGGGCCTTAGGGCCTGAGGGTTCATGATCAGATCCAAGGATAAGATGTAGACAAGAAGGGCCAATCAGAAAAGGCACCCGGACTTGGCCCAGAGAGTGCCTCTCACCAGCAGTCAGGCCCAGTGGAGACCCTTGACCTGCTTCCAGCTGTCAGGGATCTTAGTTATATCCTTCCAGGCTCCCACCAACCACAAAGGCCAACCCCGGGCACCTGGTTGTGCCAGCCTGGCCCCAACTCTGCCATTCCTTGGGCTAGAGTGAAGGGTATGGAGAGAAATGAAAATGTTGGAGCGAGAAAGAAACAAAAACACGTCCTTTTGCCTTTTTTCATCTGACCTTCTAGCCGAGGTTGCTAATAGGAATTATAAAACAATTTAACGATTTAATAATTAGATCCAGGACACATGCGGTCTTCATTATGACCATGATTGCTTTTCAGTAATGTGAGGAAAAACATGAGTCTTAAAGCAATTTTCAATAATTGAATTGTGGGCCCCCTTCCCCTAAAGAGCTGCGGCTTTGCTTAGGAGGGACTTATGGGAAACCCCGATAATGCAGGAAGGGGCTTTGGAACAGCCCCGGGAGCCCCCGCACTTCTCAATAGAAGGAATCGTCTTGAGAAAGAGAACTACAACAGAGTCCCCTGTGTGCTGATTTTATTTAAGCCCCCCTGAGGATGAGTAGGACCCAACCCCAAGCATCTTTCATGATCCCCATGAGAGGGCTTTCTTGTTCTGTCTGTTGCTGCAGACATGGAATGTCTGTCATCGGACCTCCAGTTAATTCTTAGGTCCCATGAAACTAGTTTAATTTACTAGAACTGAAATTAGGAAACAAGCCCCTTCGCCCCAGTACAGGGCAGCGGAGGTGACGGAAACCTCTTTCCTCATCAGTCTGTTCCTGCAGCTCCTTCTCCAGCCCCAAGCAGCGATGCTCTTTCTTTCAATGTTTTTTCTTTTTTTTCTTTTTTCCTTTCTTGGCATGTTGGTTAGGTCTGAGCTCCCTAACCAGGGATCGAACCTGTGCCTCCTGCAGTCAAAGTGTGAAATCTTAACTGCTGGCTCAGCAGGGAAGTCCCAGGGATGTTCTTTCTGAAGTAGAAATCACATTTGTCAAATGATTCCCAGACAATTTGACCCCTCTGCCCGATCCCCCTGGCTGTGCCCTAAACAGGCCTGCCTGCATGCCCCATCTCCTTACTCCTCTCCCCCCTCCAGACTTGTAGCCAATGGTCACAATGCCGGGCTCCCTCCTGCCACCGGGACTTTGCACCAGCCATTCCGTCTACCAGCCAGAAGGGTCTCTCCTCTGATGGCCATTTGCCACCCTCAGCTCCAAAACCACTTCCTCCTTGGGTGGCCTGCCAGACCACCCCCCCCCTCCCTCCCACCAACCCGGGTCATTTCAGTCAAGGGCCTCATCACTGCCCGCATTCTCCTTGCATTTCTTCTATGGTCTTCCCCCACAGACACACAGCCTCATCGAGGTGCTTGTCTCCTTGGTCAAGGCCGTTTCCCTGGGTGTGCAGACAGTACCAGGGCAGGAGATGTGCTCCCCGAACGAGTGAATGGAGTGACTCCCGGGTGTGGGGGCCACACTTTGTGTCTTCGAGGCAGGGGCCAGGGTGAGGGGTGAGGGGATGTAGAACAACCAGAGCCCAAGAGAAGTCAAAGTGAGAAAAGCAGGACCTCAGCCTGCAGTCGGCAGGGTAGGTTGGGAACAGTGCCCCCTCCCTTTCTGAGCTCTGGTTCCCTTGGCCCCAGTTTCTGCCAGGTCCTTCTGCAGAGGACCCTGCGGCCAGCCCTGTTTCCCAAGCAAGGAGCCAGGGCCTCAGAGAAGTTAAGTACATTTAAAAGTTTGCAGAACTAGCAAGAGGCAGTGATGGGAACTGAGCCTGGGTTTATGTCCAAGTTCATTCTAAAGCCTTCTCGGGGGGGATCGGAAGAGTAGGCCAGGGGGCGGGGGTGGGCGATGTGGGGAGCTGGGGTCTGGGAGCTCACAGACCGGCTGAAACTAGGTGTGGACATTTCAGGCCAAGGGCAGATTGGGTCCAGCTGGGCATAAGTCCCCCCCTTGGCAGCCCAGCCAGCAAGTCATCATGCTGCGTGGCTGCAGAGTCTTGGGAAAGGCTACAGGCCACGCTTTCCAGGGGAGGGGGCCCTTCCCCCTGGACTCCAAGCCTGTTGCTCAGTCTCTCTGGTTCCTCCTTGCTTTTTCTCCAGGATTTGCAGCAGCTGACGACTCACCCAGCCCACCTGCCACATCTGCAGTGATCACGTGCCGCCTCCAAGGTCATCTGACTTTCGGGAAATCTCAGGACAAAGACTGGGGCCCCCAGTCCTCTTCCAGCTGCCCGACTCCACAGCCCAGCAGCCAGAGGCCCCCGGAGGTACCTCATCTCCTCGGGGTCACCAAGTTCACTGTTGCACAGTTCAGCCAAGAACAGAGGTCTTCCCGGCCAGGCACGCCCTGCCAAGTCACAAAGACTTTACTGTATATATTCCAGACAGAGTAGGAAGAATTTCAGGTTTTTCCACCCTGACAAAGTTCTGTGGATTATTTGCAAGAAGTCTGGGAAATTCCAGAAGTCTGTTTTCAAAAGACGCCCACTTGGCTGTCCTGTCTTCTGCGAATAATCCCTCATTCAGGTATGGAAGAAGATGTATTCTGCTGACATTTCCAGACCCCACGGTCAACTCCTTGGATGAAGAGAGCCAGAGAGGGAGCAACTATAGACCCCAAATGGTGCCGCCCACCCATCATCCCTCGAGTTGTCTCTCCCAGGAGCGAGAGCCAGGCTTCCCAGGTCACCTGCCGAAAGCCAGCACCTGGCTTTAGTTTGGCGTCCATCAGAGTTTCAGCGTCTGTTTCCCATTACTTTAATTCCAGTCCTCAACTTGGTCAGCCCCCCTCTCTCTCCCCCCATAATGTGCCTTGGCTTCTACATGTAAACTCAGATCAAATCGAAATTCCAATTCATGGACGTAAATTGTCCATGTGATTTGAATAAGTGGGACAAGGCTGGTTATTTTTCCTGGATTTCTAGACGTGGTATTTACATGTTGGAAAGCATTGGTTGCATAACTGAGCTATTCCTCTTGGATGGGTCTATACATTGCTTCTGTGTTGAGGGAAAATAAAATAGGACTGTGAGGGGAAAACTGGTCTTGAATTAAGTGAATTTGTCGCTTGTATCTAGGAACTGTTTATAAAACTATAGAAGGGTATTCGTAAAACATACAAGTATAAAGAAAACCTGAAGCTGAAACCCTTTCTTCCCAAATAATTTAGACTAAAACCTGAGGATCATACACTGAGTGTTTAAGAAGAGAGTTATGGTAGATCATTTTAAACATATAATTATAATGTCACTCTAGGAGTTTTATCGTGTAGATGGAATTATTGCATTCCTAAATGTTTTGTTCTTTTATGAGGTAATTTTTATTTTAAACATTTTAAAGGCAGAAAAGTTCAAAGACTAATAAAACAAACACCTGTGAACCCTCCACTGAAAATCTGACAGTTGTGAACATTTCTTCATATTGCCCCCAAATATATATATGTTTTTTAAGTAAAGAAATGGAATTTTAGGATCAAGAAAATTGTGTGTATTTATTCTGTCTTTGGACTCCCGCATAGAGGCAACCTCTACCATGAACTTAAATATCTTTTCAACCAAATGTCTATATAGGAAATACTTGAACAGTTTACATTAATATTTATATATGCCTCGAAATAATGTGGAGGAAACTTTTGCTAGAAATGGCCTGCTAATAAACATCTTGTTGTGGGGGACCACATGGCCTCCGTGGCAGCTACTCAGTTTTGCTACTACTGTGGAAAAGCAGCCCCAGGCAATATGTGAACAAATGGGTGTGGATGTGTATCAATAAAACTTTACTTACAAAAACAGACAGTGGGTGGTACTTTGCCAAGTCCTGTTGTACAGTATTACGTTGTGTGTCCATTTAAATACCTGTCCATGGAACTGAAGTTCATTCTTTTTAACTGCTCATTAGAATTCCATCATGTGTGTGATCTCATTTTATTTAGCCAGTCTTCCATTGATAGGCATTGAGTTTTCCATTCTTTTTTTTTTTTTTTTTAATACCATCGGCATGATCCAACAGGTTAGCTGGAGCTGACATAGTCTGGCTGGAACTGAGCCATTCCATAAACTCTTGAATTGTGGAGGGTAAATTCAAGCTTCAGAGGGTGTGGTGGCAATCTGATTGGCCTGTGTCCCCATGGGGCCATTGTTACCTAGTGCCCATGGTTCAAGAGCTAAAACGTCCCCCTTTAATTACCCAGACAATTCTCTCAATCTCCTCTGTTTCCCTTGAAGGTATGGCAGATTGCTTGCCCCCAGAGAGGTGGGTGCTGGCAGAGAACACAGGTCACACACGGGCACCTAGAGAGGGCAGTTCAGATGCCCGATCCTGAACGAGGGATGTGGGCTGAGGGTGTCAGCCCTGTCCAAGTGCCAGGGCTGCGTGGGAGCCTGGCTATTGTTGCCATATCCTTGACTCTTTGAGAGACAAGCTGTGGATCTGGATCACAATAGGAATCCTCCCAATTTTCAAATGCAACAAATTAATGGAAGGATGGATGAAAAGAAGGATGGGAGGAAGGCAGGAGGGGAGGAGGGGAGGACCCCTCTGACATGGAGTGAAACAGTTCTGGCCAGAGTGTCCAGCCTCTGAAGGAGAATTCAGTCCAGTTTAGTCGCTCAGTCGTGTCCGACTCTTTGAGACCCCATGAACCGCAGCACGCCAGGCCTCCCTGTCCATCACCAACTCCCAAAGTCTATCCAAACCCATGTCCATTGTGTCAGTGATGCCATCCAACCATCTAATCCTCTGTCGTCCCCTTCTCCTCCTGCCCTCAATCCTTCCCAGCATCAGGGTCTTTTCAAATGAGTCAGCTCTCCACATCAGGTGGCCAAAGTATTGGAGTTTCATCTTCAACATCAGTCCCTCCAATGAACACCCAGGACTGATTTCCCTTAGGATGGACTGGTTGGATCTCCTTGCAGTCCAAGGGACTCTCAAGAGTCTTCTCCAACACCACAGTTCAAAAGCATCAATTCTTCAGCACTCAGCTTTCTTTATAGTCCAACTCTCACATCCATACATGACTACTGGAAAAACCATAGCCTTGACTAGATGGACCTTTGTTCACAAAGTAATGTCTCTGCTTTTTAATGTGCTGTCTAGGTTGGTCATAACTTTCCTTCCAAGGAGTAAGCGTCTTTTAATTTCATGGCTGCAATCACAATCCGCAGTGATTTTGGAGCCCAGAAAAATTAAGTCTGACACTGTTTCCACTGTTTCCCCATCTATTTGCCATGAAATGATGGGATTGGATGCCATGATCTTAGTTTTCTGAATGTTGAGCTTTAAGCCAACTTTTTCACTCTCCTCTTTCACTTTCATCAAGAGGTTCTTTAGTTCTCCTTCACTTTCTACCATAAGGGTGGTGTCAACTGCATATCTGAGGTTATTGATATTTCTCCCAGCAATCTTGATTCCAGCTTGTGCTTCTTCCAGCCCAGCGTTTCTCATGATGTACTCTGCATATAAGTTAAATAAGCAGAGTGACAATATACAGCCTTGACGTACTCCCTTTCCTATTTGGAACCAGTCTGTTGTTCCATGGTCAGTTCTAACTGTGGCTTCCTGACCTTATAAGGTTTCTCAAGAGGCAGGTCAGGTGGTCTGGTATTCCCATCTCTTTCAGAATTTTCCACAGTTTATTGTGATCCACACAGTCAAAGGCTTTGGCATAGTCAATAAAGCAGAAATAGATGTTTTTCTGGAACTCTCTTGCTTTTTTGATGATTCAGCAGGAATTGTGGCATGGAAGGCACAGAAAAGCCTTCTGGGCTTTCCTCCTGGGAACTCTGAAGCCCCTCACTCTGCCCTGGCTTCTGCCTCTGTCCACCTCGGTGGGTCTTTCAGCCTCACAGGCTGAGCCTGGAGTTTCCTGTCTGTAAAGTGGGGGCTGAGGATCCATGCATTGCGGATCTATTTACAAAGATGGTCACCTTGGGAAAAGCAGAAAGGAAGATGCTATCACCATTACCCTAAAAAACCTCTGAAATGGAGTAGAGGCAGCAGCTCTTGCCTCCAACACAGCCTCATCTGCTCTATTTGAGGGCATGTGGTTGTTCACGAGCTCCTGCCCTGCTGTACTCAGATAGAATCCGGACTGCTCTCTGGATTCCACATCCCTGGAGCCTGTTGAGTGCATGATCTGTTATGGGTCCAAGAAAGTCATTCCTTCCTTTGCTTTCTTGCAAGACATTTATGAGGGCAAGTCCTGCCTTTTCCCCAATCTCTAATAACCTACTTTTCTCTTCCCTCTACTCCTCCCTCCTCAACTTGGAGAGAGTATTTTTGTAGTCATTTCCCATTGTTTCTGCTTGTTTCTATTGAATTTCATTCCAGGTCCTGGCCAGCTGTGCAGTCCAGGCATCTTCATAAGGTTTTGGTGAGCATCATCTGACATACACTTCCCAGGTTGCTCTACCCTTGGGTTTTTCTCAGAGCTCAGTTGGTAAAGAGTCCGCCTGCAATGCAGGAGACCCCAGTTCAATTTCTGGGTTGGGAAGATCTCCCTGGAGAAGGGATAGGCTACCCACTCCAGTATTCTTGGGCTTCCCTTGTGGCTCAGCTGGTAAAGAATCTGCCTGCAATGCTGGAGACCTGGGTTGGATCACTGGGTTGGGAAGATCCCCTGGAGAAAGGAAAGGCTACCCACTCCAATATTTTGCCCTGGAGGATCCCATGGGTTGTATAGTCCATTCGGTCACAAAGAGTTAGACACAACTCAGCAACCCTCACTTTCACTTTCCCAGGTGGTGCTCGTGGTAAAGAACCCAACTGCCAAAGCAGGAGAAGATAGAGACTCAGGTTTGACCCCTGGGTTGGGAAGATCCCCTGGAGTAGGAAATGGCAACCCACTCCAGTATTCTTGCCTGGAGAATCCCATGGACCGAGGAGCCTGGTGGACTACAGTCCATGGGGCCACAAAGAATCAGACACGACTGAGCATGCTCACACACTTTTGACATATTTCCCTCTAAGATTCAAAAAAAGTTTTTTTTAATCCTTATAGAATGCCAGGCTTCCCAACAGATGAGAGGGAGTGTTTCCTTCAGGCATTCTAGCTGCTCTGAGGGCATCTGGAAGGAAGGGGCTATTTGGGGGTCACCGTATGCACAGAAAGCCTGAAATATCTATGTCCCTTTCCTCACAGGTAACCAAACTAGCTTCTTCCAAGGATCCTGGGTCCAAGCCACAGGGGCCGCCAGTCTTTAGAGAGACCCAGGTGGAGTCACTACAGGATAATGACAACCTAATGTTAGGAAAATAGGAAACTGGGGCAGGTCAGAGCCTCAACGGATGCACCATTAAAGCTTCCTTCCCATCACTGTAACTGGCCCCTTCAAGAACCCAGGCCTATAAAAAGGAATACATTTGAGTCAGTCCTAATGAGGTGGATGAACCTAGAGTCTTATACAGAGTGAAATAAGTCAGAAAGAAAAATAAAGATTGTATCTTAACACATATATGTGGAATCTAGAAAGATGGTACTGATGAACCTATTTGCAGCAGTGGAGAAGCAGACATAGAGAAAAGACTTATGGACATGGACATTGGGGAGAAGGAGAGGATGAGACAAATGGAGAGAGTAGCATGGAAGCATATACACTGCCATATGTAAAATAGATAGCCAATGGAAATCTGCCATATGACTCAAGGAACTCAAACTGGGGCTCTGTAACAACCTAGAGGGGTGGGATGGGGAGGGAGGATCACGAGGAAGGGGTCACATGTATACCTATGGCTGACTCATGTTGATGTATCACAGAAACCAACACAATATTGTAAAGCAATTATCCTTCAATTAAAAATAAAGAAACAGCAAAAACCCAGGCCTTGTCTGCGCCTCCTCCTGTCCCCTCTGTAGCTGGCTCACGTACACAGATCAGACAGATAAAGATGAAAAGCCCACACATGGCAGATATCAACTCGATTTTCATCCCAGGCTCTGGTTTTCTAACCCAGGATATAGAATGTACCCAGATACGGGCTTGGACTTGGCCCAAGAAGCAGAAAGAGGAATGGGGAAGGGCAGAGAAAGAGGCGATAGAGATAAGCTGGCCTCTCTCTTCTGGGGTTCTGCTGTCTGCATTTCCCTCTGTTTCATCTCTAGGCTTGATAGGAAAGCTGCTGATGTGTGAGGCCAGCTCTTTTCATTCCATCTGCAGGGCTGTTCTGTGTTCTTTCAAGGGAGAGAAGACCCACGGCACTCTCTTCAATTTCCCTAACTATAACACAAGAACCTGAGCAATCTCCATCTTGGATACTGTTGTGAGCAGGCGACTGGCCCAGAAATGAAAGAGCAGCGAGCCTGAACATGGCTCCCAGGTACTGCCTCCCCTGGTGGGAGCTGATGCTGTCATTGTCAGAACGTAGGGACGGGGAGACTGGGAGCTCTGTCCCACAGACGACACCTGGAGTGATGGCAGGAAGCAGTTACGGGTGATGAAGGGAGAAAAGTGTGCCTCCCAAACTTCCTTCTAAAACCCCAGAGTCCTCTGCACACTTTCTCGCCCATCTCCCAGCTGCCTGCAGAACAGAGTCCCACTGTCCAGGGCAGAACCTGCTGTCTCCGGGCACAGAGCTTGGGGGCTCCATAGATATGGATGGAAGGGTTGAATAAATGGCATTCTCCCATTGTCTTTCAAGACCTCACTGCCCCCATCATCCACCTAGGCTTGCAGCCACCTAACCACCCTCACCTACCTCACTGGAAATATCTCCCCACCCTAGGACTATGCCCCTGACCGACATCACTGGACTGAACCAGTGCCAAGCCTGTCCCTCTCCCCTGAAATCTACAAGCAGTTTGTCCAGATCCTTTACTGGGGAGGCATTACACCCTGAGTGTGCACATTCCCAGGTCCCCAAGCTCGTGAACCGCTCCCCAGGGTGGAGACCTGCCTTACACTTAGGACTGCTCCCATCCTGCCACAGCCTAGGACTTCTCCAAGACCCATTTCTTTTCTTTTCTTTTTTTCTTCTGATATGCAGTCTTTATTTTTTTAAACTTCTTATTTTATATTGAACCATAAAGAAGGCTGAACACTGAAGAATTGATGCTTTTGAACTGTGGTGTTGGAGAAGACTCTTGAGTGAGTCCCTTGGACAGCAAGGAGATCCAACCAGTCAATCTTAAAGGAAATCATCCCTTGAACATTCATTGGAAGGATTGATGCTGAAGCTGAAGCTCCAGTATTTTGGACACCTGACGCTAAGAGATGACTCATTAGGAAAGTCCCTGATGCTGGGAAAGATTGAGGGCAGGAAGAGAAGGGGACGACAGAGGATTAGATGGTTGGATGGCATCACCAACTCAATGGACATGAATTTGAGCAAAGTCCGGGAGATAGTGAAGGACAGGGAAGCCTGGTGTGCAACAGCTCATGGGGTCACAAAGAGTCAGACATAACTTATTCGATTGAACAACAACAATAGTTTTGGGTGGATAGCAGAGCAACTCAGCCACATACGGGCATCCATTCTACCCCAAACAGGACCCATTAATGCCCTCTTTGGGCATTTTCACTTTGGGTTTCTGTAAAGAGGTCCTTTATACTGCTGTTTCCCCCCTTCACTTTCTCACTTTCTTCCTTGTATCTCTCCCTAAAATTTCCCCATTTGTTCCCCAATTCCCTGCTGGACTGGGAACACCTTGACCTCGATGAAAGCTGCAGGTCAAGATCAAACCACCATTAGAAACTCTGCTGGCCTACAGGCTATAGCATGGGATAAACACCTTCCAAAACACAAAGCCAGCAGTAGTGAGAGGCACAGGGCACAGCAGAGCAAACAATGAGATAAGTCGACGCTGCTGATGACTTCATGGTTGACCTTGGACTTAGCTCTGCCATTTCTCAGCCTCTGAAACCATCTGTAGAGAATCTGATGGGAAGAGGATAGACAGTCTTTGAAACCTTCATCCAAGAGGCGCCATCTAAATCCTGTGTGACTTTTATTTTTAAGTGTTTAATTGAACCCCCTTCTGGGATAACGCAACCAATTCCTGAAATACAATCTTAGCAATAAATTTCCTGTAAGAATTTATTGCCAGATTAATGGGTTTGTAGTGCAGCTATTATTGTTTTAGTAAGAAAAAAACATTTGAAAGACTGTGCACAATATATGTATATCTCAGGGTGAGCTCATACAGGCAGGCAGTCAAATGGATGAGTCGGCACGGAAACCAACAAGCAGGGCTCATGGAGCACATGGGCCTCGATGGGGAGAAAGGACCAAGACCCTCAGCTGAGCGCTATCTACCCCCACCCCTCAGGAGCACTTCTTGACATGGAGGTCTTGAGAGCTGTTTGACATAAGACTGTCCAGGAGTAAGAAAACAGAGACATTTCTTCTGAGCATCTGCTCGGGCCCATGAAGACAGATAACCATGGTCCCCTGGGAAAGCCGACCCGGCCCTGGGATCACCACTGGACCAGGACAGCAGCAGGTGACAAGTCGTGATGTTGCCCTCTTAGAACTGGGCATGGGTGTCTGGAGGTAAGACTGGGATGGGGACTTTCCTGGTGGTCTGTGGTTAAGAATCTGCCCTGCAATGCAGGGCACACAGGTTCAATCTTTGGTTGGTGAAGTAAGATCCCACATGCCTTGGAGTAACTAAGCCTGCATGTAGCAACTACTGAGCCCATGCCCTCTGGAGCCCATCTGCTGCAATGAAAGATCCCACATGAGGCAACTAAGACCCAACATGGCCAAATTAATAAATTAGTTTAAAAAACACACACCTCAAATATGATTGATATTAAAGCAGGAAGACAAAAACTAACATATTCATTTTTCAAAATGACTAGGATAAGGTGTGGGGTTGAACCTTTGATTGTCAAACACTTTGCTCAGTTATTGACTTGTCTCATGCCTCCTGGCTTCCGCTAACCTCTCTTTATCTTAGACTTAACAATCATCTTGCTAACATGATACCTTAACAATCCAAAGACCCAGTAAGCTACAAAAAGACAAGAAAGGGACCTTAAAAGCCTATTGCTAGGTGGCAGAAGCCAGTCTGAAATGGTTACGAATTGTACAGTTCCAACTACATGACATTCTAGAAGGTGCCAAGCCATGGAGATAGTAAAAAAAAAGAGAGAGAGAGAGATCAATGATTGTCTGGGGATGCAGGGCGGGTCCCATAGCCCACCTGAATCTGAACTCTAGCACTAAATATAATGAATTATATCACAAACTCTAGTTTGCCATCTGTCTCCTTGTAGCTGTGACTCCAATAATAACTGGGGTAGATCCCTTTTGCATTCCAGCTCTGACCTCAATCTCCAGCCTCTAAGCCTTGGTGCATAGCCCCAAATCCAAGTCCAGTATTGTTGGGTAAATGAGAAAAAGTGTGACTGTTTGCAACTTGCCATCTTAAGCCTACAATCCTAGACCTACAAGATCAGTCAAGCCTCCTCCCCACCCCTACCGACCCCTCATCCAGGAGGACTGTGTGTATATTAATGCCAGGAGCTTAAAAAACTATATTAAGTATCTTGAGACTTCCCTAGTGGTCAGCTTAGACTCTGAACTTCCAATGCAGAGAGGCTGGGTTTGATCTCTGGTGGGGGATCTAGATCCCACATGACATAATTAAGAGTTTGCATGCTGTAACTAAAGATTCCACATGCCGCATCTAAGACCTGGTGCAGTCAAATAAAAAATAAATATTAAAAAAAAATAAAGCCTCAGAAGGAATGCAGTCCTGCTGACAAAACCTTGATTTTAGGACTTCTGATTTCTAGAGTTATAAAATAATAAATGCATGTTGTTTTAAATCACTAGTGTTAGTCGCTCAGTGTCCAACTCTTTGGGACCCCATGGACTATGGAATTCTCCAGGTCAGAATACTGGAGTGGGTTGCCATTCCCTTCTCCAGGGGATCTTCCCAACCCTGGGATTGAACCCAGGTCTCCCATATTGTGGACAGATTCTTTACCATCTGAACCACTAAGTTTGCAGTAATTGGTTACAGCAGTGTTAAGAAACTAATACAATATGTCGATATCTGCAAGTTCATGGATGTATTGATGTGTACACTTTAGATTTGCACAGTTGGCTGTATGTCAGGTCAGATCTCAACCTCAGCACTACTGATGTTTGGCCAGCTTACTCGTTATGGAGGAGGCCGACCTCTGCGCTGCAGCCTCCTGGGTCTCCGTCTACGAGATGTCAATGGCATCTCCTCATCCCCAGATGTGACAGCCAGAATGGCTCCAGTCACTGCCAGTGTTCCCTGGAAGGCAAAACCTCCCTTGGTGGAGCAGCACCACCATCTGAGTATCAAGCTTCAACCTGAAAACAATTTAATAAATCCCACATAAAGTCAAACAAAACAAAGCAAAACAAACCCTCCATCCTACCCTAGCCAGAACAGCTGTAGAAACACTTGCTTTACTCAAAGCACAGACAAGCTTGTTCCTTTTGAGAAAAGCTGTAAGAAGCTCACCAGGTACCCTCTTAGAGGAGGTTTCTAAGCCCCCTGCCTGTCCCCAGCAGGCAGAGGGTGAGGGTGAGAACATGTAGCCTCAAAATGGACCAGGCTGCATTGATGGAGAGCAGGCAGGGAGGCCCCCACGGCCCTGGGCCCTTCAGTCCCTCCTGCGTTAAATGGAACCACCTGAGTTAGACAGAAACCAGCCTCGGGGCTGGAAACCCGAGCCCCCTGGAGCGGTTGGGCCTGCACTGTGTGAGGGGCTCATGGGGCTTTGACGGTTCCCAGCTGGCACTTTGGAGGGAAAGTGCTGGGTGGCTGATTAGCTGGAAGGAAAACAGGGTGGGAGAAGAGACAGCTTTCTAAACAAGGCGTCGCTGCCTGAGCAAGCCCCACTTACCCCCAGCCCTGGACTAATTTCAGCAAATCTACCTTCCCCACCATCTAACTGATGCTAAGTGACACTTGAAAGCTCCAAGAGCCCAGGCCTGGTGGGCTGGCCCCACTGTGGGCGCCCTCTTTGCTGGGCAGGGTCAGCCCCTGGGTCCCCAGGATGGGTGGGGGAAGCACTCCGTGTGCCCAGCTTGGTTCAAGCTTCACTTTGAAGGCCTGGGATCACTTCCTTTGATGTGGGGTCAGCGGGTCACCTGGGAATCCCAAGAAAAGCAGAAGGCAGGGGGGCTGGAATCCAGGAGATGGAGCACAGCTTGATGCATCAGGTGACTGCTCTTGTAAACGGGATCCGTAGTTTCTGGATGGTCTGGCTCCTTTGCAGCCGGGCAGCTCAAGGTGGCCCTGGAAGGCTTTCTTGGGCTCCTGGTGCCTTTCTCACCCAGGCTTAAGGGCAGAAGAGCCAGTTCTGAAGGTTTAGGGCGTGAGCAAAGTGTTGAAGGGAATGGCTACCTATCCCAGTATTCTTACCTGGAGAATTCCATGGACAGAGGAGTCTGGCGGGCTACAGTCCATGGGGTCGCAGAGTCGGATACGACTGAAGCGACTAAGCACTCACACAAAGTGTTGTAAAGGGGGTGATTGTGGCCTCAGATCTTTTCCTGACCTAGGGGGATTCCATTTTCCCCTCTTTCATGAGGTCTGTCCTCACACAGGTCAGAGAGTGGGGCAAGGAAAGAGTAATCCCCTCATCCTTGTTCCAGACACTTTAATCCTGAACCCTGACGATGAAATGAAATCTCTGTCTCTCTCACAGAGCGATAACTCCCAGGCTTTGGGCGCGGGGACTCCAGGAAGAGGGGCGTGGGCGCAAGCTCTGCGGGTTGTGTCAGTGGCAGCCGGTGTTTACCAGCCAGGCTGTTTTTCTCTCCTCCTTCCGGGCAGAGATTAAATGTACAGAACAGCCCAGCTGTTGGGGAGGCTTTCTTTTGGCAAGGTTTCTTTTTTTTAACGGACTGTGGTCACTTTCCAACTTAGCGGAATCAAGGAAAAATAAAACGGACCCTTGCACTTGTAATACTTGTGGTCCCCTTGGTAACCCAGCGTGACACCTGCCATTAGGGCCTCATGACTGTGGATCAGCTCAGGGCCCAGCTGGGCCCCTGGCTGCCATCTGCCCCCCTAACGGGAGGTCCCCAGCAAGACCCCACCAGCTCTGGTACCCAAGTCATCAGACCAGGCCCTGTCTGGTGGGGGAAGAGCTTTACCCTATCCAAATGCTTATTATTCAGACTTCTTGGAGTATTAATGCTAAGATATATGAAAATGCAGATGTTGCTCTTTCTATGATCCAAGAATGTGAGGTTTAGGCAAAAATCCTTCACTGCGCTTGGCACAGGCTCCCTTGACGTTCACTCCACAGGGTGGGGTGTCTCTGACCGCTGCTTTTGATGGTTTTCCAAATATCTTGATTCAAGGAGCTCAGAGGTCTGCACATCACATGCTGGCCTTTCAGGCTCTTCAGAGCGGGCTTCTGCTCCCAGGGTGGTCTCTAGCCAAGGGGAGAAACAGAGGTCATGATGGTGCGAAGGCACACACTCCAGGTGGAATGAACAGTGTCCTTTCCTAGTGGGAGCCACGAAGCTGCCCTGTCAGGGGTTCTAGCACAGACACACGGCCAGCTGTGAGCTGTGCACCCACGGACAAGTCGCTTACCCTCTCTGTGTGTTTATCTTCTCACTGGAGAACAGAGCTGATGACACAGCCCCTCAGGGATGCTCACCACAGTCCCCTGAGGCCCCAGGGGGCTTGGCAGCCTCCCTGGCCTCTACCCACTAGAGGCCATGGTCCCCTCTCCCAGTTGTGACAAACAGAAACGTCTCTGGACATTGCTAGACACCATGCATGCATGCTAAGTCACTACAGTCGTGTCTGACTCTTTGCCATCTGTAGCCTGCCAGGGTCCTCTATCCATGGGTCTTTTCAGGCAAGAATACTGGAGTGGGTTGCCTTGCCCTCTTCCAGGGGATCTTCCCAACCCAGGAATCAAACTCATGTCTCCTGCGGCTCCTGCATTGCAGGCAGTCTTCACTGCTGAGCCACCAGGGAAGCCCACCAGGCAGCATGCCTGACCTCAAGGCCCATTGTGAGGACTCAACCCATTACTTTGTGTGAACATTCTGAGCCTTGGAGGGGAGGTGGTCACCTTAAAAAAAAAAAAAAGCCCTCGGAATCGGGAGCAACTGAGACTCCTCGCCAAACCCTGCCCGCATCTCCTCCAGTTGTGAGAGGGGGCTATTCGCTTTCCTGAGAGCCCCTGCCCCAAATGCCCCCTGGGCTGGGATTTATGACCATTGTGTCCACCGGTGATGGGGCCACAGCATGGCCACTTGTTCATTTCCCTGCCCCTCTCCGGCCCTTTGCACAGTTGCTCCTCCCTGGCAGACATTGGGATCTGGAGGACCCGACTGGGACTTTGGGGCTGTTTTTCTCCCCTTGCTTCTTTATGACCAGCAGAGCTTTTCAGTGGGCTGCTGCTGGAGTCTGGACGACAGAATTGCAGAAACACCAAGCGTCCTTAACCAGGCCCAGGGAGCAGCCAGCCTCCACGCAAATGCACTCAGGATGATTTGCAGTCTTCATGATCCCAAGTACAACATCACCTCCCTTCGCTATCACCGTACTTGGGAACAAAAGTCTCCCAGCCTGGAAACATCAAGCTCTTGGAACAGGCAAAGGGGGTGCTGAGGGGCCCAGAGAGTGCCCTGACAGGGAGGACCCAGAATGGCAGCTGGAGATGGGCCAGGGGCATCCAACTGCACCCCAAGAGGTGAGGGGTGCGGGGAGGGAGAAGTCTTCTTGGCTTGGCTTGTGGGGTACCATCTGTGTTAGGCAAATGCTGTCTGTGGGCAGGGTTCTGTGGGCTGTGGCGGGAGATGGTGGCTGCGTGGTCTCTGAACTCTGAAGTCCCAGATGGAGCCACAGTGTGCGATACACTCGTTCTCTCGAAAAGGCAGAGGAGCCAGGGCACCCTGGCTGGGTTCCCAGGTGATGGGAGGTGGGTGGTGGCGGAGCTGACAGCAGCTGGTGCAGCTCCGGCCTGGGGGGCCAGGACCCATACAGGGGCCCTCGTTCCAGGCAACAGGGGACATGCTCATGCTTTCTCCACAAACAAGGGGAAATCGGTCGTGACAAGGCACACACTTTGAGGCGTCAATTCCCCTTCATGATTTTCAAAGGGAATAAATGAACCGGGGATAATATAGTGACAGGTGGGGATGATGGTGGCCCTTAATGAGTGGGCCCCACGTGCTCATCTCAGCAGTCCTGCTGCGGTCACTGGGGCCCGAACATTCGGTGGATGCAAATAAACATTAATCAGCTTATTCAGGGGTAATTTATTTGCTGAGCCAACACGAATTCTCTTGGCAAATTTCCCCTACATCTCTCTTGATGGACTCTCTAATGGTCTCTTAAACAACTTTCTGCTAAGTCTGCTTTTCAGGGTCTCTCTCTGCTCTCTCAATTTTTTCTGCAATAACTTCATTAAAAGGACTTGAACATGGATGCTAACTTGTTGGGTTTTTAAAGAAAATAATGACTGTATTTTAACAGTAAGAGACTACTTTTATGGAAAAAAAAAAAAGAAGACTACATTTCATAAAGATGCCATTGGGGGTTTATAACCTCCAAAGTCCTTCCTTCTTGGATTCATCTTGTCATCATCACCAGTCAGATATTTTATTCCCTCATTCATTGTATAGTTGATCTTCTTGCTTCTCAGAAGGTGAAAAGGTAATGCAGACATTCATTGCTTTCTCCCAAATCTGTTAGATTTGCTCCGTGTGATCTTAAAAGTTTCTGCCTGGTGCTTACAGGATTTCTATGCTAGTGAGGACCCAGACTCTGTGTAGCAGGACATTGACATGCCTTGGGCCACTCCTGCTTGCCATCTGCATGACTGCCTTCACAGTATGTGATGAAAAGCAGCAGAAATTCATCCAAAGAATAAATATGCAGTTAGTTGCCTGCTTGTGAATGAACTTCCCAGATCACTATTTTTAAATGTTTGTTGTTTGGAGAGCAGATCACAAGTATGAAAGTTCAAGGTCAAGTGGCAGTTCAAGTGACAGATGTGTGTCAAGGAATTCAAATCAAGAGATGTAGATGGTGGGTCCAAAAAAGAGTACATGTATGTGCACGTGTATGTCCACCTCCCTCTTCTTACTTGACTTTTCTTCCTTTGCTCTCTCTTTGCAAAGGAGATGCAGTGAAATAATGCCTGAAGGTCACAGAGACATTGAAATTGGGAAGGTTTCACCCCTGAAAGAGTGCAAGTTGACTGGCCCACTGGGACCAGGAAGCAAAAGGTGAGGATGGAAGTTTCGCTCTGAATCCTCTTTTTCCAACCGCAACCCTTAACACACTCACTCATTGTTTCTCACTGACAGTGAAAAATCGTGACCTTTTTGGTTGTGTTCTCACTGACAGCAAAGGGATGGATCTGCTTAAACAGAAAATCAGACTTATCAAGAGCATTTTTTGTCACCTGGGAAAGGTAAAACTAACAGACCTTTTCCAAGCAACAAAGACTTTAGCCGGGTCCTGTCACTCTATGTCATTCAGTCACTCAAGAAGTAAACAGTCTGGGCACCATAACCTCTCTGAATCTAAATTGTTTTCTCACCAGAGATCTCTCCCAAGATCCCTGCAAAGAATCCTTCTTTCCTAGGTGGTTTTCTGAGCCTCCATATTTCACATTAAAAACATGGTCAATGGAAATTTCAGTCCTATTATGGAAGGCAAAATGGACACATCCCTAAATTCAGACCACGATTTTTTTTTCATCAAGACTTCCATACTCCAGAAAGCAAATGAATGCTGCGTATGGAGTGAGAGTTTTAATGCTCATCACGATCACTCACTTCTAAGTTAAAGAATGTCCCGGTTGGCTCAGCAGGTAAAGAATCCACTTGCAATGCAGGGAAAACAGGAGACATGGGCTTGATCCCAGCTGGGAAGATCCCCTGGAGCAGGGCATGGTAACCCACTCCAGTATTCTTGCCTGGAGAATCCCATGGACAGAGGAGCCTGGAGGGCTACAGTTCATGGGGTTGCAAGGAGCTGGACACAACTGAAGGGAGTTAGCACAACACAAGATCAACTCAATTCAATGCATTCAATGGATGAAAACATACTTGTGCATCGTGGCCAAAGAGAGACAAGGAAGAAGGGTCAGAAGGAAAAAATGAGAGGCAGAGACAAAGCCGAGGAAAAGGAGGAGGGACTAAAGGGGAAAAGAGAAGGGGAGACAAAAACAGAGGAGCAAAGGAAAACTGTTTCTGTAACTTGAGTACAGGTGTTGCATGGGAACCTGGGACCTCCCTGTGGACACAGGCCAGGTGTCACTACCTTTTGTAACCTTGGGATGTAGCACATGGTCAGCACTCAATAATTGCACCTGGTACACAGTAAACACTCAATAACTGCTCCTGGTACACATTAAGCACTCAATAATTACTTGAATTTTGGACAAGAGGCAGAAAGAATCTGGCTTTCGTGGAAAGCTCTCCCTCATTTTGTGGCTTAAGTGAACTCAACTTGATTCAAGTCAATTCAATTCTTTTCTCCTTTCCTCTCTTTTTCTTTCATTTCTTTACTTGTCTTACTTCCTTTACCATTTTGGAGAGAAGGTAACTGAAGTTTCTCAGTTGTTTTTGGGCTGTGGCAACCAGGGGGAGCCATACCCTCAGAGAAACCTTACATCCAGATACGAGGCTCTGAGAGTGAGGTAAGATCAGTGTTTTGCTATAGTTTTCCAACTCAGTTTCCTCATTTCAGATAAAATCAGATGGGAAGGAGTTTTCCACTGCTTTAGGAAGCCCTTTCTCCAGCTCTCTCAGTGGACAGACAGCTTTGGATTAGAAAGAAGGTTTGTCCTACTCACACCCTTGTGAGGAAGAAGATTCCTCTGGATTTACATGGAAGCTCAGACAGGAAAACTCCATGGGCCTAGAATTGGGCCAAGGTCACATGGTCAGTGAGAAGGAGAGCCGAGACTCCAAGTTAAGGCCTTTGCTTCCTAAGTAGCTATCTTCTCTCTACTTCAGGGAGTTCTCACTTGTGAGGACCAACCTCTCAATTGCACTGGATGGCTTTCCAGAACCCCAAGGGTGGATTTTGCAGAGATTCTGGAAGGCCCTCATGGTCCAGAGTGTGTCTTGCCTTCAAAGTCCTCTTCAGTTCAGTTCAGTTGCTCAGTCATGTCCAACTCTTTGTGGCCCCATGGACTGCAGCATGCCAGGCTTCCCTGTCCATCACCAACTCCCAGAGTTTACTCAAATTCATGTCCATTGAGTCGGTGATGCCATCCAGCCATCTCATCCTCTGTTGTCCCCTTCTCCTCCTGCCTTCTATCTTTCCTAGCATCAGGGTCCTTTCCAATGAGTCAGTTCTTTGCATCAGGTGGCCAAAGTATTGGAGTCATCTTCAGGCTTTAGTAACCCCATGCCCACCTCTCAGGAGATTTCATTTAGGGGGTTCACAGGGATTCATGGTGGAGAGCTGAAACAAATGATCTTATTCTAACTAAAGTGTGAGGGTTAACATGATTTTATTTCCAGCAGGTGAATGTTGCACATAAAGGTCCACAACTAGGGCACAAACACTGTGGGAGGACTCATTACAAGGAGGTTGTTATTTTCCAAAATTCTACTTCTGTTTCCCTTTAGCTGAATGATATCAAGTCTCCTCTTGGGGAGTTTCAGCCAAGTCCAACCTGGGTTCAAAGCATGTCTCATTTGCAAATTATGATGGAACTGGAACATCTAAAAATAAACATTGTAGGATTTATGGCAAATTGAAAAAGTCTCCTCCTTGAAAGTGATTCTCAAGTGAAACGGAGTGAGAACGATTGTTCTGGGCCATCCAGGAAATGTTGGGATTGGCGGCTGTTTCATAACCATCCTCTTTTCTTGTGAACTCTGAAACATGGTAATTTGGAAATGATACATTTGTATCAATGACTATTACAGAACACATTTTAGACTATTGCTTTCAGTATCATGAGACATGCTGTTTAAACATTTTATTTCAAAGTTGGAGCCAGCAGTCCATACTGTGTGTCTAGCCCCACTCCCTCAGTCGCACTGTAAGGAAGTTCAATATCTCAAGGTCAACATGTAAGAATGTTGAGAAAACACCAGCAATGCCCATTAGGAAATGGGGGTCAAAGCAAGAGGTCTTGGAGAGCCAACACCACTAAGAGAAAGACAATAGAAGGGGGAGTTTGACATGGTAAACTGTTGGCTGACTTATGCATTCACTCATTCAACAAATATGGGACATGCTATGTAGCTGTCAGTAGATACTTGTTGAATGAGTGAATGCATAAGTCAGCCTAGCTGTGGGTGGTTGACCAGATGGCCAACAGTTTACCATAGTGGTATCAGCTCTCCAAGACCTCTTGCTTTGGGGTTTCCTTCAGAAACTCTCTGGCTGCCCCTCTGAGGGCTGGGTTGACCCCCGAGAAATGACCCCCACTTCCTAATGGGCAGTAAGGATGTTCTAGGTAGAGAGAAGAGAACATGCAAAGACCCTGGGGTGAGGATAAAAAGTGGGTGGAGGGTATCAGGGAAGCAGGCAGGACCCGCGTGTACTGGAGGTGAAGATCAGGTGAAGGATTGGGATTTTCATTTAAGTTTGGGAGAAGCCAGTGGATTTCAAGCAGGGAATGACAGAAGCTGATTAGTAGCCCTGAGGTCCTTCTGTGACAATGTGGAGGGGTGAGGGCTGGGGAGCAGGTGTGGACACAGGAGGTCACATTTGCTGAGGTCCAGGTAGGAAAAAATAATTGGAGATGTTGGAGGTGGAGAAATGCATTCAGATTTGGGAGATAATAAATTTGTAATGGAGTAACATTGTTCCATTTTTCAGACATTTAGTCTGTAATATAAAGCAAGGCTCTATGGTTGGGCTGAAATCCCACCTCCTGCTGTAGGGTTAGGGTTCTTACCTCTTCAGTCCTAATTGTCTGCTGTCTTATCTGCTAATGCTTTGAAAACATATGTAGTTAGTGCTGTTGAGTTTCTCCTGGGTTTACATCTTGCTTTCTAACTAAATAAGGAGCTTCCTTGAGGAGAGGGCAGTGAGGATACAGCTGTGAACAGAGCAGACATCTCAGCAGCTACTCAGGAAAGTTGCCATGGGTAAGACCTTACAGGGTTGGGAGGAGAGGAGAAGTAAGTTACTAGCCCTCTCCTCAATGCTACTTACTGCTATTCTGCACATGGCCGGCTCCTTCTCATGATTCAGAGAAGCCTTCCCAGAACCCCACATTTAAAGAAGCCTCTCCTGATTTCTCTCAATCCTGTTTTTGCTTCATTTGTAGGCTTTATCATCTTGTTTACTTATGGATTTACTTGGGTGTTGCCTTCTACACTAGAATGTGACATCCTTGAGAAAATTAATACTTGCCTTGTCTATGCCATATCCCCAGCAGCTGGCAGGGTTCCTGAAAGATAGCAGGACCCCAGTAAACAACTATCAAAGAAATGACTTTATCTTTAATCTCCTAAAGCTGGAAGATTTTGAAGGAGAAGTGGGATAAGACACGCGGCGGTGGGGGGGGGGGGGGGGGGGGGCGGTTGAGCCACACAAACACATATGGCCAGAGTGGAGATAAAGATGATGTAAGCCTAACCAGTTGTAGCATGGTGGGGAGGGGAGTGAGGAAGATGGCGGCTGTGCTTCACCTCCTGAAAGTGATGGAGAAGCCCCAGTGGACCCAACCCCGTATGGGTCCATTAGTGACCTGATGAAGACCTCACAGGGATGACATATTGTATAGTCTGTCTACAAGGCTGAGCTAATCCTTGTTGATTGGAGACAAGGGGTTCATCAGGCGAAGTTACCCTTGGCCTAGAACTTCGCTGGGCCACAGGAGCACACATCTTTAAAAGCTGTGCCCCCCTTCCAGGAGCCCAGACCCCCCAAAAGGAACTCCCCTACTTGAATGGCACAGAGGCATCCATCCCACGACTACCCTTTGGGTGGCCGATGGCCCTGGGACCTCATGCACCCCTGTCTGGGAGCTGTGTTAGCTAATAATTGGGGAGGAACTATCTTGTCTTGGGAAGGCCACCCGTGGCCGGGCATGGTCTCCAGGTTTCCCCCAGCCCCGTGACCCTGTCAGCAACTCCTCCAGGGCTGTGTGTTTCAGATGGGGAAACTGAGGCTCACAAAGGCCCTGTGACTTGCCCAGTTTCCCCTAGTCAGCAAGGGAAAGGGCAGAGAGTCGAACAAGTCCATGATCTCATTCTCTGTTCCCTCCAGTGAAATGGCCTGGATCGGCCGCCTGGAATCTTCTATTTATTGGGGGGGGGGGGGGGGGGGTTGCAGGCACAAATACATTAAATAAGGAGCAGAGAGCAACACCTGAAATCCGTAAATTCAAGAAGAGGAGATTGGAAACAAGCCCCTCTTCCTAGGTCCCAACTCAGGGCCTCTAAGACAAGGAAAGACTGGTGGAAGCTTCTAGAAAGGACTGAGTCTCTAAGAAAACATTGCGCAGAGAGATTTACGGTCGCCACCTGCAGTTCCGTCTGCGGCCGCGTGGGCGCACTGTTGTGCAGCGAGTGAGCGCAGTGCGTGGGGGGTGGCGGCGCCGGGACCGCTTGGTTCAGCTGAGCCCAGCGGACGGGTGGGGGGTGGTCCTGGCAGCCCTTTCCCCTTCTTCTGGCCCAGGCTCCCAGCACGGGTCCTGCTTGCGGTATCGCCCACCGCGAGTTCCAGGCCTCCCCCTAATGGAGCCCAGATGAGGCGGGTCGGGAGGCAGACCCCCGGGGAGAGGAGCTGGAGGGAGAGACACCCCGCGGGGGGAGGGGGCTGGGCCAGGACCAGCTTGCTGGGGCGGACAGCCCGCCCTCCCCGCCTGGGGGCGTCCTGATCCCGCCGACCTCAGGCTGCCTGCACAGGCTGGGGGTAGTGAAGTGCCACCGGGGAGGTGGGCAGGGGTCCCATGTCCCCTCCGGGCGGGCCTGGAGGGGCAGGGAGGTGCCCAGCTGGAATACCGAGTACCCTGGCTGGTGTGAGGGGGGACAGAGCAGCCTGGCTCAGGTGGAAGGGGACCCCAGGAGGGGCCTTGGGAGTGAGGGCTGGGGGGCCCGGGAGAAAGGATCCACCGCTTCTGCCCCTTCCCTGTGCCAAGGTCACTGGTGGGCCGGGCTGCTGGGTGGACCAGAGACTTGGGGCCTGGACAGTGACACCAATGCACTTTTCAGCATAGGGAAAGGGTGAGTGTGTGTGTATGAGAGAGAGAGAGAGACAGAGGGACATGGCCACCGTAAGGACGCCAGGAGCCCCTTCTCACAGAGGCTACGGAGCCAGACTCTGGGCGCGGGGAGAACAGAGCCGGTGATGGGGTTTCCAGCCCTCCAGGGAGGTGTTTTCACGGTGGTCCACAGTAACAAGCCATGATTTTTCCTGCAGAGTGAGAGAGATAGAGAAAGAAATTGATAGATTGGTCTTTTCCCAGAGAACACACACACACACACACACACACACACACACACACGTGTTTCCCTGAGCAGGAGAGACAGAGCGACAGACAGGGGCCTGCTCACAGCCCGGAGGGTCCGGTCTGGTGGTGCCGGCTGGGGCGGGGGGAGGACGTGTGTTTCCTCCCGCCCTGTGTTTCTTGGCCGGCTGCGGAGGAGCCGGTTCCAGGAGGGGATGAGGGAGGGAAAGGGGGAAGGAGAAGGGGGGCATCTCCTGCCCACACGCACACACAGAATCTTCTGCAAACTGGGAACAGCGTTGCTTCTCAGGTGGGGCGGCCTGAGTGATGGGGTGGGGGCCATGTGCTTAGAGCCCGCGACAAGGAGGCCTTGTGCGTGTGCATGTGCGTGTGTGAGAGAGAGACCGAGAGGAGTGTTTTTGCATATATTGGGAAAAACAGCACGCATATTTTTCTGCTTGAACAAAATCAACCAAATCGGGAAATGTACAGAGAGTTTGTTTGTAACCACACACGTGTGAAAACACAAACATACAGTTTTCTTCTTTCCAAGTGTGCACTCTTTCTGGCTTATCTGTGCTGTCCTGAGGAGAGGGGAGTGATTTTGGCCTGATGATGAAAAGCTTTAGGGGGAGACTTTGCTGGAAGGGAAAAAAGAACATTTTCTGCCCGGAGACGCACATGTTTCTGTGAACTGAGAATGACAGTGCTGGGAATTCAGGTGGTGCACACTTAGTGAGAAAACAAAGACCTTCTACCTCTGTGTGTGTGTGTGTGTGTGTAAATGAAGGCCTTCTGCCCAAGTGTGTGTGTGTGTGTGACTGTGTCCTGACATTCTTGCTCCATGGGAAAAACTTGCCTTTTTTTTGGCCCTCAGGAGGAGACAGTCTAATAAAGGAATTTTCCCCCTACACACACACACACACCCACACACACACACACACACACACACAGAATTTTATGAATTTGAACATGTATGTTCTTATCAGAGTGGAAATAGAGACTTTTTTTTTTTTTTTGCCTAGAGACAAGCACACATATAATTTTCTGTGAGCTGAGAAACAGAATGTCTGTTTGTTTGTTTGTCTGTTCATTTTCCAGATAATACAAACATAGAGGAGAGTCACATTTCTGTGTGTGTGTGTGTTGGGAGTATTTTTTTCTTTGTGGAAAAAGAACATCCTTTTTTTCTGCTTGCAGGGAGTTGGCTCAGCTCAGAGAGACTTTTTCTGCTTATGTCCACGTGCACACACAGCTGTCTTCTTTCTGTGTGTGAGAGACAGACAGACAGACACAGAGACAGGGAGTTTTTCTTTCTGGAAAAAGATACATACTTTGGGGGTTGTAATAAGACAGACCCCCAAAACAGTGATTTTGTGGGCACACACACACACACACACACACACACACACCTTCCAGATACAAAAAGGCAGTGAGAGCGGGTGGGAGTTTTCTCTCCAGCACCCTTCCTTTGGGGGGTCACTTGTCTCCAAGGATAATGTACTTTCAAGAAAGCCTTCTAGAAGGAGGCATTTTCCATTTGCAGACCGATTTTTTTGTAAGCCAAGCATGAGAAAGAAAGGCTTGATTTTCAAGCGCTGCTCTCTTAGTGGGTGGGGGGCACGTTTCTGCCTGAATGTGAGTGCGTGTGCATGTGGGTGTGTAGAGAGGGTGACGGGTGCGTGGAAATACACAGTGTTCTTCCTGCTCTGAGTCTCCATGTGACTCTGTGCATGTGTGTGTGTGACAGAGAGCTCTTGACCCTTCTCGGTGAGCAAGAGTGTCCAATCAAGAATTGCCGAGAAAGATGTTGGTTTTTCAGGTGATGCAAACTTAGGGAGAGGAGGGGAGACGTGTGTGTGTTGAGAAAGATAGATTTTTCTGCCACGAAAAAGGCACGTACATTTTCTTTCGGCGGAAGAGACAAACCAGTAGACACATGTTGCTTCTGTACAATGAATGAGTAAGCTTTTCTCTGGTGCAAGAGAGTGGGGGCAGCCTTGGGGACAGGCATTCTGAGCACGAGAAATCGTTTTCTGCTCGTAAGCAGACACACAAAATTTTCCATGAGCTAAAAAATAGTGGTCAGGGGCTCAATGCTTAGTGAGAGAAGAGAGAAGTGTGAGTGTGTGTTTGTGTGTGTGTGTGTGTGAGAGAGAGAGGTCTGCTTGCAGGAACTGGATAAATAACAGAAAGACATTTTTGTGCTTGTATCCCCAGCACCCTCGCATATGCATTGCTTCTTGCTCTGTGTGTGTGTGTGTGTGTGTGTGTGTGTGTGTGTTGAAAAGACAGTTGTTTTATTCCGTTTTGCTTTGTTTTCCTATCTGGCAGATCCACGTCTTTCTGAGCCTGCAGGGAGTCTGCCCAATACCAGCAGTGTTTTGTGTGGCACAAGCATGCACACGACCTTCTCAGGGTGCAAGGGCTGGCTTTTCCAGGGGGTGGGGGGCCAGGCGCACAAAGTAAGGCCTTGCTGCAGAGTAAGTGTGTGTCTGGTTGTGTGTGTGTGTGTGAGATGTTTTTTTTCCTGCCTGGAAAATGGCACATGCCCTCCCCATCTGCAGGGAGACTTGGGCTAACAGAGAGAGGTTTCTATTTGTTCTGTTGTGTCTGTCTGTTCCTGCATAGCACACACACACACGTACACGTGCACATGTGCACACACACACACACACACACACACAATTTTCTTCTTGCCCAGACAGAATTTATGTTATGCTTTTTCTCTCTGGTACATATTTTCTCAAGGGAGCTAGTATCTCTGCTCAGTGAGAACTAGCTACAGGATAGACTCAGAAAAAATAATTTGTGCCTAAAATACATGCATGTGCACACACACACGCCTGTGCACACACACATACGTACTTTTCAAGAAGCTGGGAGATGAGCGTTAATTTCTTAGGTGATAAATCCCTAAAGAAGATAAGTAATTTCTGCCTAGTTTTAACAATGAATAGTTAACTTTTTGACTGAGAGAGAGTGTATATGTGTGTGTGTGTTTTCCAGATTCTTTTGCCTGCAGAGAAGACACATACAGATTTTCCTGCCTGTAGGAAGACAGTCTGTGGATAAAGTCTCTTTGTTAATAGACACGTTCACACATGCACGCGTGCACACGCACACGCGCACTTTTATTCCTACTATCAGAATGAGATGAAGCCTTCCCTTCTATATGTGCTTTTTAGTGTGAGTGTGTGTGTACCTTTAGAGACTTTTCTGAAACAGAAAGAGCCTAACAGAGAGAGAGAAAGACAATTATCTTTAACAAGAAAAAATGGGGAAAAAAAGAAAAAAAGGAGAGGAAAGAAGATGGAGAAAATAAGAGGGGGCCCCTTTCTGGCTCCTGCCTGCAGACACGTGTTACCCCGCATCCTAGGAGTGGAGTGTTTTGTCAGCAAGACAGACTCAGTGAGGGAAAGGAAGACATTTATGTGTGAGAGAGACATAAATGGTACCTTTTTCTTTGTAAAGAAAGGGCATATTTTCCCCTTCATTGTGGGGAGAGATAAATCAACCCAGAAAGATGTGTATCTGCTATACACACATCTTCATGTGCGCGCGCGCGCACGTACGCACGCACACACACACACATACACACACACACACACACACACAGTTTTCTCCTGGGACAGAGAATTTATGTGTTTTTCTCTGTGGTATGTGTGTTTTCTCAAGGCAGCCAGCATCTCTGCCCAGTGAGAACCGGGTCTAGAAGGAGACCCTGAGAATAATTTTTACCTGATACACACACATAGACATACACCCACACAAAGATACACACACACACACTTTTCTGTATGCTGAGAAATAGAGTGTTTTTCTCCAAAGATATTTCCCTAAATAAGGCAAGTAATTTCTATCTAGTTTTAAATCCAATAGAGAGAACTTTCTGCCTGAGTGTATGTGTGTGTGTGTTGGGGGGGGGATATGTGTGTGTGTGAGAGAGAGAGAAACAGAAATGACATAGAGACAGAAAGAAAGAGACAGAAAACCACGGAGACAAAGAGAGACAGAGATTTGTTTTTCCTTCCTGGAAAAAAATCACAGATATATATTTCAGCTTCCACAGAAAAAAGACCCCATACAGAAGCACTTCTTTAAGTATTCCTCTCTCATATGTACTTTTCTTAAGGAAAAGGATGTACAGTGGGCCCCCTGCTCTGCGGGGGGTGTGTCCCAAGCCCCTCCACTCTAGTGGATGCTGAAAGCAGGAATGGTAGCGAGGAGTGCATGCTGAAAGCAGGAATGGTGGCGAGCCCTCTGTGTTCCCGTTTTTCCTGTACCAGTGAGTGGGTACCATGGGCATCTCAGGGCTGATGCAGGGGCAGCAGGACAGAGCAGGATCAGGACGGTGCAAAACGTCACCATGCTCCTCAGAACAGCGTGTGATGAACTTATTTACAAAGCAGAAATAGACCCACAGACATGGAAAACAAATTTATGGTTACCAAAGGGGAAAGCGGTGGGGAGGGATAAATTAGCGTATATATACATACAAAATAAACAAGGAGCTACCGTATAACACAGGGAACTATGTTCAGCATTTTGTAATAATCAATAAGGGAAACCTAGACAGCATATTAAAAAGCAGAGATATTACTTTGTCAGCAAAGGTCCATATAGTCAAAGCTATGGTTTTTCCAGTAGTCACGTGTGGATGTGAGAGTTGGACTATAAAGAAGGCTGAGTGCTGAATAATTGATGCTTTTGAAATGTGGTGCTGGAGAAGATGCTTGAGAGTCCCTTGGACTGCAAGAGGATCCAGCCAGTCCATCCTAAAGGAAATCAAAGCTGAATATTCATTGGAAAGGCTGATGCTGAAGCTGAAGCTCTAATACTTTGGCCACCTGATGCGAAGAGCCAACTCATTAGAAAAGATTCTGATGCTAGGAAAGATTGAAGACAGGAAGAGAAGGGGACAACAGAGGATGAGATTGTTGGAAGGCATCACTGACTCAATGGACATGAGTTTGAGCAAGCTGCAGGAGATGGTGAAGGACAGGGAAGTCTGGCATGCTGCAGTCCATTGGGTTGCAAAGAGTCAGACACAACTGTGTGACTGAACAACAACAACAAATAAGGGAAAAGAATCTGAAAAAGAACATATAACTGGATCACCATGCTGTGCATCTGAAACTAACACAAGAGTCAGTCAACTATGCTCCAATAGAAAAGGTTAATTTAACCCAAAACAAACAACGCCCCCGCCAAAAAACCCTTATGAAGAGTTTATTTCTGGAATCTTCCATTTAATATTTTTGAGCTAAGATTGACATTGGGTAACTGAAATCACAGGTGGGGGAGTTGAGGGGGGACCTGGCATTGTTACCTAGAGGTGAGAGTCTTCAGAGAAAGGCTTTTGGGGGCAGGAGCATTTCACTAGGGACTTGCATGGTTTCCTGTGTGCTGAAAAATAGATAGGGATGACTCTGCATTTCAAGTGGTGACTCAGCGAAAGAAATGTAAACTCTTCTGTCCTGGGAGGGTCCCTCCTACCCAGCAGTGAGACTCTTACCTATACAGACACGTGTGTGCCCCACACCCTCCCCCTGGGGCAGGCAGGATCAGAGTGTGTGGCATTTCCTTTAAACACTGCCTTAAAAATTGGTGTCTCCTAATTGTTATGTATAAAATAAGCTACAAGGATATATTGTACAAGGGGAATATAGCCAATAGTTTACAATAACTACAAATGGAGTATAACCTTTTAAAATTGTGAATCAGTATCTTGTACACTATAAATTACATAGTATCATACATCAACTATAATAAAAATTAAAACAAATGAAAATAAACCAAAACAGTGTCAACATGCAAATCTATCCAACAACAACCAAAAAATGGCCTTGAAACCCAGAGAGAAAAGGCAGAGGAACCAGAGATCAAATTGCCAACATCCATTGGATCATAGAAAAAGCAAGAGAATTCCAAAAAAACATCTACTTCTGCTTCATTGACTACACTAAAGCCTTTGACTGTGTGGATCACAACAAACTGGAAAATTCTTAAAGAGATGGGAATACCAGACCACCTGACCTGCCTCCTGAGAAACCTCTATGCAGAACAAGAAGCAACAGTTAAAACCAGACAGGGGACAACAGACTGATTCCAAATTGGGAAAGGGGGAAAGGAGTACGTCAAGGCTGTATATTGTCACCCTGCTTATTTAACTTCTATGCAGAGTACATCATGCGAAATGCAGGGCTGGACGAAGCACAAGCTGGAATCAAGATTGTGGCCATGATCGTATAGTGGTTAGTACTCTGTGATGTGGAATCAAGATTGCCAGGAGAAATATCAATAACCTCAAATATGCAGATGGCACCACACTTATGGCAGAAAGCAAAGAGGAACTAAAGAGACTCTTGATGAAGGTGAAAGAGGGGAGTAAAAAAGCTGGCTTAAAACTCAACATTCAAAAAAACTTAAGATCATGGCATCTGGTCCCATCACTTTAAAATTAATTGAAATTAAAATTTAAATTAAATTAAATTAATTAAATTAAAATTAAAATTCTTGCTCCTTGGAAGAAAAGCTATGACAAATCTAGACAGCATATTAAAAAGCAGAGACATCCCCTTCTCCAGGGGATCTTCCAGGAGTCAAACCAGAGTCTCTGTCTCCTGCATTGGCAGGCAGTTTCTTTACCACTAGTGCCACCTGAGAAGTCCATTTTTGTGAATAAAATCCTGATTTTGTGCGACAGTATGCCCAGTTCCACAGAAAAATGGCTGATTTGTTTAAGCTATTTCAATCTTAATCTCTATTGTCTTGTTTGCTGTAGAGATAGGGATATAACTTACTACTTTTAGACAATGAAATGCAAGAGGAAATCTTGGCGGGGCTTCTGGAGGAGATTATCCCTCAGAATAAAGACAGAGTCCTAAAGAGAAGGTTCTTTGCTTATATCCCCTTTTTTCTTATTTGGAATGTGATTGGGCAAGGATATGATGCTTGGAGCTCTAGCAACCTCATTGTGACCATGAGGATGACAAGGCAGAAAGATGGGAAGTGTGAGTTTTTGGTTATGTTGCTGAGTTACTGCCCATCTCTTGGCTGCTATTGGTATTAGTCAACCTTGCTATTTGAGTCACTTGCAGTTAGGTAACTCACCACTTGCCACCATAAGGATTTTGACCAACACATCTTTAGAATGGATTAAGCTTGCCATTCTGAAAAATTCCAGATGGGTGAATGGTTTGAAACATGCAATGAACTAAAATGTCTTATGTACTTTCTAGGGAAGCAAACAGCCTTGTACTGACCTCTCTTTCTTTAGAAGATAAGGGTTAGAAAACAGCTGCAAATCAATTCAACTTTCCTCAAACGAATCCTGTGTTAGAAGAAGTCAACTCCAAGGGCTCCTATGTTTGAGAGCCCTAGGGTGGATCCTCTTGTGGCATCAACAACCTTGCTCAGGGTTGCTGGTTCCATAACAATAGTTGGCATTCAGGAAGTATTGACTACAGCTCTTTGAGGTCCAAACATTAAACCCAATTCGTGGTGGACGGACACAAAGCCTCCCACAGGCACCTTGCTAATAGTACTTGGAGAGTTAATTCTCAAGTTCATGTTCAAGTCTATCTCATCGTCAAATTTGAGTTTCAACATGGCCTCCTAGGAGTTGCCCTTTGAAAAAAACTGCAAATCTTTTTCATTCCACTGCTGGTGGGGCTGGCATTTAGGAGTGGTGGGGGCCACGTGTAGATCTGGAGGTCTCTGCAGTAGATGAGGCAGGGAGGGGGCAGGTCACAAAGAGAGAGACTAAGAAGACAGGGGCTTGGAGAGCAGGAGGACAGAACAGCAAGCATAGGGCAATGACCTCTGCCCTGAGAGTTGCCCTAACTGCCACTTCTCTGCTCCGAATCAACCACTGCTCCTCTGGGCATGTCTATTCCTCTTTAATCTTGTTATCCAAGTTGATCCTTTGAACAACCCTAGAGGGATGAGAGTTTGCAAATTAACAACCCTTGGCCACATTTGGCCCACAGATGTGTTTTCTGTGACTTGCAGAGCTCTTTTAAACTTGGATCTGAGTGTTTCTGGTTGAAGCCTGTGCCCTGCCGTGTACAGAGTCCAGGTTCCCGACTGCATCTCCCGTTTCCCAGATGAGAGAGGTGAGTCTCACATCCTAGTCTTTCTTTACCCCTGGTCCCCGGCACAAGGTTGGCGCGTCTGAGTGTTTCTACTTGAATGAATGAATGAATGATCCAGGTTTCTTGCTTGCATCCAATTTTCAGAACAAAAGAAGACATGTCAAGAGACTCCTACCCTGGGGCACTGTATCCAAGATAAAGCAAGACCAGTACCTATAAAACAAGAGAGGTAGCTGGTGCTATGTGGTGGGGTCTCACCTATAGGAGCCCGTGGGGTTCAGGATTTGAAAGAGTGAGACTGTGACAGATGCTGAAGTGGGCAAAGGTAGCCAGGTGGAAGAGATGAGGAAACCCAGAAAAATGGGCAGAGTTTGTCTAAGGGTAAAGAAGGACCTGCCTTGCACACAGTAGATGCTTGATAAATAGGAGTTGGTTTGATCCAAAAAACCATGTGGACCTATGCCCTGGAAAATAGTTGCTGGCATCCTTTTTCAATAAATATTTTGGTGATAGATGAGTGATTGACTGGATGAATGGATAGATGGATGGAGGAACGAATGGATGGATGATGGATAAAAGAATGGAGGGATGGATGGAGGGAGGGAGGGATAGAGGGAGGGAGAGATGGATGGATAGATGATTGGGTGAATGAATGGATAATTAGATGGGTGGATGGATGGATGAATGGGTGGGTGAGAGGACATTTCAAGTTGTTCCCAGCAAGTCATGGAACAAGGCAAGCGCAGTGAGATTAGAAGCAAAAACAAAAAAAAGCAAAAAACAAACCTGTTACTTCTGGGTGGCCCAAAAGTGAGAGGCGATGTGTCTTCCTCCCCTATCTCTGTGTCTGGATGGATGGTCTAGTGATTTATAATCCACCCCCACCCCCCACCCCCGCATATAAGCAAATCAGAAGATGTTGACTGTCGGCTCTCTGAGGGTACAGAGCAACTTCCAGCTGGGAGTTAGTTCCCCAGAGGACTCAGACTCAGATACTCTCTGAATTTGTCTCTTGCAAGCTCAGTAAGGGGCAGGACAGCTGGCTGCTGGCAGGGTTTCTGAGCGCCCAAGTAAGATCACAAAGCATTAATGGACTTTATCACTTTGTCAAGAACTTAAAATTGCAGTCATTTACATGACTTCACTTTAATTGCTGTGATAAATAATTTTTACTTAATTAGGATGTATACACCTATATATCACTTATTAACAAAAATAATTTGCAGTAAAAATTTATGTGTTTTGCCATTGGACACATTCTGTAGTCTTTGGAAATTCTGAAACATAAGCAGTCACACAAACACCAGAAGCAAACATTCATAGATGTACCTGAGCAGTGTTTTCAGGCTTCCTCTGCTCCTGGCTGCTGGTGTCTAGGAGCCACAAATAGAGATCAGAGAACCAACAATAGCCAAAACTGGTTTTTTTTGGGTCATTACAAAGAACCTTGCAGCTGGGTTGGAGGTGTCTTATAATTTGCCAACTTGTCCAAGCAGCCTCTCTGTGCCTCAGTTCCTCACCTGCAAAATGCGCCATAATAGGACTTACTCCTGAAGGTGGTGTTTGGATTTGCATGAAAAGGACCACAGAGGACAAATGTTCTTTGGGGTGACTCAGCATCTGTTTCACTTTCATATATGTATATATGTTGGGTGCACTGCAGTGTGGGGGGTCTTAGTTCCCTGATCAGGGATCAAACCCGTGTCTGCTGCAGTGGAAGTGCAGAGCCCTAACTACTGGACAGCGAGGGAATTCCCCTCCCTTTCTTCTGGTAACTGTATCCTGACGTTCCTGGAGGAACGCACTCTCCTTTCTCAGTCTGTGTGGTTTGAGTGGGGCTGATCTTTAGGAAAGGGGTTATGCAACTCAGCCCTAAAGCAGCCAGCATCATTGTAACCACAGTGACCCAGACTGTCCACTCTGAGTGAATTCTGAGATTTTTGTTGGAGTGACTAGAAGATGTCCTTTCCACCTGGGAGCTACAGGAGCAGAACCCTGACACCAGCACCTAGACAAGCAGAGCCAAGAGAGTTCTGAGTCCTGTGATGACCCCTGTGTGGCAGGATCCAGCCATACCTGAAGCTGGCATTTCAGACATGCCAGCCAGTGATGTCTGGATTGGACACAGTGAAGT